>NC_133621.1:138757424-139088258 GCF_048593235.1 Sminthopsis crassicaudata | reverse complement strand
GCTACTGTTCAATTACTGTTAAAATGGGAATGCTGGTAGTTGTGAATAATTCTTTTATATAAGTTATTTTTTGTAAAGGGCTATAACTGAGCAAATGCACTTGGATAATGGAGCACGTGAAACTAATTGACAATTGGACAACTCTCTATTAACATGTTTGAAGGATGACCCTCCCCAACTATTCTGTGCTGGTTGGATCAGTGGGTGTGGACAAAGGAGGGGAAGTGACATGAGTGAGTGGAGTAGGAGGAGGAAATTGAGGCAGTCTCCTGGCAGTGAAGAGAGAGGGTGGAGATTGCTAGATTTAATCCCCAGACCTTGACCCCAAAGGACCAAAAATAAAGACTTTTGCTTATCCTGACTCCCACTGATTCTGGGAAGACAGGGTTCTGACAATTTTTAATATTAATTTTTGTTTTCTTTGGCTCTTTCCTCTTAGATTACAGAACATATTATTTAATATCCTGCATTCAGGAAGAACATTTTGGGTCAGAAGTTAAGATGCTTAATTGCTTCTGGTGAATTATTATAACTCTGATATTCAGTATTTATTGAAGAAAAAAACCTGCTATTAAAAGTTCCCCTTATATACGTTCCCTGAGTAAATAACTGGTATTAAGAAGTTTCAGTGATTACCATTCAATAAAATTTAATTGTAAAATAGAACAAATGGAATTCTAAAACGTAATCCCATCATTAAGAAATGGAATTTACTCTTCCAGTGCTTCCCAAAGCATTAGAGAAGACAATATAAATTGTAGTAGGCAAAACATAGAAGAAATATTTTTGAAGCAAGTATACTTGAAACAAGGTGTCATCTCAGTGCAATTGATGCGATGACTGTTCTCTAGTTCACATATATACTTAGCATTTAGCATGGTGTTCTCTAAGGTTACACATAATCAGTATGCTGCAATGTTGTAATTACAATAAGGTATATAAGGGCCAACAAAAACTAGAAGATGCACATTCAATTTTTTACCATGCTTCTGGTGGCTCTCCTGCCTCCTCCATTAAGATCAAGACTGGGTCAGATTATACACTCTAGACTCTATTCTTTTTTTTTTTTATTATTTTTATAGCTTTTTATTGACAAAACATATGCAATGGTAATTTTTCAACATTGACTCTTGTAAAAATTTATGTTAGACCTTTTCATTCCTTCCCTCCACCCACTACCCCAGATGGCAGATAGTCCCATACATGTAAAATATGTTAAAGTATTATATATGTTAAATGCAATATATGTGTAAATATTTATACAGTTGTCTTGCTACACAAGAAAAATTGGATTTAGAAAGAAGGCAAAAATAAAAAAAAAATGCTCACAGCTTACACTCATTTCCCAGTGTTCCTTTTCTGAGTATAGCTGATTCTGTCCATCATTGATCAATTTGAATTGGATTAGCTCTTCTCTATGTTGAAGATATTCACTTCCATCAGAATACATCCTCACACAGTATTGTTGTTGAAGTGTATAATGATCTCCTGCTCATTTCACTCAGCATCAGTTGATGTAAGTCTCTCCAAGCCTCTCTGTATTCATCCTGTTGGTCATTTCTTACAGAACAATAATATTCCATAACATTCATATACCATAATTTACCCAACCATTCTCCAATTGATGGACATCCATTCATTTTCCAGTTTCTAGTCACTACAAAAAAGGCTGCCACATTTTGGCACATACAGGTCCCTTTCCTTTCTTAAGTATTTCCTTGGGATATAAGCCCAGTAGTACCACTGCTGGGTCAAAGGGTATGCACATTTTGATAACTTTTTGGGCATAATTCCAGATTGCTCTCCAGAATGGTTGGATTCTTTCACAACTCCACCAACAATGCATCATTGTCCCAGTTTTTCCATGTCCCCTCCAACATTCATCATTATTTGTTCCTGTCATCTGAGCCAATCTGACAGGTATGTAGTGGTACCTCAGAGTTGTCTTAATTTGTATTTCTCTGATCAATAGTGATTTGGAACACTCTTTCATATGAGTGGAAATAGTTTCAATTTCATCATCTGAAAATTATCTGTTCATATCCTTTGACCATTTATCAATTGGAGAATGGCAAGATTTCTTATAAATTAGATTCAATTTTCTGTATATTTTGGAGATGAGGCCTTTATCAGAACCTTTAACTGTAAAAATGTTTTCCCAATTTGTTACTTCCCTTCTAATCTTTTTTGCATTAGTTTTGTTTGTGCAAAAGGTTTTTAATTTGATGTAATCAAAAATTTCTATTTTGTGTTCAAAAATGATCTCTAGTTCTCCTTTGGATACAAATTCCTTCCTCCTCCACAAGTCTGAGAGGTAACCTATCCTATTTTCCTCTAATTTATTTATGATCTCATTCTTTATGCCTAAATCTTGGATCCATTTTGATCTTACCATAGTATGTATGCTAGACCACCTTCATTTTATTTTATTTTTTTATTAATTCCCTTGAAATTCCCGACCTTTTGTTCTTCCATATGAATTTTGTTGTTATTTTTTATAGGTCATTAAAATAGTTTCTTGGGAGTCTGATTGGTATAGCACTAAATAAATAGATTACTTTAGGGAATATTGTCATCTTAATTATATTTGCTCAGCCTATCCAAGAGCTCTTAATGTCTTTCCAGTTATTTAAATCTGACTTTATTTTTGTGGCAAGTGTTTTGTAATTTGGCTCATATAATTCCTGACTTTCCTTTAGTAGATATATTCCCAAATATTTTATACTATTGACAGTTATTTTGAATTGAATTTCTCTTTGTATCTCTTGCTATTGGATTGTGTTTGTAATGTATAAAAATGAGGATTTATGTGGATTTATTTTGTATCCTGAAACTTTGCTAAAGTTCTAAATTATTTTTAATAGTTTTTTAGCAGAGTCTTGGGGGTTCTCTAAGTATACCATCATGTCATCTGCAAAGAGTGATAGTTTGATTTCCTCATTACCTACTCTAATTCCTTGAATCTCATTCTCGGCTCTTATTGCCGAGGCTAGCATTTCTAGTACTATATTGAATAGTAATGGTGATAGTGGGCAACCTTGTTTCACTTGATCTCACTTTGTTTGTTTCTTTTTTTTTTTTTTTTTTTTTTTTTTTTTTTACGTATAATGTCCATGATTTCTTATTGAACAATAGTACTGCAATACAATCATATGCTATAATTTGTTCAGTTATTCATCTACTTATCAATACCAACCTGATATATAATTCATTATCACAACAAAAAGAGTTGCTATAAATCTTTTTGTACATGTGATCTCCTTTATCTTTTTTGAATTCATTGGGTTAAATGAATTAGTATAGAGCAATTGCTGGGTAAAAGAGTAAATACAATTTTATAGCCTTTCTGGCCTAATTCTAAATTGAGTGGTTCACTATTCCTAGAAGAATTCATTAGTTTACATTTGTTTTTCATTCGTTTCTTCTGGAAGTTTTCATTTCTGACAGATGTGGAGTGCTATGTCAGATCTGTTTTAATTGTCCTTTCTTTAATCAATAGTGATTTAAAGAATTGTTTCATATAATTATAGATAGCTTTATTTTTACCTCTTGAAAACTGCCTGTTTATATAATTTGATCATTTATTAGTTGGGAAAGGCTCTTATTTTTATAAATGTTATTCAGAGCTATGATCAGTATGTAAGAAATGAGGTCTTTAAGGAAAAAAATTGTTATAATTTTTTAGATATTACTTTCTTGTCTATGATATCATTTTAATATTATTTTAATAGCTTTTTTAATTTACAAAGCATATGCATGGGTAAGTTTTCAACATTGACCCTTGCAAAACTTTCTGTTTCAACTTTTCCCCTCCTTTCACCTACCCCCTCCCCTAGATGGCAGGTAGTCCAATATATGTTAAATACAATATATGTACACATATTTATATAGTTATCTTGGTACTCAAGAAAGACTGAGTCTAGAAAGAAGGTGAAGAATCCTAAGAAGGAAAGCAAAAATGCAAGCAAGCAATTACAGAAAGAGTGGAAATGCTATGATTTGGTCCACCTTCATTTTCTCTCTGGGTGTAGTTGATTCTCTTCATCACTGAAAAATTGGAATGTGTTTGAATCATATGATATCATTTTCTTAAAGCAAAATGAAGTTTCTGATTGTCCATTGTAATTAGATATGTTTTGGGTTTTGCTTTAATTGCCACTTCTACATTTTTTGTTTAATAAAACCTATTAAATTCTGTTTCAACTCTTCCTGTGTCTTTCTGTGTCAAGTATATCTCTTGTACCAATATTCTGTTTAAATCTAATATTTTTTGTATTCTGGTAAATAATTTCATCTTATGGGTGAGTTCATCCCTTTCATGTTCAATTATGTTCCTAACTTTGTAATTCTTTCCCTCCCACTTTCTTCTTCATTTTTCTTCTTATCAGGTCTTTCTTTAAGAGTCTAATTTGGGGGATGGAGCCAAAATGGTGGACAGCACACACATTTCTTTCTAATCTTCTCCCATAACCCTCACCCTAATTACAAAATCCAGCCTCTGAATTAGTTCTGAACTGGCAGAACCCACAAATAATGGTAGAGTGACAAAGTATGAGCAGAATATAATTTCAAAGATTGCCAGAAAACATCTGTTTCAATTCAGCATGAAGGGAGGTGGGCCAAGCACAAGCAGGCCAAGCACAGATGTGGAGTTCAAGCAGTGCAATCCCAGGGTAGGGCCACATACAGGAAAATCTACAGGGAGGAGGAATCTACAGCAGTGTTGGTTACTCTGCCCTGTTTGCAAGCCAGCAGATCAGCAGAGAAGTTATAAAACATCCAACGCAGGTATACCATTAACCCCCAAACACCAGAATATTACAAGACCTGGCCACATCCAGCCAGCATTGGGAATGAATTAGCATGGACTCAGTGAAGGTGCTGCCACTTGCAGAAGAAGCTTGGAGAACATCCCTTGTCCTAAAAGCAGATTTCAACTTTAAAAAAATGAGTAAAAAAGGCAAAAAGAACTCTGATCACAGATAGTTTTGTTTTGTTTTGTTCTGTTTTGTTTTATGGTGAAAGAGAAGAAAAGATTTCAAATCCTGAAGAGACTAAAAGCAGATCATAGACAAATGAAGCACCAAAGAGTGATATAAATTGGCTTCCATCACACAAGGGTCTTCTAGAAGAAATTAAAAAGGATCTTAAAAGAGAGCTGAAAGAAAAATAAAGAAAGTAAACAAAAACATTGCAAGAGGATTTGGAAAAGTCAACACAGAAATTATCTGAAGAGAATTCAGTATAAAATAGACAGTGAAATAGAAAAAAACATATAACTTATTAAAAATAGATTTGACAAAATGGAGCAAGAAAACTATTCCAAGAAAAACAGAATTTGTGAAATGGAAAAGGAAGGTAAGTCCTCAAAAATGGAATTTGTGAAATATAAAAAAATTCATAGAACAAAATAACTCATTTAAATTGCAAAGTGAGCAAATAAAATAAGAAGTAAAAAAAAGTAAATGCAGACAATTTATGAAATCAGAACTGAAGTGGAAATGAATTACTCAATCACACATCAAGAATCAGTCAAGCAAAACCAAAAAAAAAAAGAAAAAAAAGAAAAAGAAAAAAAATTGAAAAAATTGTAAACATCTGATTGGGAAAAAAAAAAAAAAAAACTTGGAAAATAGATGTAGGAAAAACAATCTAAGGATTATTGGACTCGCTGAAATATATGATGGAAAAAATATCATAGACATTATCTTTAAGGAAATCATCAAAGAGAACTGCCTGGATAACAGAATCAGAAGATAATATGGCCATTGAAAAAATTCACGGAACACCTCCTGAAAAAGACCCCAAAATTAACTCCCAAGGAATATAATGGCTAAATTTCAGAATTTCTAGACCAAGGAAAAAATAATACAAGCAGCCAGAAAGAAGCAATTTGAAAATCGAGGAGCCACAATAAGAATTACTCAGGAACTAGCAGCTTCCATTTCAAAGGATTGAAGGAAGTGCAATCTGATATTCTAAAAAGCAAAAGAACTGGGAATGAAGCCAAGAATAAATTACCCTGCTAAACTGAGCATTTTCTTTTGGGGAAGAACGCTCTTTTTTTCATCATATTTTTTAGGAAGTATGATAATCCTCAAATTATCTCTCCTAGATCTATTTTCCAGGTCTGTTATTTTTCCAAGTACATATTTAACATTTTTTCCCTAATTTTTCATTTATTTTTTGATTTTGCTTGACTGATTCTTAATGTCTCAATGAATCATTCGTTTCTATATGTTCAGCTCTGATATTTAATGAGTTATTTTCTTCATTAGCTTTTTTTTTTTTTTTTTTTTTTTTTTTTTTTTTTTTACTTTTTGTATATGTCCAATTGAGTTTTTAAATGCGTTGTTTTGCTCTATGGATTTTTTTTCCCATTTCACTATAATTTTTTTCAGTGAGCTATTTTCTTTTGCCAATTCAGAAATCCTACTTTCCTGTGATTTCTTTCCCTTTTCCAATTTACAAATTCTGTTTCCCTGCACTTCCTTGGAATTCTTTCCCTTTTCCAATTCACATTTCACAAAGTTGTTACTCTCTTGCATAACTTCTTTTTCCTTTCCCCATTTTTCTTTTTTTTTTCTTTTTTTTTTACTTAATAATTTTTTATTATATATATATATATATATTTATAATATTATCCCTTGTATTCATTTTTCCAAATTATCCCTCCCTTCCTCTATTCCCTCCCCCCAATGACAGGCAATCCCATACATTTTACGTGTGTTACAATATAGTCTAGATACAATACATGTGTGTAAATATCATTTTCTTGTTGCACAATAAACATTAGATTCCAAAGGTACATGCAACCTGGGCAGACAGATATTAGTGCTAACAATTTACATTCACTTCCCAGTGTTTCTTCTCTGGGTGTAGCTACCTCTGTCCATCATTGATCAACTGGAAGTGAGTTGGTTTTTCTTTATGTTGAAGATTTCCACTTCCATCAGAATACATCCTCATACAGTATTGTTGTTGAAGTGTACAGTGATCTTCTGGTTCTGTTCATTTCACTCAGCATCAGTTGATGTAAGTCTCTCCAAGCCTCTCTGTATTCTTCCTGCTGGTCATTTCTTACAGAACAATAATATTCCATAACCTTCATATACCACAATTTACCCAACCATTCTCCAACTGATGGACATCCATTCATCTTCCAGTTTCTAGATACTACAAAAAGAGCTGCCACAAACATTTTGGCACATATATGTCTCTTTCCGCTCTTTAGTATTTCTTTGGGATATAAGCCCAGTAGTAGTAGTAACCTGGGTAGAAAGACAGTAGTGCTAACAGTTTATATTCAATTTCCAGTGTTCCTTCTCTGGGTGTAGTTGTTTCTGTACATCATTGATCAATTGGAAGTGAGTTGGATCTTCTTTATGTTGAAAATATCTACTTCTATCAGAATATATCTTCATACAGTATTGTTGAACTGTATAGTGATCTTCTGGTTCTGCTCATTTCACTGATGCATCAGTTCATGTAAATCTCTCTGAACCTTTCTGAATTCATCCTGCTGGTCATTTCTTACAGAGCAATAATATTCCATAATCTTCATATACCATAATTTACCCAACCATTCTCCAATTGATGGACATCCATTTATCTTCCAGTTTCTAGTCACTATGAAAAGAGCTGCCACAAACATTTTGGCACATACAGGTCTATTTCTTCTTGCAACTCTCTTAACTTTTCCTTTAGAAAGTTATATGCTATACCACTTGGTGCATATATGTTTAGTATTGATATGGCTTCATTGTTTATGATACCTTTTAGCAGGATATAGTTTCCTTCCTTATCTCTTTTAATTAGATGAACTTCTGCTTTTGCTTGATCTGAGATAAGGATGGCTACCCCTGCTTTTTTGGCTTTACCTGAAGCATAATAGATTCTGCTCCAACCTTTTACCTTTATTCTGTATGTATCTCCCTGCTTTAAGTGTGTTTCCTGTAAACAATATATTGTAGGGTTCTGACTTTTGATCCAGTCAGTCTGCTATCCGTCTCCATTTGATGTGAGAGTTCATCCCATTCACATTTGCAGTTAAAATTACTAATTCTGTATTTCCTGCCACCATATTATCCCCAGATTATGCTTTTTCCCTTGACCCTCCGAACCCCTTCCCCAATATTTAATTTATAGACCCCATTTGTGACACGCAGCCCTCCCTTTTTAGTATCCCTCCCCCCTCCCTCCAAATCCCTTCCCTTATTCCCCTTTTCCTTTTCCATTTTCTTCTCCCCACTTTTAATGAAGTGAGAGAAAATTCTCTGAAAAACAATATGTCAATTATTTACTCTTTGAGCCTCTTCTGATGAGAGTAAGATTCACACAATGTTTCTCCCCCTCTCTAAATTCCCTGAGATATGGTATATTTTCTATGCCTCTTCCTGGGATGTAGTTTCCCTCTTTTTATCACTCCTTCCCCTTTTACTGATACTACCTCCTCCCCTTTACTATTCCCCCTTTTTTATATCAGTAAAATCAAGTTATCCATGTGGACTTTCTATATATCCACAACAGAGATACAGTTCTCAAGAGTTCTGTTTACCTTTTTCTGTTTCTCCTCAGTCTTGTGGATGTAGATCAAATTTTTTAAGTCTGGTTTTTTTCTTAGAAACAAATGGAATTCCTCTGTTTCATTAAATGACCATCTTCTTCCATGGAAGAAAATGCTAAATTTAGCTGGGTAATTTATTCTTGGTTGCAATCCTTGATCTTTTGCCTTTCAGAATATCAGGTTCCAGGCCCTTCAATCTTTTAATGTGGAGGCAGTGACCCTTATTGTGGCCCCTTGATATTTGAATTGTTTTTTTTTTTTTCCTAGCTGCTTGCAATTTTTCCTTTGTGTGATAATTCTGCAACTTAGCCACAATATTCTATAGAGTTCTTTTTTTAGGATCTTTTTCAGAAGGTGTTCGAGGAATTCTCTCAACGCCTATTTTCCCTTCTGTTTCTATTATCTCTGGACAGTTCTCTTTGATGATTTCCTGTAAAATAGAATCTAGGCTCTTTCTTTTGGTCATAGTTTTCAGGAAGTCCAATGATCCTCAGATTATCTCTCCTAGATCTATTTACCAGGTCTATAGATTTTCCCAGTAAGTATTTGACGTTATTCTCTAGCTTTTCATTTTTTTTTTTTTTTTTGGTTTTTGTTTTGTTTGACTGATTCTTGGGTTCTCAATGAATCATTCATTTCTATTTGTTCCATCCTGAGTTTTAATGAGTTATTTTCTTCCTTCACATTATTTAGTTCTTTTTGTATATGCCCAATTGGGTTTTTAAATGACCTATTTTGCTCTATTGAATGTTTTTCCATTTCCCTAATTTTTTTTCAGAGAATTATTTTCTTTTTCCAATTCAGATATCCTACTTTCTTGAGAATTTTTTTATCTTTTCCAATTCAGAAATCCTACTTTCCTGTGATTTTTAACCTTTTCTAATTCACAAATTTTGTTTCCCTGCATCTCCTGTGAATTCTTTATTTTTTCTAACTCAAATTGCAGAACGTTGTTATTCTCTATCATAGCTTCTCTTTCCTTTCCTAATTTTTCTTCAAACTCTCTTAACTTTTTAATAGTCTCTTCTAGGAGAGAGTTATGTGATGGGGTCAGGTATCATTCCCCTTTAGTCTGTTATCTGCGGACTCTCTGCTATTAACTTCCTTGGTGTTGGATACCTGCTCTTTCTCTGTGTAGAAGGAATCAATGGTTCTTGTTAGCTTTTTACTCATGGTTAAAAATTCTTTTGGGCTCTGCCCTTTGGGTAAGAAGTTTATTTATTTATTTCTTTACCAGCTTCCTCCCAGACCAGATGGACGCAGTGGCCCCTGTGCCTGATCTAAGAGATAGCTCTGGTAGAGAGTTCCCCTCCCCCTCCCTGGAAGTGCCTCAGAGGTGATTAGTACGGCTGCGCTGTGAGGGTTGCTCAGTGAAGGACCCTGCTGTGTGTCCTAGAGAATTCCCTAGGGTTTAAGATTGAACTGTAAAGATGACACAAAGCCCAGCCAATGTGTCCTGTGGGGCGTGGACATCAGCAGCTGAGGTGAAAAGCCCCTGTGCACAAACTGGAAGTGTCTGTCCAGAAACCACGTTCCCTATTTCAAAGGTTCCACTTTTCTGGGACTTCTGTGGCTGAGCCTCTAGCCAAGCCTGGCACTATGTGAATTAGATGTTGCCTCAGGCTGTGTCCCTGCTGTTCAAGCTCTTAACTACCCCAAGGTGAAGCTGGAGAACAGAAAGCGGCTGCACAGCTTTGCCGAGATCTGTTAGGTCACTTCTGGATTGGGGTGGTTCTAGTATCTGGCTTTATATTTTAAAGTGGCTTGATTTGTCTTCTGAACTGCTGTTTTATAAGCAGAGAAGAGCTAACAGCTTGTGACAGATTCCTCTATCTCTGTGGCTTCTCTGATCCCAGAGTTTTCCCCAGCCTGATTGGCACAGTGTGCTAGCACCCAACCGTCTGTGTTGGCCTTTTTTCTTCCTCCCCTTGGAACTGACCTTTTTTGTTGAAACTCCAAATTCTCTTCAGCTGGTAAATTGTGCTTCCAATCCTTCTCCTTTCTATCAGTCCACTGTTATTTTTGAGGCTGATTTAACTATTCGGTAATGAGGGAAGAAAGGAGATTACAAATTTGCATGTATCTTCTCTGCCATCTTGGCTCTGCCCCGATCTCCTTTTTTTTTTTTTTTTTTTGAAGTTTTTCTCCTTTTCTGTCTCTCTCCAGGTGTTCATTGCCACCCATCTGTTTCTTTCTCCATCTGTTTTCTTCTCTGTCTGTAAAAATACAAGTAAACCTTCTCTCCCAGGCTGTTAACCTATCTAGTTCCCTTCTATTTACCACTTTTGGGATTTCTCCTCATTGCCTGGCAATTATATTGAGGCTGTTTGCACTGGACACTGCCCTGCTGGTTTAAAAGGCCTGTATTCCCCCCAAATATAATCCCTTTCTTCTATCTTATTGCTTTTCTCTTTGTTCATCATGTAATCCCTTTCTGCATTATGATTTCTTTTTTGCTGATTGATCACATCAAAGTCCTGATCTTTTAAAGATTCTCTGGGTGTAACGTCAGCTGCCATCATGCTATACCTTTCTTTTGATTGAGATCTTGGAGCTGGGCCCCAGCTCTCATTTCTCTTGGTCAATCTACATTCTGAGGCCCAGTAAAAGCCCTTGTGGCATTTTGGAAATAGGGTTTTAGGTCTTCTTTCACCCCATCAACTCACTCTATCTCTATATCTACACTGAGCTATATAATATGTACTACTTTTCCACATTGAAAACATCAATGATTTTCTCTAGAAGTCCCTTGCCAAGACAGACCCTGTCTTCCCATATTCAGCATGGTCTGGGTATAATAAGTATTTGGGCCCACTATAGCACAACATCTTATGATCTCCTCTAAAGGAGCATCTTTGTGTAGTCTCCATTCAATTACTTTTGCAAACCTCATTGGCATTCTCCTTAGCCAGATGTCTGGTCATTATTTCTGTAGCTGCATTTTCTTCAATGCTTCTTGTGAGAGCAGTCTGCAAACATCCCATAAAATCTGCAAAGGGTTCATTGGAACCTTGCTCTATTTTTGTGAAGGCTTCCCCTTGATCTTTTTGTCTGGGGAAGGAACCCGAAGCTTTTGTTGCAGCTGTTGTGATCTGCTCATAAACTATTATGGGGTAATTAATCTGTGCTGAATTCTTTCCATACTGACGTTCACCAGCTAGTTTGTCAAAAGTGACTTGCACATTAACTCCTGTTTGCCTTTTGCATTGGGCTTGAATCCTACATAAGTCATGATATTCTAAAAGCCACAATGAGTTTTGTCCAGGTTCTAAACATGTCCTTGCTATGGATTTCCAATCACTCAAGGTTAGGATTTCATAATATAAATTATCTAGTAACATCTTAACATAAGATGATTCTGGCTTTTAATCCCATTTGCTATCTACTTCCACTTTATGGGAGTGTTTACCCCATTCACATATGGTTTAAATGACTAATTTTTTATTTCCTGCCATCTTGTTAAGCCCAGATTATGCTTCTCTCTTTCCTTTTCCACTTAACCCTTCCCCAGTATTAAACTTATGGCCACCACTTGCCTCATACAGCCCTCTTTCTTTAGGATCCTGTCCTCCCTCTTAGATTCCCTCCCCTTTTCTTAAATAAAATATTAGGAAAAATATCACAAAAAATCTACTCCAGGATAATAAACTATGACCAATTAAGACATACCAGGAATGCAGGGCTGGTTACATACTAGAAGAATTATTAACATAATTGAGTATATTAATAACAAAATTACAAAAACTATATGATCATTTTAATAAATGCACAAAAAGCATTTGATAAAATCCAAAATCCATTTGTATTAAAATTAAGAGTATAAGAATAAATGGAATTTTCCTTAAAATTATAAGTAGCATCTATTTAAAACCATCATTAAGCATTATATGTGAAGGGGATAAACTGGAACCATTCCAAATAATATCAGGACTGAAACAAGTTATCCCACTGTCACCATTACTATTCAATATTATATTAGAAATGCTAGCCTCGGCAATAAGAGTGGAGAAAGAGATTAAAGGATTAGAGTAGGTAAGGAGGAAAACAAATTTCACTATTTGCAGATGATATGATGGTATACTTAGAGGACCCCAGAGATTCTACTAAAAAGCTATTAGAAATAATCTACAACATTAGTAAAGTTTCAGGATACAAAATAAACCCACATAAATCATCAGCATTCTTATATATCACTAACAAAATCCAACAGAATTACAGAGAGAAATTCAATTTGAAGTAACTGCTGATTGTATAAACTATTTGGGAATCTATCTGCCAAGGGAAAATCAGGAACTAAATGAGCAAAACTACAAAACACTTTCCATACAAGTTAAGTCAAATCTAACCAATTAGAAAAATATTAAGTGCTCTTGGATAGGTCAAGCAAATATAATAAAGATTATGACAATACCTCCTAAACAAATCTATTTATGTATTGATATACTAAGCAAACTCCCCAAAAACTATTTTAATGACCTAGAAAAAACAACAATAAATTCATCTAGAAGTACAAAAGGTCAAGACTTTCAAGGGAACTAATGAAAAAAAAAAAAAAAATCAAGTGAAGGTGGCCTAGCTGTACCAGATCTAAAACTATCTTATAAAGCAGTGGTCACCAAAACCATTTGGTATTGGCTAAGAAATAGACTAGTTGATCAGTGGAATAGATTAGGCTCAAAAGCCAATATAGTTAATAACCTTAATAATCTAGTATTTGAAAAACCCAAAGACCCCAGCTTTTGGATAAATATTCACTGTTTGGCAAAAAATGCTGGGAAAATTGGAAATTGGTGTGGCAGAAACTAGGCATTGACCCACCGTGCACTAAGATAAGGTCAAAATGGGTTTATGACCTAGGCATAAAGAATGAGATTATAAATAAATTAGAAGAACATAGGATAGTTTACCTCTCAGACCTGTTGAGGAGGAAGGAATTTGTGATCAAAGAAGAACTAGAGATTATTATTGATCACAAAACAGAAAATTTTGATTTTATCAAATTGAAAAATTTTTGTAAAAATAAAAACTAATGCAGACAAGATTAGAAGGGAAGCAATAAACTGGTAAAAAAAAAACATTTTTAGAGTCAAAGGTTTTGATAAATGCCTCGTTTGCAAAATATAAAGAGAATTGAATCTGATTTACAATAAATCAAGCCATTTTCTAATTGATAAATGGTCAAAGGATATGAACAGTCAATTCTCAGATGAAGAAATTGAAATTATGTCTATCCATAAGAAAAAGATTCTCCAAATCATTCCTAATAAGAGAAATGCAAATTAAGACAATTCTGAGATACCACTACACACATGTCAGATTGGCTAGGATGACAGAAAAAGATAATGCTGAATGTTGGAGGGAATGTGGGAAAATTGGTACACTGATGCATTGCATTGTTGGTGGAATTGTAAATACATGCAGCCATTCTGAAGAAAGATTTGGAACAATGCTCAAAAAATTATCAAACTGTACATACCTTTTGATCCAGCAGTGTTACTACTGGATTTATATCCCAAAGAGATCTTAAAGAAGGGAAAGGGACCTGTATGTGCAAAAATGTTTGTGGCAGCACTCTTTGTAGTGGCCCAAAACTAGAAACTGAGTGGATGCCCATCAATTGGAGAATGGCTGAATAAAGTTTGGTATATGAATGTTATAGCATATATTGTTCTGTAAGAAATGACCAGCAGTAGGATTTCAGAAAGGCTTGGAGAGGCTTTGATGAATTGATGGTGAGTGAAATGAGAAGGACCAGGAGATCATTATATACTTCAACAACAATAGAATATGATAATCAATTCTGATGGACATATCTTTCTTCAACAATAAGATTAACCAAATCAGTTCCATTTGTTCAATAGTGAATAGAACCAGTTATATCCATTGGAAAAACTCTGGGAAATGAGTATGAACCACTACATAGCATTTCCAACCACTCTGTTTTTTTCTGCTTGCATTTTTTTTTATTTCCTTCACAGGTTAATTTTTACATTATTTCAAAATACGATTCTTCTTGTGCAGCAAAATAACTGTATGGATATGTATACATATATTGTATTTAACATATACTTTAACATATTTAACATATGTTTATGTTATGCAATGTTATGGAATATTATTGTTCTATAAGAAATAACCAGCAGGATGAATATAGAGAGGCTTGGAGAGACTTATATGAACTGATGCTAAATGAAATGAGCAGAATCTGTAGATAATTATACACTTCAACAACAATACTATTTGTGGATCAATTCTGATGGCAGTGGCTAACTTCAACAATGAGAGGATCCAAATCAGTTCCAACTGATCAATAATAAACAGAAGTAGCTATACCCAGCGAAAGAATACTGGGAAATGAGTGTGGACCACAACATAGCATCTATATTATTTCTCTTATTGTTTGCTTTCATTTCTGTTTTTTCTTCCCAGGTTATTTTTACCTTCTTTCTAAATCTGATTTTTCTTGTGTAGCAAGACAACTGTATAAACATGTATGTATATATATATATATATATATATATATATATATATATATATATATATATATATATATATATATATATGTGTGTGTGTGTGTGTGTGTGTATATATAGTATTTTAAACATATTTAACATGTACGGGACTACTCCCCATCTAGGTTACGGGATGGAAGGAAAGGAGGAGGAAAGTTGGAAGAAAAGTTTTTGCAATGTTAAAAAATTACCCTTGCATATGTTTTGCCAATCAAATGTTATAATAAAAAATAAATAGATAAATAAAATACAAGTGATACAATAAAAAAAATGTGCATACGTTTTGATCCAGCACTGTTTCTTTTGGGTTTGTATCCCCAATAGATCTTAAAGGATCATAAAGGATGAATTTAGAGAGGCTAGGGGAGACTCTATGAACTGATGCTAAATGAAATGAGCAGAACAAAAAGAGCATTGCATCTGGCAACAAGAAGATTGTATGATAATTCTGATGGATGTGGTTCTTTTCAACAATGAGATGATTCAGAGCAGTTCCAAAGATCTTGTGATTGAGAGCCATCTACAGTCAGGGAGAGGGACTGTGGGAACTGAGTTGTGATTCACAACTTAGCATTTTCACGCTTTTTGTTGTTGTTTGCTTGCATTTTATTTGCTTTCTCATTATTTTTCCTGTTTGATTTGATTTTTCTTATGCAATAAGATAATTGTATAAATATGCATACATATACTAGGTTTAATATATATTTCTATCATGTTTAATATATATTGGATTACTTGCCATCTAGGAGCAAGGTGAGAAAGCAGTAAGGTTTTTCAAGTTTAATGTTGAAAAATTATCCATGCATATGTTTTGAAAATGAAAAGCTTTAGTTAAAAAAGAGAAAAAAAAAAACTAAATTCTTTTGAAACTTAGCCCATTTCAATTGACATTACAACTGCAATAAATTTTGCCCCTTGACTTGGAGATGAGTTCAAGCCTACAGATTCTTTAGGCATACATCATGACCTCAGCCTGTGACCTCAACCTGTTGCAGGTCCCTTCTGAAACACAATAGGAAAATGCTTAACTATTTCCTTACTTTTGCATTCTTATAAATAATTATTTATTGATAGTGATTTCTACCATGTTCTTGTGTTTTTAATTTGTTTTTTCTTCTTTTTTCTTTGGAATTATTTTTACTTTGTTTTTCCTCTTTCTCTAATATGTTGTAGTAATCATTTACCAAATTCTTTCATATTCTCTGATTTTGAGCAATGATTTTAAGGTCTCTTGACCTTAGGGTACTTCACTTTTAACAATATGTCAGTGATTCTAAATCTTCTGTCTTTGGAATCTGTGATCCTGAGGCTCTCTGATCTAAAAATAAAGTATTACATTTCAATTATTATAAAAATCTTCAGGCCTTGCAATATAATAATATTTCTTCCCTTAAACTTTAGGGAAGATATATTAGTTATCCTGAAATTTTCTACCTATTTTTCTGACAAGTTGATTTATAATTTGTGCTAGATGGTTATTAGTTCAGTATCTTTCATATACACACATACACACATTCATATATATATGCACATATGCATATATATGTATATATATATATAGAGAGAGACATATATGCAAATGGAAATATTGTACTCATAAACACATACAGAGAAAATATTTGATTTGTCCATGCTAAAACCTGACTCTCAAATCTATTTTTCATACTGAGTTTCTGGTGATTTATAGCGAGATAGATTATTTATACAGAAACAAATAAAAGAAATATCAAATATTTTGGAGAGACTTTGGAAAATTTACTCATTTTGTTGAGGCTCAGAAGGGACCTCTAAAGATTGGTATTGCAGACTGGTGTCATGATGTGTCTCAAAAGAATTTGCAGGCTTGAACCCATATCCAAGTCTATGGGCAAAGTTTATTTTAATTGTAATACCAATTGAAGTTGAGTATGCTCCAAAAGAATTTAGTAAAGGACCAAGATAAAGAAGATGCATCAAGTTCTTCATGTCATTGATACAATATTGTTACCTGACATGCATCTCAATGAATATGTCATTTTATAAGAAATTTTAAAAGCAAACTTTTTAATGTTCATAGCAAAACAAAAGTAACAAAAAGATCCATCATATGAAAGCACAAAAGTAGCAAAAAATTTTAAAAAGAATTGCCAATCACCACTACATTCAGAAAAATTGCTCATTGTAAATGAAATCTTTATTGTTAACAGAAAAGAGCACTGACTGGATTTTGCCACCCATTGGAATAAATATTTACCTGACAATGAAATTTGAATATGGGACACATTTTCAATGAAAAAAGACATACTGCCAGATGGCTTCTTGGCAAAAGAAAAGAGGAATTGATTAAAATATTATGGGATAGTTTCAGTTCAGTAAAGGCAAGTTTACTGAGAGAGATGGAAGAATATAGGTAATTATTGGATGAGTCACATATCAAAGTTTCCTATCCTCATGCAATTATAAAACTGTAATTTTCTTAGACTTATTTTCAATAAAGAAATGTGAAAAATTAATCTTAAAAGATATTTTACCTCCACATTATGAAACTTCTGAATGCAAGAATATATTGCCCTTTTAAAAATATTATGTGCATATGCTATTAATAATGTTCATATTTCTAAAAAATATTTTTTGGTTTTAACAATTTTTATCTTACATGTAGCTTTATAATCTTTTGGTATTACATCAAGGTTTGTGCCCACAGAAAGCCTTTATAACACATGGTATGGTGTGAGCAATGAATTGGCCCACTGGAGACATGCCATGGATATACTTCGTTATAATTTTTAGGTGAGTAGATTTAATTGCTGAAGTCAGGACCATCACTGACCCATGTAGCTCTTCACTAAAATTATTAAGGAAATCAGAGTTCAAGATTATGTACTTCAAGCTACTTTAGTAGTCAAAGTTGAAATGCATGATCCTGATGAAAACTCAATTTATTTCTTTCATCCAAGTAGTTAGGCTTATAGCACTGAGAAAAATATATTTAGATGCTGAGTTAATGAGGTTCTAGAATTAAATACTACATTACAAATAGCAATGTTAGAAGTAATTCTTGTCTGGGCCACTAGATTATAAGGTTTTTTTGAGTGAAGATGGAGTGACATGTGCTTTTTTCATACTCACATTGTTCCTCCCTCAATTCTGAGTATAAAGTAAAATACTCAATAAAACACCCGGTGGATTTAATAGAAATTAGCCATCATCATTTGTATTTTGGGAAGGAAATAGTGATAATGGTCATTCACATTAATAGAGCATTTTATGTATTTTAACTCATTAGATCATCAAAATAAGCTTAGGCAGTATATGTACCAGGTTCCCCATTCCCCTTTTTACAGCTGAGGAAAATGAGGTTCAAATCTAATGAATAATGACTACAGCAATGCAATTAACTATGTATCAGAGGGCATATTTGAGCACAGATCTAGTGCTTATCCCATTATACAATAATGTCTTTCTAAATTATGCTATGTGTGACTCTTCAGAAAGCAATGTTTTTTTTTTTTTTTTTTTTTTTTTGTGATTGATATTGTCCTTAAAAGTGCATCATTCCTCATTTCTCCCTTTTCAATTTAAAGCTTTTATAATATCACTTTTTCTCACTTTATCTTATAATTCAATGGGAATTTGTGTTGCTAAATAATTAGAAACATAAAGTCTATTCATAAGTATTCAACCTTATTTTATCTTTTTTAGCAATATTGTTAAAATGCAAATTTACATTCATTGCTAAAAGTATATTTCCTGTATTCAAATAATATCTTGCTTTAATTTAGCACTTTCTGTAATACTCAGAGACCTGTTAAAAATCATTGTGGTTTTCATTTCTTATATCAGCATGACAATGCATGTATCCCTGGGATTTTTAGTAACTTGACCAAGAGTAATCACAATATGACTAGAATATAATCTATTTTTATTATATAGAAGATCTAATAGAACAATATTGTATTTTAAGATTTTTAAATAAGGAGTAATTTTAGGCCCTTTATTTTCTCCAAGTATAATCAAATTGAATAGGAAGAAGTAAAGGGAGAAAGAAGAAACACATATTCAAAAACATTCATGAAATACAATTACATAATAATTATCATATGTGTATATATTTCACTTCTGAAAATAACCATATATGTTTTTCTAATTTACATTTTTCTGTTTAGTGTAATTAGAAAGGCATGTGAAAAATTCCTGAAACTATGTGTATAAGTAAAACCATGGGACATTTTCCAGAACCCACCAAACTGGCTAGATAGACCTTTTGATCAAATCATTCAAAGGATCTCTAAAACATGGTGGTTAATCTGATTACCTTGGTCTTTACCAACTGAAGTACTAAGGAGAAGTACTATACTGATTGCTTTAACCAAAGCTTACTATTGAGAAACTATTTTTATTAAAGCTTTTTATTTTTCAAAACATGTATGGCAATTCTTCAACATTAGCCCTTGAAAAACAACTTTGATTGGTATAGCACTAAATAAATAGAATAATTTAGATATTGTTATCTTTTGTATTCACTTGATCTATACAATATGTATATACTTGACATTTTTGCCATTGTTTAGAACTGACTTTATTTGTGTAGAAAGTGTGTTGTTATTTTAATCATAGAGTTCCTTACTTTCCCTTGGCAAATAGATTCTCAAATATTTTATACTCCTGATAGTTATTTAAATGGAATTTATCTTTGTATATTTTGCTGTTGGATTTTATTAGTGATGTATGAAAATGTTGATGATCTGTATGGATTTATTTTGTATCCTGTAACTTTGCTAAAGTTGTGCATTATTTCTAATAGTTTTTTTAGTTCATTCTCTAGGGTTTTCAAAGTATACCATTATATCATCAGCAAAGAGTAATAATTTGGCTTCTTCATTACCTACTCTAATTCCTTTCATCTCTTTTTCTTCTCTTATTGCCAAAGTTATTATTTCTAATATAATATTTAATGGTAATTGTGATAGTGGGCAACCTTGTTTTACCCTTGATCTTTTTGGGAATGGTTCCAATTTGTACCCATCACGTATGATGCTTGCTGATGGTTTTAAATAGATGCTACTGATTATTTTAAGAAAAAGTTCATTTATTCCTATACTTTAGTGTTTTTAAGAGGAATAGGTGTTGGAATTTATCAACTGCCTTTTCTGCATCTATTGAGATAATCATGTTGTTTTTTTTTTTTTTTTTTTTTTTTTTTTTTGTTAATTTGGTTATTGCTATAATCAATTATGCTAGTAGTTTTTCTAATATTGAACCAGCCCTGCATTCCTAGTATAAATCCTACTTGGTAATGGTCTATTATCCTGAAGTTGACTTTCTGTAATCTCTTAGCTAATATTTTGTTTAAGATTTTTACATTGGGGCAGCTAGGTGGCTCAGTGGATAGAGCACCAACCTTGAATTCAGGAGGACCTGAGTTCAAATCTGGTCTCAGATACTTGACACCTCCTAGCTGTGTGACCCTGGGCAAGTCACTTAACCCCAGCCTCAAAAAAAAATTTTTTTTGCATCAATATTTATTAGGTAGATTGGGCTATAATTTTCTTTCTCTTTTCTTTCTCTCTCTTTTCATGTCACCTATTTTAGGTATCAGTCGCATGTCATTGTCATAAAAGGAATTTGGTAGTAATCTTTCTTTCCCTGTTTTTTCAAATAATTTATGTAATATTGGAGTTTCATTCTTGGAAGAATTCACATGTAAATCCATCTGATCCTGGAGAGTTTTTTCTTAGGGAGATGATTAATAGCTTGTTCTATTTCTTTTTTTCTAAAATGGGACTACTTAAGTAATTTATTTCTTCTTTTAATCTGGGCAATCCATATTTTTATAGGTATTCCTCTATTTCACTCAAGTTATCAAATTTTTTGGTATAAAGTTGGTCAAAGTAACTCCTAATGATTGTGCTAATTTCCTGTTCACTGGAGGAAATTTCTCCCTTTTCATTTTTCATGCTAACAATTTGATTTTCCTCTTTCCTTTATCTAATAAAATTAAATAGAGATTTATCTATTTCATTGTTTTTTTCATAAAACCAACTCTTAGGTTTATTTTTTAATTCATTTTTTTATTTTCAATTTTTATTAACCTCTCATTTTACTTTTAGAATTTCAAGTTGGTATTTGATGGGGGAATTTTAATTTGTTAAGAGTTGTCTTAATTTGCATTTCTCTGATTAATAATGACTTGGAGCATCTTTTCATATGGCTAGAAATAGTTTCAATTTCTTCATCTGAGAATTGTTTGTTCATATCCTTTGACCATTTATCAATTGGAGAATGGCAAGATTTCTAATAAATTAGATTCAATTCTCTATATATTTTGGAAAAGAGGCCTTTATCAGAAACTTTGACTGTGAAAATGTTTTCCCAGTTTATTGCTTCCCTTCTAATCTTATCTGCATTAGTTTTGTTTGTACAAAAACTGTTCAATTTGATGTAATCAAAATTTTCTATTTTTTGATCAATAATGATCCCTTGTTCTTCTTTGGTCATAAATTCCTGACTCTTCCACAGGTCTGAGAGGTAAACTATCCTATGTTCCTCAAATTTATTTATAATCTCATTCTTTATGCCTAGGTCATAAACCCATTTTGAGCTTATCTTGGTGCATGGTGTTAAGTGTGTGTCAATGCTTACTTTCTGCCATACTAATTTCCAATTTTCCCAGCAATTTTTGTCAAACAGGGAGTTCTTATCCCAAAAGCTGGAGTCTTTGGGTTTGTCAAACACTAGATTATTAAAGTTATTGACTGTTTTATCCTTTGAACCTAACCTATTCCACTGGTCAACTAGTCTATTTCTTAGCCAATACCAAATGGTATACATATTACATGTGTTACAGTATAACCTAGATACAATATATGTGTGTAAATCCAATTTTCTTGTTGCACGTTAAGAATTGGATTCCTAAGGTATAAGTAACTTTGGTAGAAAGACAATAGTGCTAATAGTTTAAATTCCCAGTGTTCCTTTTCTGGGTGTAGCTGATTCTGTCCATCATTGATCAATTGGAATTGGATTAGCTCTTCTCTATATTGAAGATATCCACTTCCATCAGAATACATACTCATACAGTATCATTGTTGAAGTGTATAATTCCTAGTTCTGCTCGTTTCACTCAGCATCAGTTGATGTAAGTCTCTCCAAGCCTCTCTGTACTCATCCTGTTGGTTATTTCTTACAGAACAATAATATTCCATAACATTCATATACCATAATTTACCCAACTATTCTCCAATTGATGGACATCCATTCATTTTCCAGTTTCTAGCCACTACAAAAAGGGGTGCCACAAATATTTTGGCACATACAGGTCCCTTTCCCTTCTTTAGTGTTTCTTTGTGATATAAGCTCAGTAGTATTTCTATTTGTTCAGTTCTGATTTTTAATGTTATATTCTTCATTAGCTTTTTTTACTTCTTTTTGTATATGTCCAATTGAGTTTTTAAATGAGTTGTTTTGCTCTATGGAATTTTTTTCCATTTCACTAATTTTTTTAAGTGAGTTATTTTCTTTTTCTAATTCACAAATCCTATTTTCCTGGGAGTTCTTTATCTTTTCCAATTCACAAGTCCTGTTTCCTTGCACTTTCTGGGAGTTTTTTACCTTTTCCAATTCACATTTCAGAAAGTTGTTACTCTCTTCCATAGCTTCTCTTTCCTTTCCCCATTTTTCTTCTAGCTCTCTTTTAAGATTTTTAATAGACTCTTGTAGGAGAACCTTTTGTGTTGGGGACCAACAATTGTCTGGAGACAGTCTGCTATTAGTCTTCTTTGGGTTGAAAACCTGCTCTCTTTCTGTGTAGAAGTTATCAATCATCCTTTTTATTTTTTAACTCATTTTGTAAAGCCTGTAGAGTCTGTCTTCAGAGCCAGGAAGTTACCAGCTTCCTCTGAAGAACAGGGATAGGTGTATGGACAGCCTGCCAACCACTACAAAGAGTGGCCAGGTGCGTGAGGCCTCTGGGAAATGGTTCTCCAAGGACGTGACTCTGGCCTGCAAGCCTGAACTGTGAGTGGGCCCTGTGAAGAACCCTGCTGTATGGATTAATGACTGCCCTGAGGCAATAGGCTGAGCAGTGAAAGTGCCACTATCCCAATCCAAAGCCTGCTGGGAGGCTGTGGGTATTAGCAGCTGACCAGGGTATAGTCCTGCACAGACCGGAAGTGTCTCTGCCCAGAAGCAGTCAAACTGAGGAAGTTCTGTTGCCCCAGATTGAGCCCCACACTGTGCAGATTAGAGGTTGCCCTGAGCTGCACCCCCCTGTGTTGCAGATTTGCAGCTGCCCTGGCTGTGCTTTAGTGTGCAGCTGCACAGTTGCACTGGTCTATGCTGAATCACTTCTGGTTTTGGGGGGGGACAGTTCTGGCATTTTTAGAGTATCCTGTACCTCTGGCTCTAATCTCTCTACTGGTCCACTGCTTTACAATCAAGGTAAAGTAGTCAGCCTATGGCAGAGTCGTTTCTACTACTCTTCTAGCCACAGAGGCTACCCTGTCTGTGGTCCATTCAGAACACCAGATTTTCCCTGCCTGCTGCTGATCTGTTCCACCCCTCAGGACAAATCTACTCTGGCGGTCCTCCAGATTATCTTCGGCTGGTAAATTGTTGTACCTTTAATCTTTGTGAATTTCATCAGTCAACCCCTATTTTTGAGCCTGAATTCAAAGATTGGTAGTGAGGGCATGAGAGGAGCTTACAGAGTCATGTGTGCCTTCTCTGCCATCTTGGCTCTGCGCCACTCCCCCCCCCCCTCCTGAGAGTGTCAACTATTAATCTTCTCAGGGTTGGGAATCTGCTATCTTTCTTTATAGAAACTATCTATAGTTAGAGCTTGCTTTGCCTTTTTACTCATTTTTTAAAAGCCCTGGGGTCTGCAGAACAGGGAGATTCTCAGCTTCTTCTACAGAACAGGGAGAGATGGACAGTAGCTGTCCTGCAAACAGGCTGTGACGAAGGACCTGCTTTGGACATGTCACATCCCTGGAAAGAGCTCCATCCAGCAAAAGTGCGACTGCCCTGGGAAGAGCTCCACAGTGGAGGTGCTACAGCCCTGGAAAGAGCCCTGCTTTGTTGGAAGTGTGGCTGCCTTGGGAAGAGCACTAATGTTCTGGAAGTGTGATTGCCCTGGGCTGATTCCTGTTGTGTGGAAGAGTGGCTGCCCTGGACCCAGCAGCTGAGCTGCAGAACAGGGACTGCCTTGGAAAGAGCAGTTGAGCAGCAGAAGTATAACTGCATTGGGCAGAGTACCATGCTGCACTGTGGAATGCAGCTGCCCAGCTAGGTTGTGGTAGTGCTGAGTCACTCTTGGTGCTAGATGGGTGTGGCCTGGTCTTGTTAAAGTCTGGTGTTTTGGGGTACACTTTACATTTAATGTTTGTGTAACTTCTCTGCTGATCTACTGCTCTGTGACCAAAGCAGAACAGATAACCTGTGGTAGAATCCTCCCTGTAAATTCTCCACTCACAGAGACTGCACCCTACCCCTAGTCCACTTAGTATGTGCTAGCCTCCATGTTCTGCCTCCCTTCCTGTGCCGGCCTCCTTCCACCAGATCAAGACAGACTTTTTCTGGCGATCTTCCAGATTATCATTGGCTGGTAATTTGTTGTACTCCCAATATTCTGTATTCTACCAGTCAAGCATTATTTTAGAGGCTGAATTTGGTAATCAGTGGTAATCAGTGATGGTAGAAGTGAGCTCAGATGAAGCCTGTGCCCTCTCTGTCATCTTGGCTTTGCCCCCTCCCTAAGAGATCTTAAAGGAGAAAATGGGACCCATATGTGCAAAACTGTAGCACCTTTTTTTGTAGTGGCAAGAAACTGGAAACTCAGTGGATGTTCATCAATTGGAGAATTTCTGAATAAGTTATGGTCTATGAATGTTATGGAATATTATTGTTCTGCAAGGAACTTCCAGCAGGATGATCTTAAAGTGGCCTGGAGAGACTTATAGGAACTAATGCTAAGTTAAATGAGCAGAACCAGGAGATTGTTGTATCCACAGCAACAGTATTATATGATGATCAATTCTGATGAATAGTGTTCTTTTCAATAATGAGATGATTCAGGCTATTTCCAATAATCTTGTGATGAAGAGAGCCATCTACACCTAGAGAGAGAACTGTGGGAACTGAGTGTGTTTCACAACATAGCATTTTCACTCTTTGTTGTTGTTGTTTTTGCTTGCATTTCATTTTCTTTCTCATTTTTTTCTGGTTTGATTTAAATTTTTTTTTTTTTGCAGCAAGATAATTGTGCATATATATATATACACACACACACATATATGTATATATATACACACACACACATATATATGTATATATATACACACACACATATATATGTATATATATACACACACACACACATATATATATGTATACACACACACACACACACACACACACACACACACATATATATATATATATATATATGTAAAACCTGGGGTCTTTCTTCAACCTTCTTTTGGGAAGCTTCTTTTAGGAATATCCCAGCTCTACCCTAAATCTTGTTTGTTTTTTACCACTTTACATTTGCCATGAGAACTTTTTTTGTTTGGGAGGGAAATCAGGAATGCTTGTAGTTTTCTGACTTCTTCTGATATTTTCCCACAGTCCTCCTCAGTGACTTCTAATCATGATTGCATTGGTTTGATTTGTATAAAAGCTTTTTAAATTTAATATAATAAAATCATCTATTTTGAATTTTTTGATGTTTTCTATGTTTTCCTATGATTTCCTTGTATTCCTCAGAATAATTCACATTATTCTGAGATGTAGCCAATTTTTTGCTCTCCTCATATTCTAATGGCGTCCCTATTTATGTATAAATCTTGCATCCATTTTAACCTTATCTTGATATACACTGTGTGATATTGGTTTATACCTAGTTTCTGTTCCATTGTTTTCTAGTTTTCTCAGCATTTTATCTTGATGGGTTTTCATAATATTGAAGCAGCCTTTCATTCCTGGTATGAATCCGAACTATGCAAAGTATATAATTCTTGTGACATATTGCTGTAATCATCTTTTAATATTTTGTTAGATTTTTGCATCGATATTCATTACCGAAACCGATCTATAGTTTTTCTTTTCTGGTTTAGCTCTTCATGGTTAGGTATCAACATCATATATGTGTCATAAAAGGAGTTTGGTAGGGCTTCTTCTTTGCTTATTTTTTTTTTCACATACTTTATATAGTATTCAAATTAATTGTCACTTAAGTGTTTGGTAAAATTCACTGTGAATTCTTGCCACCCTGGTTTTTTATTTTCCTCTAGGGAGTTCATTAATGGCTTGTTCAACTTATTTTTTTTCCTAAAATGTGATTATTTAGGGTTTCTGTTTCCTGATATGTTAATCTAAATACTTTATATTTTCATGATTTTTTTTTCAATTTAACTCAAATTGTCAGATTGATTGGCATATAATTATCTAAAATATTTCTTAATGATTGCTTTAATTTCTTCTTCATTGGTGATGACTTCCTCCTTTTTATTTTTAATAATGGATATTAGGTTTCCTTTCTTTTGAAATCAAATTATCTCAGTAGTTTTTCCATTAAACTATCTTCTGGATTTTTACATTAGCTCAATTTTTAAACCCTCAATCTCAGTAATGTCATCTATGATTTTTAGAAATTTCAATTTGGTACTCCATTGGGGATTTTTAATTTGTTCCTTTTCAGTTTTTCTTTTGTTTCTTGCCCAATTTACTGATTTATCCCTTATTTTGTTGATGAAAAATTTAGAGAAATACATTTACCCCAATGCTTTGGATGCATCACATATATTACATTATGTAATTTCATTGTTTTCATTTTCTTCAATAAAATTACAGATTATTT
This sequence comes from Sminthopsis crassicaudata, assembly GCF_048593235.1. Lineage (NCBI taxonomy): Eukaryota > Metazoa > Chordata > Mammalia > Dasyuromorphia > Dasyuridae > Sminthopsis > Sminthopsis crassicaudata. Next base: position 139,061,344 of record NC_133621.1, on the reverse strand, counting down.
CTGTGATTTGTTCTTTGACCTGCTCACTCTTTAGGATTAGATTTTTTTTTTAGTTTCCAATTATTTTCTGATATCCATCTTTCCATCACTTTTTGTTGAATATAATTATTATTGTATTATGATATGAAAAGAATATGTTAACATTTCTATCTTTTCATATTTCATTTTGAGGTTTATATGGCCTCTTATATGGTCTATTTTTGTGTAAGTTCTATGTGCTACTGAGAAAATGGTGTATTCTTTTCTCTTTCCATTCAGTTTTCTCCAAAGACTGTCATATCAATTGTTTTTAATATTCTAATTGCCTTCTAGGTTTCTTTCTTGTTCATTTTTTTTGGATTTGAATTCTGAAGGCGCAGTTGAGATCCCTTACTGGTATAGTTTTGTTCCCTATTTCTTCCTGTAATTCACTTAATTTGTCCTTTAAGTATGTGGATATATACAACATGGTGCCTGGTGGAATGTTTCTGTGTTTCACTAGGGCTGTACTGAAGCATGTGGTGGTCTGGTCTCTGGAGAATACTTGTTTGCCTGGGACTGTATTGAAGAATGTGATGATTTGACAACCTGTTTGTGCAGGGCTACAGTAGAGCACTTGGTGATTCCTGCATCATAAGTCTTGCAGATTCTATCAGTTTTTTCAAGTCACGTAAGGGATCCTGCTGTGATAGGGCCTGTTGTTAGTACATTGGGGATCTTCCTTTCTCAAACTGTGACCCCTACCAACTCTTTACCAAAGTAACAGGGGTTACCTGCTGACGTTCCCTATAACTAAAAGATTATTTCACTTTGTCTTTTTCCTAATTCTGCTACTCTAGGACCTGTCTTGTAGCACTAACTTATGGTGGCTTGTAAAGGGCTGAAACTCTTAAAAGGTGTGTTTGATTCAGACAACCAACCACTTAAGGCTAATTACCTATTGGAAAATGATACTATTAGCATTTGTTTGGTAAAATGGCCCTTTTCACTGTTCTCTGCTGACTTTATGTTTGGTGTATACAGATAATCATAGTAAGGATTAGAGCATAATGTGATACAAGTCAGATTTACTTTTCAGCAGGACAAGGAGGAGAAAGGTTGGTGGCAAGCCTGTGGCAGTTTGTCTCCTTCACTTCTCTCCCTAAAGACCAAGGAATTTTACTTATCCTGACTCCAACTGTTCTTGAGACCTCCAGGGAGCTATCCCGGACTTTTTAGTGCCCTTTAAGTAATGATGGGAGAGTAACAATAATTCACTGCTCATTCCACCACCTTGGCTCCCAGAAGTAGATCTCTACGCAAAGTTTTTAAACAGAGATTTGATGATCATTTGTTGAAAATGTTGTCAAAGTAATTCATTTTGTTTTTAAAGATAAGATCAGTTTTGGGAATCACTAGGTTCCCCTCTGACTCTTAGATTCTATTAATTTCTTAAAGGAAAAAAATACATAAATGTAATTTGAATTCTCTAATGTGTGATCTCTTTCATTTATCTTTATCTTTTATAATAATGAACACAATACCTCACATATAAACACTGGCATTTCTTGATTCTTTAATGCAATGGACAAATATTGTACTTTAAAAGTGAGATGGCATTAGACTCATAGAAATAATAATGAAGTAATGTCAAACTTTTTTGTTTTTTATCAGTCACAGTATTTTAAATTTATTGACATAATGATTGGCTTAATAGATTAAAATACAATAATTATTAATATGCCTAATTTTTAGAAATATGTATATGGTATCGTTTTTTTTTGTTGTTGTTGTTGTATTTTTTTTTTTTTTTTTTGGTGTGAGGGTGGGGATGGGGTGTTATTCATTTTTATTTTTTAGTCTTCGTAGGTATTTTCCTTCTCATCCTGAGGCAATTGAGGTTAAGTGACACAACTAGAAGTCTAGAAGTATTAAGTGTTTGAGACCAGATTTGAACTCAGATCCACCTAACTTCAGGGTTGTTGCTCTATTCACTGCATCATCTAGCTGCCCCTACAAGAAAAGCTTTTGTTTAAGAATTCTGTAAAAGAAAATAAATCCTTGTCTTTTTATGATTAAATATTTCCTTTTTTAAATATTTAATGTTCCCAATTAAATGAATAAACAGTTAACATTTGGTTTTGTTAAATTTTGAGGTTCAATTCATCTGTCTCATTCACTATTCTTTACCTCTGAGATAGTAAACAATTTGATATAGCTCACTATACATGTATAATGATTAGCAATTTCCAAGAAAGAAATACAATTATATAATAGTATAACTATGCTTTCAACTAAATCACTTGTTAGCAAATAGGTGAACATTGACAGAGCCAAAAGCTCATAAATCCCATGATATATACCATTTAGCAAACAATTTTAAGTGGAAATACCACTTACAGGTTATGGTACTGATTTTTGACCTTTGAATTGTGTTTTTGATGAACTTACTCTTCTAGAGAGCTGAATAAGCTGAAATGACTATTAAAATCTGAAGATAGTAGTCATTTTTTCCATTTGTTAATATAGCATCAATTAATTTTCTTTAAAACTGTATTTTGTCATGTTCAGTGCTCATCATATCCAGTGTGTTTTCTCTCTTCTCTTTTCTTGAAATATTTGAAATATATAGGCTCGTTGCTCAGATTGCTTTTGAAAAGTCTGTCAGCTATTCAATTCTTCATTATAAACTTTATTTTAATGTAGGTTTTTTAATCATCTTTCCTTTTATATCCATGTTCATTTTGAAACTCACTAAATATTATATTGACCTATTTAGAGTATTTATGCTTACATATGAGAGACAGATAATAGCAAAAAAAGTATAATTATCATTAGGTTGGTCTTTTTTTATTTTAGCTGATCATAATCACTGCAATAAACCTCTCCATTTATCAGAATACTGTGCTTTTTATGCTTTTGGGTACAAGATGAAACAACTTCTGTTAATCATATATTCAGTTGCAAAGAATCTTAGAATTCATCTAGTCCAACTTATCCATTTTAAAAATCAGAAAACTAAGGCAGACAAGTACATGCTAAAAGTATCTGAGATAGCATATAAGGTGAAATTATAACTAAAATCAATTATGTTTTGATATTTGTCTTTCTTTTAAAATATTTTAATTTATTTTATTTTCCTTGATTACATGTTAAAACAATTTGTAAACATTTATTTTTAAACTTTTGATTTTCAAATTTTATCCCTTCTTCCCTCTCTCTCCTAACACCTCCATGAGATGGTAATTAGCTATAGGTACACATATACAATCATATAAAACATTTCTATATTATTCATGTTGGATAAGAAAATTTGAAATAAAAAAAAGAGTGAAAGGAAGAGAGTGAAAAAATAATTATCAGTTCTTTATCTAGAGACAAACAATAGGCTTCCATCATTAGTTCTTTGGGATAATCTTGAATCATTGAATTTCTGAGAATAGCTAAATCATTCACAATTCTTCATTGTTTTGTATTTCTGTTATTCTGTACAACACTTTTCTCATTCTGTTCATTATTCTTGCCATCAGTTCATGTACATTTTCCAGGTTTTTCTGAAATTATCTTGCTTGTCATTTCTTATAGCACAATATTCCATCATAATCATACAATCAGCTTGTTTAGACATTTCTTAATTGATGAGTGACACTTAAATTTCCATTTCTTAGCCATCATAAAATATTATGCTTTGATATTTCTAGAGAAGTGTGTAAGTTTCAAGAATTTCTGAATTATCTTTCCATTTTGTACTCCTGAGTACTGGCTTGTCTATGGTAGCCAGTAGAAGGTACTAGATCTTCATATGACTAGGCAGTATCTGAGAGAAAGCCAAACTTTCTAAGTTCTGAAATAACGTTATGAAAGTCCAAGGTACAGAGGTTTTTGCTTATCTGATTGATTAGTCAAAAAAAAATTAAAAAAGCAAAAGAAGGTGGACACCTAAATGAAAGCAGGATCAAAAGCAGAGACATGAGACATAAGTCTTGGCAAAGTCTAAGAAAGATATGTAAAAATTTTAGTTTCACATTTTTGGCTCACAAAGCTCAGTGCCAAGGTAAATAGATTAAATATCTTGAAAAGTTATGTGGGGTATAATTTGAAACTTCCAACTGTTGTCAAGATGAATGTAATATTTTTGCCTGACTATAACTAGATTGACAAGTTCTTCTGATTCATTCACACTCAAAAGATAATAGATTCTTCTCCAGTCCCTCATTTTTGTTATGTTCTATTTGCCTCTATTTATTTTTCACTTTCTCTTTGTACCCTGTTTTTCCTCAAAATTCTTTTTTTTTTTTTTTAAATTCCTGCCTTCGTCAATATGTCCTCCTTTTTCTTAACTATTTTCCTTCCCATTTCACTATAGGCATGTATATATATATATATATATATATATATATATATATGCACACATATATGTATGTATATATGTATGTGTATATATACATATATGTGTGTACATATGTATGTATATACATATATGGTCTTAATCTTCATGAATTTATTACTTATGATTTTTAGAGTGTTTATCTTTTCAAAGCCCTTAAATAGCTAGCATGGATCTAAAACAATGTTGTTCTAATTTATACTCATTTTAGATATAGCATGGAATATGACAGCTAAAAAGAATCTTAAAGAATTTAGGAGAGACAGGAAACTTGGTGTAGTGAACACAGTGCTGTATTTTGAATGATGTGGACTTGAATTCTAATACTTTCCCAAATCATTGCTAGTTATGTGACCCTGCACAACTTACTTGATGTTTCTCACTATCTGTTCCTTTATCTGCAAAACATCAAGAATATTAACACTTACATCAATGGGTTTTTGTGAAAATAAAGAGCCAATAAAAATCACATTGCAAAACAACTCATTGTCCTCATTTTTTAGAAGAAGCAAAAATATGTCAATTACCCCTAAAGATCTATTATAGTGACAGAGTTGGGACTAGAACCTTGAATTCCTGAATTCTATCTTAGAGAAGTAGATTCAAAGCACATCTGGTTGATTAGTGGTGAAGCTGAGACTTGGATTTTTCTCATGTGATAGAGGAATTAGGTTTAATTCTCTAGATCTTAGAGTTATCCTTTTTGTCCCCCTGAGTATGAGGAAGATTTGTGATATTATTTTTGTCAAGGTACAAAGTGATACAATGAATAGATTATGATAGTCAACATTAATGTTATTAGAATTATTGGTTTATGGAACCATAGAGTTGAAAACAAATTTAGAAATCATCTAAGCTAATCTCTAGCAAAATCATGAATATTATCTCTAACATACTTATGAAATCAATGTCATGACCATATTTACTCTCCATACATGCATCCAGGAACAAGAGAATTTCCATTTCCTTAATGCAGAATATTTCATTTCTAAATAATATCATTTGTTTGAAAATGTTTCTTTGTGTTTATAGGTTAAGTCTTATACTTCTCAACATGTGAATCAATTTAATAATTTTTTAAAAAGGCCTTCTCTATTATGTTAAGCTTTTAGCACACAGATAAAATTTAAATAATCACCCAATAAATTTTTATTTCATTAGAAGTAAACAACACATATTAAAATTAAAAAAAATAAATAAGTAAAAAAGTAATTTCAGGAAAGAGGGGAAAGTTGTAATATTAAGGGGAAGGTTTATCTGTTTGTTTTCTTTTTTGCTAATAGAATGAGGATTCCATTGGGTATAATGAAAAATAGAGGTGATTCAAATAGGGATACAAAAAGAATGTAAATGACATGAATGGGTATGAGGAAACAGGTAGTAATAAAGAAGGGGGAGAGTTAATTGAGGAGTTACCAATAAGAATTTTCAGTTATATTATTACAAAGGATGTAGAAATAATAATGTTTCAAAAATGAAATATTGATTAATAGAAAGAATAAAATATGTAATTCTCATTTGTGATTTGTACATATTTTACAAAAGGAAGCACATATGAATTTTAACTGTCTACAAACAAGAGAAAGGGAAAGGGTGATAGGAAGATAGGAAAGATTTAATGGGATGAGGAAGCTAAGGAAGTTTACTGAGAATTTTCTAATTCAGTATAAACATATATGAAAATAACCTATATTTGATATTTTTGTACCTTTATTCACTAATAAGGTAGATAGTTGGTGAATAGTTCTGTCTTTCTTTGAAAACTAAGAACATTTTCCCCAAACTTATTGTTTCTGCAAAATTTAAGAGATTCCATTATTCTTTTTTGTCAACAGTTTGTTGATGCATATTATACACATTTTGTATAGAGAAGAAATTAAAATGTGTCATAATGTGTAATAAAAATGTTTTAGAAACAGGAAATTAGGTACAAAGATTAGTAAATATAGTTGTTCTCTCAGACTAGTTTTCATCATTAATTAGACTAAGATTTTCTACAACTTTCCTATATTTCCCTCATTTAGATACCCTTTGAATCTCAATGCCTTAATGCCCCAAGAATTGTGTCCCCTCTTCCATATATTCTAAAATACTTCCATTTTTTTCATCTTTGTTCCCTTTATAGAATTTTTTTTATCCATTCTAAGGAGATTTAGGATCACCATATGTCAGTAGAAATCAAGGGAGTGAACCACTCTATAGGAAAACTTAAGCACTTATGTATTAAAGTCCTAAAAGATGAGCAGGTATGGAAAAATTACCAACTTCATCTTTGGAGGGAATATCAAAATTAATGAAAGATAATGGATCCATGTAAACACTTGACCATGCTTAGCCTACATTTAAAATTTATGTTATTTTTAAAATGTCAACAATTTTTCCCACTCCACTTCTCCTTCAGTAGAAACAAAACAAAACCAAAACAACAAAACATTAAAAATGTACATATAATTAAGCAAAATAAATCCCCTTATTGGCCATGTTCTAGGTCATAGCCTATTTTTAAGGAAGAAAGTAAAGTTCTAAATTATTAGTTCTTTGAAATCATGGTTGATTGCTATATTTGTCAGAGTACTTATAATTTTCAAGCCTTTTGTTTTGTTTTGACAGTATTGTTTTTGCTGCATAATTTTTTGTGTGTTTTTACTTCTTCATACCCAATTTAATACAAGTCTTTTCAGATTACTCTAAAATCATAATTTTCATTATTTCTTTTAGAGCAATATTATCACATGTAATGTTCTTGTTTGGTTTTCTGGAGGTCCATGGACCTTCATTTCAGTTGAATAATCACCATGAAATAACCAGGTGTTAAAGTCCAAATTCTTTATTGCTTCCTTGCCTGGGGCCCTGGGCTAGCTTTCTTGAACCCCTTCCCAAGTCTTGGGTTCATTGGAGAAGTGAAGGAGGAGAGCCTGGCACCATGATAGTGTTAGATGAAGTAAATAAATCTGAATCTGAGTCTCTGGCCTTCAGCCTCCAGCCACCACAAAGTGGATGATGGAATGAATGTGTCTCTGGATCCCTTAAGAGTCTGTGTCTGGCCCTTCTGAGTCTGTCTCTGGTTCTGACTCTAGCTGAGTTTGTCCCAGCTTTATCAACTCTATTTTAATTACATTGTCATAGGTGTGAATCTTGTGGAAATATATTAAGTACTCAAGTACATGTACTTAAACTAGAAAACTATTAATCACCATGCTAAACTAGATAACCCTTGTGTTTATCAATTCTACTGACTTAACACCTTGTAAGAATCCTTGTTTCAGAGTTCTAGCCCATAACAATCACACACACAGACACGGGGGGCACATATGGACACACACACATATAAACATACATTTATGTATGTATGTATCACATTTTCTTTATTCATTTTCAAATTGATATGATCCCTCTTAATATCTAATTTTTTGTTGTGTATTGTATTAGATGACATACAGTTTATTAAATTTTGGGATATTTCTCCAAATTGATTACCAGAAAGTTTGGTGTAATTCATAACTTCAACAATAGTGCATTATTGCCTCTTTTTCATTCTCTTTTTCAGATATCATTCAGGTTTATAGAAATCTAAACCCAAGCTAACATGGAGAAATGACTATTTTCATTCTATCAATTAATAAATGTTTATTTAACATCTGTTATATTTAACACTATGCTAAACTTTTTGAGACTATAGAAGGATAACAAATTATGTCTGACCTCAATGAACTAGTTTTCAAATTTGGGAAAATAATACACATAAAATATTTGTAGCTATATGGCAAAAGCATAAATATGTGTATATATATATATACACACATATATATATATATATATGTATACACACACAGAGATATATATATGCACACACATTTATATATATATGTATGATATATATATAGATGTGTATATATATGTATGTATGTATATGTATTATGTATATATATGTGTGTTAAGTCATATCATACATGAATATAGACATGCTATCAATTATACAATGCAAATAATATACACTATTTTTAAGAGATCTTAGGAGAAAAGGTCAGTGAAAAGTGGAGAAATTTTCAAGGATAATTAATAGGGAAGGAATAAATTTATTTGGTCCTTGAAATATTAGTGGGATTTCTAAAAGTTAAGGGCCCCAAAAAAAGCATATTTTAAATAAGGGAGATAAATAGTAAAGCTGCATAAGGTAAGTATTTATAGTACAACAAAAGTTTTAGGTTAAAGAGTGGTAACAAGAAAATAATAAGATGCATATCTATAAACCCTTAACTTTAGCTCTCTGTTCCAAAAAAATTCTTGTCAGCCAATATACTAAACAGTCTAATATATGCAATTCTCAACAAATAATATAATACTCTTTTTCAATATCCTTGTGAAGAAGATGTTTAGATATGAACTAGATAATGTATTTTTAGTTAGATTAAGATCTGGTTTCTTGAACCAACAAATGTGGATTAATGTTCCACATGACTTTTAGAATATTCAGTGACACTACAAGCAAACTTCATTTCTTTTTTAATGAGGTAAACAATACTCATTAATAAATTATTATTAAGGACCAAAATATAATTTTATAAAATGCTAATTAAATACAATTGTTCAATATATTCCCAGAAATATTTTATTAAGTATATTATTGGTTGGAGCAATGGATCTGATTCACTTGCTAAGTGGCCACTCATTAATTATTTCCATAAATATGTGATTTTATTGAATATGCATTTTTTCAATATCTAAAAGGTAGACAAATAGCTTAAATACAATTTAATAAGTATTTATTAATTAACTGCCTTCTGGCATTTATTATAGTAGGAAAAGAGACTAGAAACATAAAATGAAAAAACACATATATCCTAAATCATGCTCAGTAAACATATTTGCTCTTTCTTTTTCAGTCTACATTTGAGGGGCTTAGGCTAAATGCTTATCAAGTGAAGCTTTATCATGTCGTATATTTTGTAGTGTATTGCTCAGTCTTCCTGGGATTCAGAAATCCCTGACTGTGCCTTAACTCTGCCTATCACCTTTATTTATCTTGGCTGGATTAGAAAAATCTTTATTAATTTCTATACTAAATGCATTTTTTACCACCTCATATTTAATCTACTATAGTTGACACTTCAGGCCTATGATTTTCTTAATCTTCATCATACAAAGATTGAAGTATTAAAATTTTTTTTTAATTTTTTTATTATATATATATATATATATATATATATATATATATATATATATATATATTTATAATATTATCCCTTGTATTCATTTTTCCAAATTACCCCCCCTCCCTTATTCCCTCCCCCCGACGACAGGCAATACCATACATTTTACATGTGTTACAATATAGTCTAAGTACAATACATGTGTGTGAATATCATTTTCTTGTTGCACAATAAACATTAGAATCCGAAGGTACATGCAACCTGGGCAGACAGATATTAGTGCTAACAATTTACATTCCCCTCCCAGTGTTTCTTCTCTGGGTGTATCTACCTCTGTCCATCATTGATCAACTGGAAGTGAGTTGGATCTTCTTTATGTTGAAGATTTCCATTTCCATCAGAATACATCCTCATACAGTATCGTTGTTGAAGTATACAGTGATCTTCTGGTTCTGCTCATTTCACTCAGCATCAGTTGATTTAAGTCTCTCCAACCCTCTCTGTATTCCTCCTGCTGGTCATTTCTTACTGAGCAATAATATTCCATAACTTTCATATACCACAATTTACCCAACCATTCTCCAACTGATGGACATCCATTCATCTTCCAGTTTCTAGCTACAACAAAAAGAGCTGCCACAAACATTTTGGCACATATATGTCTCTTTCCGCTCTTTAGTATTTCTTTGGGATATAATCCCAGTAGTAGCACTGCTGGGTCAAAGGGTATGCACAGTTTGATAACTTTTTGGGCATAATTCCAGATTGCTCTCCAGAATGGCTGGATTCTTTCACAACTCCACCAGCAATGTATTAGTGTCCCAATTTCCCCACATCCCCTCCAACATTTGTCATTATTTGTTCCTGTCATCTTAGCCAATCTGACAGGTGTGTAGTGGTATCTCAGAGTGGTCTTAATTTGCATTTCTCTGATCAGTAGTGATTTGGAACACTCTTTCATGTGAGTGGATATAGTTTCAATTTCTTCCTCTGAGAATTGTCTGTTCATATCCCTTGACCATTTATCAATTGGAGAATGGTTTGGTTTCTTATAAATTATGGTCAGTTCTCTATATATTTTGGAAATGAGACCTTTGTCAGAACCTTTGTTTTTAAAAATATTTTCCCAATTTGTTACTTCCCTTCTAATCTTGTTTGCATTAGTATTATTTGTACAGAAACTTTTTAGTTTGATGTAATCAAAATCTTCTATTTTGTGATCAATAATGATCTCTAGTTCTCCTCTGGTCATAAATTCCTTCCTCCTCCACAAGTCTGAGAGGTAGATTATCCTCTGTTCCTCTAATCTATTTATTATCTCCCTCTTTATGCCTAAATCATGGACCCATTTTGATCTTATCTTGGTATATGGTGTTAAGTGTGGATCCATATCTAATTTCTGCCATACTAATTTCCAGTTTTCCCAACAGTTTTTTCCGAATGATGAATTTTTATCCCTAATGTTGGAATCTTTGGGTTTGTCAAAGATTAGATTGCTATAGATGTACCCTTTTTTGTCCTTTGTATCTAATCTGTTCCACTGATCTACCGGTCTATTTCTTAGCCAATACCAAATGGTTTTGGTGACTGCTGCTATATAATATAGCTTTAGATCAGGTACACTTAGACCACCTTCCTCTGAGTTTTTTTTCATTAGTTCCCTTGCAATTCTTGACCTTTTATTCTTCCATATGAATTTTGTTGTTATTTTTTCTAGGTCATTAAAATAGTTTCTTGGGAGTCTGATTGGTATAGCACTAAATAAATAGATTAGTTTGGGGAGTATTGTCATCTTTATTATATTCGCTCGGCCTATCCAAGAGCACTGAATGTCTTTCCAATTATTTAAATCTGATTTTATTTTTGTGGCAAGTGTTTTGTAATTTTTCTCATATAATTCCTGACTTTTCTTTGGTAGATGGATTCCCAAATATTTTATACTATCAACATTTGTTTGGAATGGAATTTCTCTTTGTATCTCTTGCTGTTGCATTTTGTTAGTGATATATAAAAATGCCGAGGATTTATGTGGATTTATTTTGTATCCTGCCACTTTGCTGAAATTTTGAATTATTTCTAGTAGCTTTTTAGCAGAGTCTTTGGGGTTCTCTAAGTATACCATCATGTCATCTGCAAAAAGTGATAGTTTAATTTCCTCATTTCCTACTCTAATTCCTTGAATCTCTTTCTCGGCTCTTATTGCCGAGGCTAGCGTTTCTAGTACTATATTGAATAGTAATGGTGATAGTGGGCAACCTTGTTTCACTCCTGATCTTACTGGGAAAGGTTGCAGTTTATTTCTATTGCATATTATGCTTACTGACGGTCTTAAATATATACTCCTGATTATTCTAAGGAATAATCCATTTATTCCTATACTCTCAAGAGTTTTTAGTAGGAATGGATGTTGGATTTTGTCAAATGCTTTTTCTGCATCTATTGAGATGATCATATGGTTCTTATTAATTTGATTATTAATATGGTCAATTATATTAATAGTTTTCCTAATATTAAACCAGCCCTGCATTCCTGGAATAAATCCTACTTGATCATAGTGTATTATCTTGGAGATGATTTTCTGAAGTCTTTTGGCTAATATCTTATTTAAGATTTTAGCATCAATATTCATTAAGGAGATTGGTCTATAATTTTCTTTCTCAGTTTTCGATCTACCAGGTTTAGGTATCAGTACCATGTCTGTGTCATAAAAGGAATTTGGTAGGACTCCTTCATCCCCTATTTTTTCAAATAATTTATATAACATTGGGGTTAATTGTTCTTTAAATGTTTGGTAGAATTCACATGTGAATCCATCTGGCCCTGGGGATTTTTTCCTGGGGAGTTGATTAATAGCTTGTTCTATTTCTTTTTCTGAAATGGGACTATTTAAGCAATTTATCTCCTCCTCTGTTAATCTAGGGAGCCTATATTTTTGGAGGAAGTCATCCATTTCACTTAAGTTATCAAATTTATTGGCATAAAGTTGGGCAAAGTAACTCCTTATTATTTCTCTAATTTCCTCTTCATTGGTGGAAAGATCCCCCTTTTCATTTGTAAGACTATCAATTTGATTTTCCTCTTTCTTTTTTTTGATCAAATTTACCAAAGGTTTATCTATTTTATTGGCTTTTTCATAAAACCAACTCTTGGTTTTATTTATTAATTCAATAGTTTTTTTACTTTCAATTTTATTGATTTCTCCTTTTAATTTTTGTATTTCGAGTTTAATTTTTGGTTGGGGGGAAGTATTAAAATTTATATGAAATGACTGTATGCTACAGAAGCAAACCTCTGAGTCTAAGTGAATAAGGAACTTCAAAGCTTAGTCAAATTTAGAATATTTAATTTTAAAAAAATGTGGGACTCATTTAAACTATTATTTTATTTGTTTTGCTTAGAGATGACTTAAAAACAAGTAAACAAAGACTCCTGATAAGATGGATTTGCAACACAATTTGATTCTTGAATAATTATAATGATTCTTTGTGCCATTAAGTGGAATATTGTAGTTACTATGAAATGGGATTACTAATTATTTCTAAAGCTGAGGACTCCCAATGCAAATAAGGAAGAAATACTTGATCTCAGATAGCAGAACTAAAAATAATACAAAAACAAGTAACATGTCAGTAGTTGCCTCACTTGGAGTTTTTGAACTCCCACTGCAAATACAAAGTTTTTCATATGAAGCTTAGGGGAAAGATTAATTTCTGGGAGCAGCAAGACCCTTGCCCTCGGGGAAAAGGTAGCATTTTATTTGGCTTCTTTTTCCAGGGTTTTGAAATAAGAAGATATTTCCTGCTGATGCTGTGTAAATGGGTTTCTATGCTTTTAGAAATATATGAAACCTGGCTGGACAATCAGGTAAGCTTATGTGGGAAGCATTCAGCAGAAAGTGTTAAGTATTTGAGTGAATCCATGGTTCTTTTTCATTATAGTAGAAATACACATCCTTCCCAGCAATTCATCTGTTTTGGTGTTTCAGAATATGTTACCCTCTCAAGAGCAATTTTTTCTCCCTTTTTTCTGGTAATGTAAAGTGATATTGCATTAGAACAAGGACATTTGAAAATAACAAGCATACTGTAAATGTAGTGGAATGATTGACCTTATACCTGCTCATCAGGGAAATAAGGGAAATAACGTTTTTCTTATATTTTTTTCTGGAATCACATAGTGAGGTGGGGAACTACTGTAAATCAGTGTATCCAAATTGTATTGTGCAGAAATATATTTGCTTGGGAGAAAGGGATAAAATTTCTAAGCATAGGTACTTTGTAACAGATTAACTGTTTCTCAGAGCTAATCTAAAATTCTTTAAAAGGGAGAAGATAGAGTTTTAGCAGCCCTGCTTTGTTTTCATTACAAGGATACTCCTTGAATTTCTGGTGTGTACCAGTGTTAAAGGCATTTAGTTCTGACTGGTAACTTTAGGATTTCATACTCTGTGAGATATTAACACTTTCTCATGTTTTCATAATGTACATCCATCATTTATCTGAAACTTTTGTTTCATTAGAAAATATCTCCAAACACCAGGACCAAAAACTAGATATTTATAATTTCTTCATATTTGGTTAATAAGGGTCTTAACCTAATTTAGTTCAATTCAATAACACATATTAGGGCAGCTAGGTGAGACTGTGGACTGAACACTGACCTTGGAGTCAGGAAGATCTTGGATACTTAATCTGCATTGCCTCACATAAAGAAAAACATAAACCAAAACTAAAAAAACCTCATTTTTTAAAACATCTTATGTCAATAAAATAGATAATAAGCATTTATTATGTGCCAGTGCTGAGGTTACCAATATGAAAAAGAAAGACACTTTCTACTTTCAATGACTTTATAATATAATGGAGAAAGATAATTAAAAAAAAAAGAAAACTCAAAGAGAAAAGGGTACTTGTTTTGGGACATGGTGCAGAATTCAAAATGAATGCTGCCGGAAAGTTCTAAGAGGTCAAAAATTGTAATATGTAGGTGGGAAATATTGAATGTGACAATCACTGCACTAGCTCATAATGAAATTAATACAGATATTAAAAAGTCCCTACTTAAGGGTGTAAGGGAAAGTCAGAATAAGACATTGAAAGGGGAAGGGGAAAAAGGGGAAGAAGGGAGGCAGGGACAAATAGACGCAAACACAGACAGACAAAGATAGAGACACAGAAACAGACACAGAAAGACAGAGACACAGAGAACAGAGAGAGTTGAGGTAAATGAACATAACTCATAAGTGTGGGGGAATTTATTTATTTTTTTATTAAGGTTTTTTTATTTACAAAGCATATGCATAGGTGATTTTTCCAACATGGACCCTGGCAAAATCTTTTGTTCCAAATTTTCCCTTCCTTCCCCTTACCCCCTTCCCTAACTTGCAGGTAGTCAAATACATGTTAAATACATTGAAAACATGTTAGATCCAATATAAGTATACATATTTATACATTTATTGTTATGCACAAGAAAAATCAGATCAAAAAGAAAGGAAAAAAAAAAAAAAAGGAAAACTGAGAAAGAAAACAAAATGCAAGCAAATAACAACAGAAAGGTGAGAATGCTATGTTGTGTTCTACAATCAGTTCCCACAGCTCTTTCTCTGGGTGTAGATGGTTCTCTTCTTCACTTAACAAGTGTAACTGGGTTGAATCATCTCATTGTTGAAATAAGCCATGTCCATCAGATTTGATTGTCATATAGTCTTGTTGTTGCTCATTTCACTTAGCATAGGGTTAATGTAGGCCTCTCTAAGCCTCTCTGAAATCATCCTGCTGGTTGTTTCTTTCAGAATAATAACATTACATAACATTCATATACCATAATTTATTCAACAATTTTCCAATTGATGGGCATGCAGTCAGTTTCCAGTTTTTTGCTACTACAAAAAGGGCTGCCACAAACATTTTTGCACATATGGGTCCTTTTCCCTCCTTTAAGATCTCTATGGGATGTAACCTCAGTAGAAACACTACTAGATCAAAGGGTGTGCACAGTTTAATAAAATTTTGAGCATAGTACCAAATTGCTCTCCAGAATGGCTGTATCTGTTTACAGTTCCACCAACAATGTATCAGTGTGCCAGTTTTCCCACATTCCCTCCAAGATTCTTCATTATCTTTTCCTGTCATCTTAGTCAATCTGAGAGGTGTGTAATAGTATCTCAGAGTTCTCTTAATTTTCATTTCTCTGATCAGTAGTGATTTGGAGTACATTTTCATATGAATACAAATAGTTTCAATTTCTTTATCTGAAAATTGTTCATATTCTTTGATCATTTATCAATTAGAGAATGGCTTGAACTATTATTATAAATCAGAGGTGATTAGAAATGAGGCCTTCATCAGATTCTTTGGATGTAAAAATGTTTTCTTAATTTTTTGCTTCCCTTCTAAACTTGTCTTCATTAGTTTTGTTTCTAGACAAAACTTTTTAACTTAATATATTCAAATTATCTATTTTATGATCAATAATGACCTCTAGTATTTCTTTGGTCACAAATTCCTTCCTTCTCCACAAATCAGAGGAGTAAACTATTTTATATTCTTCTAATTTGTTTATAATATCATTCTTTATCTCTAGATCATGAATCCATTTTGACCTTATCTTGATATATAGTGTTAGGTGTGGATCTATGCCTACTTTCTGCCATATTAGTTTCCAATTTTTCCAAACAGTTTTTGTCAAATAATGAATTTTTATCCCACAATCTGGGTCCTTTGGGTTTGTCAAATTCTAGATTGCTATAGTCATTGGCTATTTTGCTCTGTGAACCTAACTTATTCACTGATTAACTTCTCTATTTCTTAGTTAAGGCCAAATGGCCTTCATGGCTGCTGCTTTATAATATAGTTTTAGATGTGGTACACCTATGCCAATTTAATTTCCTTTTCTCTTTATTAATTCCTTTGAAATTTTCGCCCTTTTTTTCTTCCAGATGAATTTCATTGTTATTTTTTCTAGGTCAGTAAAATAGTTTCTTGGGAGTTTGATTGGTATAGCACTAAATAAATAGATTATTTTAGGAAGTATTGTTATATTTATTATATTTGCTCAACCTATCCAAGAGCACTTGACATTTTTCCAATATTTTAGATTTGACTTTGTGTGGAAAGTGTTTTGTAGTTTTGCTTTTATAGTTCCTGACTTTCCCTTGGCAGATAAATCCCCAAATATTTTGTATTAGCAACAGTAATTTTAAATGACATTTCTCTTTGTAACTATGCTGGATTTTGTTAGTGATGTATACAAATGCTGATGATTTATGTGGATTTATTTTGTATCATTCAACTTTGCTAAAGTTGTGAATTATTTCTAATAGCTTTTTAGTTGGTTCTCTGGGGTTCTCTAAATATATCATCATATCATCTGGAAAGAGTGATAATTTGGTTTCCTCATTTCCTATTCTAATTCCTTTAATCTCTTTTTCTTCTCTTATTGCCAAAGCTAGCATTTGTAATACAATATTGAATAATAATTGTGATAGTGGGCAACTTTGTTTTACCCTTAATCTTATTTGAAATGGTTCTAATTTATCCCCATTACAAGTGATGCTTGCTGATTGTTTTAAATATATGCTATTGACTGTTTTAAGGAAAAATCCATTTATTCCTATACTTTCTACTGATTTTATTAGGAATGGATGTTGCATTTTATCAAATGCTTTTCCTGCATCTATTGAGATAATCATATGGCTTTTGCTAATTTGTTTATTGATATAGTCAGTCATGCAAATAGTTATCCTAATATTGAACCACCCCTGCACTCCTGGTGTAAATCCTGCTTGGTCAGGTGTATTATCCTGAGGATGATTTTCTGTAATCTCTTTGCTAATATTGTATTTAAGATCTTTGAATTAATATTCATTAGGGAGATTGGTATATAATTTTCTTTCTTTATTTTTGTCCTATCTGATTTAGGTATTAGTACCATGTCTGTGTCATAAAATAAAATTGGTAGGAGTCGTTAATTCCCTATTTTTTCAAATAGTTTATATAGCATTGGAGTTAATTCTTTTTTAAATGTTTGGTAGAATTCACATATAAATCCATGTGGTCCTGAGGATTTTTTCCTTAGGGAGTTTATTAATAGCTTCTATTTCTTTTTTCTAAAGTGGTATTTTTAAATATTTTTTTCTCCTCTGTTAACCCAGGCAATCTATATTTTTGTAAGTATTCCTCCATTTCAGTTAGGTTGTCGATGTTTTGGCAAAGTGTTGGGCAAAGTATCTCTTAAAATTTTCCTAGTTTTCTCTTCATTAGTGGATAATTCTCCCTTTTCATTTTTGAAACTAAGAATTTATTTTTCCCTTTTCTAATCAAAATAAAGGTTTATTTTGTTGTTTTTTTTTTTTCACAAAACCAACTGTTGTATTTATTTATTAATTCAATAGGTTTTTTTTTTATTTTCAGTTTTATTGATTTCTCCTTTTATTTTTAGAATTTCAAGATTGGACTAATGCAAACAAGATTAGAAGGGAAGTAACAAATTGGGAAAATATTTTTAAAGTTAAAGGTTCTGATAAAAGTCTCATTTCCAAAATATATAGAGAACTGACTCTAATTTATAAGAAATCAAACCATTCTCCAGTTGATAAATGGTCAATGGATATGAACAGACAATTCTCAGATGATGATATTGAAATTATATCCACTCATATGAAAGAGTGTTCCAAATCACTACTTATCAGAGAAATACAAATTAAGACAACTCTGATATACCACTACACACCTGTCAGATTGGCTAAGATGACAGAAACAAATAATGATGAATGTTGGAGGGGATGTGGGAAAACTGGGACACTAATACATTGTTGGTGGAGTTGTGAAAGAATACAGCCATTCTGGAGAGCAATTTGGAACTCTGCCCAAAAAGTTATCAAACTGTGCATACCCTTTGATCCAGCATTGCTGCTATTGGGCTTATATCCCAAAGAAATACTGAGGAGGGGAAAGGGACCTATATGTACTAAAATGTTTGTGGCAGCTCTTTTCGTAGTGGCTAGAAACTGGAAGATGAATGGATGCCCATCAATTGGAGAATGGTTGGGTAAATTATGGTATATGAAGGTTATGGAATATTATTGCTCTGTAAGAAATGACCAGCAGGAGGAATACAGAGAGCTTAGAGAGACTTACATCAACTGATGCTGAGTGAAATGAATAGAACCAGAAGATCTATGTACACTTCAA
Organism: Sminthopsis crassicaudata; assembly: GCF_048593235.1. Lineage (NCBI taxonomy): Eukaryota > Metazoa > Chordata > Mammalia > Dasyuromorphia > Dasyuridae > Sminthopsis > Sminthopsis crassicaudata. Next base: position 139,042,655 of record NC_133621.1, on the reverse strand, counting down.
TGTTGTATGAAGATGTGTTCTGATGGAAGTGGATATCTTCAACATAAAGATCCAACTCACTTCCAGTTGATCAATGATGGACAGAAACAACTACACCCAGAGAAGAAACACTGGGAATTGAATGTAAACTGTTAGCACTACTGTCTATCTACCCAGGTTACTTATACCTTCGGAATCTAATACTTAATGTGCAACAAGAAAATGGTATTTACACACATGTATTGTATCTAAGTTATACTGTAGCATATGTAAAATGTATGGGATTGCCTGTCATCAAGGGGAGGGAATAGAGGGAGGGAGGGGATAATTTGGAAAAATGAATACAAGGGATAATGTTTAAAAAAATTACTCATGCATATATACTTTCAAAAATTATAAATAAATAAAATTTAAAAAAAGAAAGAAAAATGGGGTATAATTTTTCTGATTTGAAAAGAGTAAAAGGAAAGAATAGCAGAAATATCATGTTCTAATGTAAATCATTTTACAAAAAAACTATAAAGTTCACAGTTACATTTGCATGTAATTTGAAAGCCCATGGCTTGGCCTTACTTTTAAAATATATTTTTTCACTTAATAATTGTAGCTGATGCTGGTAGCTGCACTTATTTTATGTAAGAGAGACCCTGTTCTGATGTCTTTTGGACAGGGAGGAAATCCATATAATAGTCATTGTAATTCATGAGGATAGATGCAAGAATAAAGCAATCAAAACTTTAAAAAAAAAAATAAATAAAGAATTTCAAGATTGGTATGTGATTGGGGGCTTTTAATTTGTTCTTTTTTTTTTTTAACTTTTTTAGTTTCAAGCCCAATTTATTAATCTTGTCTTTCTCTGTTTTATGCAAGCAAGATTTTAGAGATATAGAATTTCCCATTATTACTGCTTTGGCTGCACCCCACAAATCTTTTTTTTAATGTTTATTGTTTTATTCATACAGTATAAGATAACAACATATGATATAGCATAACATAGATAACTAATATCACTGAAGAGAAAAGTTTAGATTAATTAGATCAATACCTGTTATATGAAAATATCTCTCCATAGCTTCAGAACCTACCTGTGCTCTTTTTAATTAATTTTAAAATTATAACCTTTTTTTTTCTTTTACAGTACATATGCAGAGGTAATTTTTTACAACATTATTCCTTGTACTCCCTTCTGTTCCTAATTTTTCCCTTCCTTCCCTCAACCCCCTCCCCTAGATGGCAGGCATTCGCATACATATTAAATATCTTATAATATATCCTAGGTACAATATATATGTGCAGAACCAAATTTTGTCGTTGTTGTTGTTGCAAAGGAAGAATTGTATTAGGAAGGTAAAAATAATCTGGGGAAAAAAAAACAACAAAAAAAATGCTAACAGTTTATACTCATTTCCTAGTGTTCTTTTTCTGGGTGTAGCTGATTCTGTCCATCATTGATCATTTGGAATTGGATTAGCTCTTCTCTGTGTTGAAGATATCCACTTCCGTCAGAATACATACTCATACAGTATCATGGTTGAAGTGTATAATGATTTCCTAGTTCTGCTCATTTCACTCAGCATCAGTTGATGTAAGTCTCTCCAAGCCTCTCTGTATTCATCCTATTGGTCATTTCTTACAGAACCATAAATATTCCATAACATTCATATACCATAATTTACCCAACCATTCTCCAATTGATGGACATCCATTCATTTTCCAGTTTCTAGCCACTACAGAAAGGGCTGCCACATTTTGGCACATACAGGTCCTTTTCCCTTCTTTAGTATTTTCTTGGGATATAAGCCCAGTAGTAGCACTTCTGGGTCAAAGGGTATGCACAGTTTGATAACTTTTTGGGCATAATTCCAGATTGATCTCCAGAATGGTTGGATTCTTTCACAACTCCACCAACAATGCATCAGTGTCCCAGTTTTTCCACATCCCCTCCAACATTCATCATTATTTGTTCCTGTCATCTGAGCCAATCTGACAGGTATGTAGTGGTACCTCAGAGTTGTCTTAATTTGCATTTCTCTGATCAATAGTGATTTGGAACACTCTTTCATATGAGTGGAAATAGTTTCAATTTTATCATCTGAAAATTGTCTGTTCATATCCTTTGACCATTTATCAATTGGAAAATGGCTTGATTTCTTATAAATTAAAGCCAATTCTCTGTATATTTTGGAGATGAGGCCTTTATCAGAACCTTTAATTGTAAAAATGTTTTCCCAATTTGTTACTTCCCTCCTAATCTGGTTTGCATTTAGTTTTGTTTGTGCAAAAGGTTTTTAATTTGATGTAATCAAAATTTTCCATTTTGTGATCAATAATGATCTATAGTTCTCCTTTGGTCACAAATTCCTTCCTCTTCCACAAGTCTAATAGGTAAACTATACTATGTTCCTTTAATTTATTTATGATCTCGTTCTTTATGCCTAAATCTTGAACCCATTTTGATCTTATCTTAGTATGTGGTGTTAAATATGGGTCCATGCCTAGTTTCTGCCATACTAATTTCCAATTTTCCCAGTAGGTTTTGTCAAATAATGAATTCTTATCCCAGAAATTGTGATCTTTGGGTTTGTCAAACAATAGATTGCTATTTTTATTCACTATCTTGCCCTGTGAACCTAACCTATTCCACTGATCAACTAGTCTATTTCTTAGCCAATATCAAATGGTTTTGGTGACTGTTGCTTTATAATATAGTTCTAGATCAGGTACAGCTAGACCACCTTCATTTATTTTTTTTTCCATTATTTCCCTTGAAATTCTCTTGTTCTTCTATATGAATTTTGTTGTTATTTTATCTAGGTCATTAAAATAGTTTCTTGGGAGTCTGATTGGTATAGCACTAAATAAATAGATTAGTTTAGGGAGTATTGTCATCTTGATTATATTCGCTCGGCCTATCCAAGAGCACTCAATGTCTTTGTCAATTGTGACAAGAAAGAACATGGCTAAGAACATGTAATCTTACTAGCACAGTAGTACAAGGTGGAGCTGAAAAATAATTCTTTCTTTTTCTCTTTCTTTTCCATGTGGAAGAGATATTTTTCTCTCCTTTTTTTTCCCCAGGGGAGAGGAAGGAACACCTTTTTGACTTTTTCACATGTTACTGGTTGCTTTCCATGAGTCTCTGCTGAGGCTTGACATCATACTTATTGCTAATTAATTTCCACCACATTTTCAAGAATTCTTTTTATGTGTTCTAACTTTAGTAGTAGTCTTATAGTCATTGTCATTGTTCTTTTTAGTTTTGCTAAAACTATTTGCTATTGTTATTTTTTTATGTTTATTTCATTTTCAGTATTCAATTGTCTAATTCCCCCATCTAATTAAAAATGAATGAGAAAAAGAAAACCCATTAGAAACATGTAAACTCATGGAAAACAAATTTCTGCATTATTCATGTCCAAAAAGAATGGAAGGAAGCAAAAAGAGAAAATCTGCTTCAATCTATATGTCCATCTATTTGAAGACTTACTGCTATGTACTGAATTTTCAATTTATTGAAGATATGCAACAGTAAATACAAATTTCTAGCCTTAGTGATAGAAATATATGAACTCTAGCCTCATCTCTAGCCATAATTATAATGGCTAATATTTTTATAGAACTTTAAGATTTTCAAAATATGCTACATGTTATCTCATTTCATTCTTATAACAACTGTGGGAAGTGGTTTTTATTGTTATATAAGTAGCTTAGAATTTGTAAGGCCAAATGAACACATCTTCCCTGACATTAACTCTAGTGCTCTTTTTTCCTCCCTCCCACCTTCTCTCTCTCTCTCTCTCTCTCTCTCTCTCTCTCTCTCTCTCTCTCTCTCTCTCTCTCTCTCTCTCTCTCTCTTCATCTCTCTCTGTCTCTGTCTCTTCCTCTGTCTCCTGAATGATTTTAAACCTGCTAGCACATATTGGCTATGTGACTTGCAATGTTTTGGATAATTAAAGTTATAAGTTTATCATGATTTGCATTGGTAGAGGATATTTGCTCATTGTAAAATTCTTATACCAATGAAATGAACACTTTGTTAGATAGTGATCTTATATATAGCTGCACTTTACTACAAGGTTTTTAATATGGTTTCTTGTCTTTCTTTCAGTGGATTCTTTTTCAGTATTTATTTCTCAGGCACAATTACCTTTTAATTTGGGGTTATTTAGTCCTGGAAGAAAATTCCAAAATGCACAAAAATTTGTCCTAGAATAAAATTGGGTAATCTTATAAATGGTATACTCTAGGCCTTGGGGTCATATAAACACACACACACACACACACACACACACACACACACACACACACACACACACACATATATATATGTATACACATACTGTATGTATATATATATATATGTATACACACACTGTATGTATGTATATATATATATATATATATATATATATATATATATATATATATATATATATATATATATATATATATATATAAAACTGAATGTTGTATTCCAGGTATTTCTTTCAGTTTGCCTAGCTGGCATGGTAGGAGTAAAGAACTAATATGAAGCGAAATTGAAACTGTTGGTAAGAAGTTGATTGTGGAGGGCCTTGAATTCCTGTTTGAAGAGTTATTAGGTATTTAATAAATATTTGTTAATTTTAAAATTATTTTAATATCTTTTATATGCATGATTTTGACACATTTAAGAAAAATATCTTGTTGAAAAATTATTTGAGGCAGCAATTTGTTAACTGAATAAAATGATTAATTTAATTGTCAATAAACACTGCAGCACTTTATCTGAAAAAAAAAAAAAATCATCCACTATGCCTAAGTGGGATTTAAACCAGGAATGCAAGGATGGTTAAAAATTAGAAAAACAATTAACATAATTAATCTTATTAAAAACAAAATCATTCAGGACCATATGGTTATCTAAACAGATTTTAAAAAGCCTTGAAAAAATACAACGTTCCTTTATGCAAAAAAAAAAAAAAATACTACAAGGTATAGGTATAAAGGGAAGCTTTTTTTTTTATTTTCTTAAACAAGAATGAAAATTTTCTATATAAAAGTAAAAGAAGGCATTTTAACCAAACTGAATACACTTGAAGTTTTTTTTATAATAAATCTAAGAGCAAAACAAAAATATCCATATTGTTAAATGTGGTTCTAGAATATCTAACAATGATCATAAAACAAGAGAATTAAATCAAAGGCATAAATATAGATAAAAGAGAAAAAAGCTTTCCCTATTTTCAACATAATTATTTATGAAATAATATGTGAAATATATGAAACTATTAATGCCTTCTGCAAAATTTAATAGCATAAAATATTAGCAACATTTCTATATAAATAATAAAATTCACAAATACAAAATAAATTCATATAACATAAGAGAAAATAGATAATAGACAAATATTAATAAATTCCACTTACTAATAAATAATTTATCAAAGGACATGAATAAGTAATTCTCAACAAAACTGCTCTCATTTATAGTCTCACAAATTTTCTAAATCAATAATAAGAGAAATTCAGTTGAAAACAATATTGAGATTTGAAGTCATACCTGAATAATTGGGTATTATGACAAATGATTGGAAGAATCAAGGTTGAATAGGTTGGTGGAAGATAGGCATATCAAAGCATTGTTGCTAGAGCTTTAAATCAATATAGCCATTTCAAAAGTAATTTAGAACTATGAAATAAAGTGAATAAAGTCTTTGTACTAGATATTCCAATGCTAGCATGTATCCCAAAGTTCACTATAAAAAATAAAGGCTGCATATATTAATTCAGAAACCAGATTATTCTTTCTCCTACTAAGGAAAAGCTAAAATATTGATTTTGGGAATTTGGGTTTCCCAAGATTATCTAGTTACCATAAATTTAATGGGAATTTAACTTCCAAACTATCTTATTACCATAGTTAAGGCAGCCATTATGTGTGTGGTCTGCCTTGTTAGCATCTTTAAGATTACTGTGGTGGGAACCCAGCTTTTTGAGACAGTCTTCATTATTATTTACCAGATAGTCCCACCATTTCAATAAGCATCCTTGTTCCCACCTTTATTTCTCTTCTTCCAAGACTTTCCAAGTTATGATGTCAAATTTTCAAGGTTATATTTCCCCTATAACAGACCAAAGGCAATTCACATCATATTGGTAGATGTTGATTACTCTTGCTATTTTTCCCCTATTTTCCTTTTAAAGCAAAACAAAACAAAAACAAACTCCTCCTAAGAGTTAACACTCTAGGAATAAAGAAAGAAACTGTTTTTGTTTTGTTTTGTTTTGTTTTGTTTTGTTTTAGTTTATAATCTTTTTAAATCTGATTTTTATTTTATAATCATAGCTTTTTTTGACAGTATATATGCATGGGTAATTTTTTTTTTTACAAAATTATCCCTTGCACTCACTTCTGTTCCAATTTTTCCCTTCCTTCCCTCCACCTCCTCCCCTACATGGCAGGCAGTCTTATACATGTTAAATATGCTATAGTATATCCTAGAAACAATATATGTGTGCAGAATCGAATTTCTTGTTGCACAAGAAGAATTGGATTCAGAACGTAAAAATAACCTGTGAAGAAAAACAAAAATGCAAACAGTTTACACTCATTTCCCAGTATTCCTTCTCTGGATGGAGCTGATTCTTCCATCATTGATTAATTGGAACTGAATTATATCTTCTCTTTGTTGAAGATATCCATTTCCATTAGAATACATCCTCATACAGTATTGTTGTTGAAGTGTATAATGATCTCCTGGTTCTGCTCATTTCACTCAGCATCAGTTCATGTAAGTCTCTCCAAGCCTCTCTGTATTCCTCCTGCTGATCATTTCTTACAGAGCAATAATATTCCATAACTTTCATATACCACAATTTAGAGGGAAACTATTTAAGGTCACAAACTAAGAAATATAAAAACAAATGATATTAAGAAAACCTATTACATAGAAAACTCTGTGTTTGTATGTGTGTGCATGTGTATGCATCCATAAATTCCATATTCTACTTTTGTTTTGCTACCATAAAGATTGAACTCTCAATGTGGTCAAAATAATCTTATCTCTAGCATAATTCAAAAGCTTTTCACACCTTTCTTTTTATATTTACATATTTATATTATATATTATTTTTTATATTTATATCATCATCATGCAACATGTTGAGGGCTGATGTTACAATCTAAATATGATGGCTCCATTGTTTTTCACAGAAGAAATATATATAAAAACTTTAGCAGACATTAACATCCTTCTGATTTCATTATTATATTCTATAAATAAGTGCTAACTTAATTGTATCTCATTAAGTTTTCTTTAAGCCTTAATTTTTGTTGTTGTTGTTGTTTTGTGAAGTTTAACTATTTAAAATGTTAGGTAATCCTTAAAGTTCTTTTTGTTTGTTTGTTTGTTTGTTTTTGTTGAGGCAGTTGGGGTTAAGTGACTTGCCCAAGGTCACACAGCTAGGAAGTGTTAAGTGACTATGAACAGGTTTGAACTCATGTCCTCCTAACTTCAGGGCTGATGCTCTATTCACTATATCACGTAGTTGCCGCAGGCTACCTAGCTGCCCCAAAGTTTTTTTTGTTTGTTTTTTTTTTGTTTGTTTGTTTGTTTTTTTTAACTAGCATTTATATACTGACTCTATTGCATTTGGCTACTATATTTATACAGGAAAGGATGTCAAGTGTTTGTAAGTTGAGATGGCTTCTAAGCTATTTTGGTCTCTTTGATGGGATAATGTATGCCATTTATGTTTTCTTAATAAATGCTAATAATCTATGTCAATGACTGTCATTTGGTTAAATCATTTTGTGTTTATTCATGTGCCAGGTAAGCAACTAGGTAGCTCAGAGCATTGCTTTTTACATTCATATAAACTCATTTGTCTGAATTCAAATATGGCCTCAGACACTTAAAAGCTGTGCTGTTTTCTCATCTATAAAATGAGATGGAGAAGAAAATGACAAATAGCTTTTGCATCTTTGCCAAGAAAATCCCAAATGCATCATGAAGAGTTGGACAAGACTAAGCCATAATAACCAAAAATGTACTAATCACTAACTATATGTCAGTAGAGTTTTGGAATCTGGCTTTAATATAGTGCTCCAATTCAGCAACTAAAGCTAGTCATAAAAGTCAAAGAAAACATTACATATATGTGTGTGTGTATGTACCTACAATGGACACAAATGTAGATATACATATGCATCTTTGTGTGTAGAGATAATAATTTAATATGTATGTATGTATATATATTTATGTATATATATATATATATATATATATATATATATGTATGTATGTATATGAATAGGCGTGTGTAACAAATACAAGCAACAACTCAATGGAAAAAGAAAATATTTTCCATGAGAGTTATTCAAATACTTAAATTAGGAGTATTTTGTTTTTGTTTTTGTTTTTTTGTTTGTTTGTTTGTTTGTTTTTCATGGAATATAGAGACTACTAAGGAATTCATGGAGAGATTTAAAATGTTTGTGAATTTGAATGGGGGATATATACATTACCTTTTATACATATATACATACATTCATATGTACATCCATCTAAACATACATGCATATAAATTTAACTAAAATATAGTATTTCTTTCAATTATGAATTTTATTTTATTCTAAGAGCTTTTTAAATATAATATTTATTTGTTTCTAAGACCCTTTTAAACTTTGAGTTCCAAATTTTCACCCATTAAAAATTAAAAATGATATTAATTATATATGTGAAATCATCCCAAATATATTCCAATATTATAGTTATACTATATTAAAAAAAGAAAAGTGAGAAAATTATACTTTTATGTGTACTCAGACTTCATTAGTTTTTCTAAGGAGCTGGATATCTTTTTTTTTTTTTTCATCATAAGACTTTGGAATTGTTTTTTTCATTGTACTGATCAGAGTAGCCTAGTCTTTCAGATTTGATCATTATTTGATATTGCAGTAACAATGTACAGTGAACTCCCAGCTCTTTTCACTTCACCATGAATCAGTTCATACAGTTCTTGACATGTTTTTTTTTTTTTTCCTTTCTGAAACTAGGCTCCTTAAAATTTCTTATAGCATAATGGTATACCATCATAATCACATGCAAATTACTTAGTCATTCTCCAATTGAAGTATATCACCTCAATCTTTGATTCTTTGGCCCTAGGAAAAGAACTAGTATGAATATTTTGGTACATTATCTTTTTTCTCATCTCTTTGGGATGCATATATAATAACCTTACTGCTAGGTCAAAAGATCAGACTTTTATAGTTCTTTGGATCTAATTTCAATTGTTCTCCAGAATAGTGGGATCACTCCACTACTCCACCAATAATTCTTTAGTGTACTATTGCCTCTTGGTTTAAGACCTAATGAAATTTGACAAATGGATGTGATCCATTATAAATGTTTTGGTTGTCTGTCTTTTATCCATATTGTGGTAGACACCTTTTCAGGATTCACTTTTGCAATACCAGCAGCAAAAGAGACAGCCTGAATTCTTATATAAGCATTTGCATTTATGGGTGTGCCACAAGCAATAAAAACAGATATGGACCTGCTTATACTTCTAAACATTTTGCACACTTTTATAATATTTTACTCACTACTGGCACTACTTTAATCCTCAAGGACAGGCAATAGTAGAGAGGAGAAACAGAGACATTAAGATGCTCCTCCAAAAACAAAAGAAAGGGGGAGCCACAGATAACCCTAGAGAACTTCTAAATCTAGCCCTTTATACTATTAGCTTCTTGATCTTTGACAAAGATGCACTGGCTTTAACAGACAGGTTTTATAACCCACTGGAATGGCAGTGTCTATTGAGAGCAGCTCCATTATCTTTAGATAATCGCCAGGTGATGTGGAGAGACCCAGTGGTGAATAAAAAGCACCAGATAGGTTAACTGCTTGGGGAGAAGGTTTGCTTGTATCTCTACAGATGGAGAAGGAATCAGATGGGTGCCAACAAGCCATATTCACCTTGTCCATCACCGAGAGACAGAAGCGAAGGAAAAGAGCCAAGAAACATCGAGTGGTTCTGTTGCTGACTGTGCTCACCACTGAAAGAGCATGGCAGTTATGGCATTTGACTCATGGACACCAAAATTTGTTGGACTTCAAAATCCTCGGGAATCATTGGATTCTCTGAGACATCATAAGACTGTTATAGGACTTGAAAGCCTTCAGGAATCATTGGAATTTTTAAGAAATGATAAGACTGTTGCAGGACTTCAAAACTTGCAGGAATCATTGCATTCCCTAACATATAAAAAGACTATTGTGGGACTTCAAAAACTTGTGGGGATCATTGGATTCACTGACACATGAAGCAATGGACAATAGATTAGTTTTGGACTATCTCTTGGCTGCTGAAGAAGATGTATGTGTGACTAATGTTTATATACCCTTCTCCAAGGACTTCTGGAAATCTTTTACAACACCATGTTGATTTATATTGTTTGTTATATCACTACCTACACGTACAATTCATGTTTGCTACACCGAGCCTGCAGTGACTCTGGGGAGAGTCATCAATAATAGCCTGTGCGTTATTGCTATATATTTGTGTAATACCTCCCATGCTGATGAAACCCATCATACCTGTTTCTAATAAGACCCTTCAGCCCAGAAACCCACTAGCAATCCCCACTTCTCTTTGGTGCTTTTCATCTCCCTTCCTTAGATGTCAGGGAGGGCATGATTATCTCCTTTTTAGGGCTTTCACCTACCTTCCTGAGAAGTCAGGGGGGGAGTGATCACTTCCTTTTTGGGATTCTCATCTCCCTGAGAAGTCATGGATGTGATGCACTTAGTTAACCAAGCACTTAAAGCTAATTATCAATTGGGCAATGTTCTATTAACATATACTTGGAGAATGATCCTGTCCAACTATTCTGTTCTGGCTCCATCTGTGGGTATAGACAGAGAAGTGTGAAAGAGATCAGAAGGTGGAGTAGGACAAGAGGGATCATTCTTTGGTGGTGGAGAGAGAAAAAGGAGATGTGGAGATCCTATATCTATTCCCCTGACGGCAGCTCCAAAAAGACCAAGAATAAAGAGTTTTGCTTATCCTGACTCTGGCTGATTCAGGTATCCAGGGTACTAACGTGGGCATTACATTTCACCATTTTTGTTTTTGTTTGCTTGCCTTTTTTCCCCTCATTTTCTCCCCTTTTTGATCTTTTTTTTTTTTTTTTTTTCATGTGCAGCATGTGGAAGCATGTGTAGAAGAATTTGTACGTCTTTAACACATATTGGATTACTTGCTGACTAGGGAATTGTATGGGGGAAGAGAGGGAGAAAAACTTAAAACACAAGGTTTTGCAAGGGTGAATGCTCAAAACTATCTTTGCATATAATTTTAAAATAAAAGCTATTCTTTAAAAAAGAAACATTAAAATAAAATCAAAGGATTAAAAAAGTAGAAGAAAATATAATTTGTCTTTTATCCACAATAACTTACCTGTAAAACAGGTCAAGAAATAATTTAAGAATCAGTAGAAAACATAGAAGAACCAGACAGTTTTGAAAGCAATGCGGATTTATATGTTTTGCCAAAAAGAAGCAATATGAAATTAAAAATTTTATGTATTTTTTTATGTTTAACTATGTATATATATATATATATATATATATATATATATATATATATATATATATATATATATATATATATATAGTTATTTAAGGTCTCAATAAAAATAAATATAAATAAAGAAGAGGAAAAAAATATGATATTAATAATAATTTATAATTAAAACATTATTATTAACTGTCTGGGTCTGGGAACAACAAAATCCTATTCCTTGACTTCAGTTCCTCCTTCCCATTGACTCCTATATATCATCCTCCATATCATTGCTAAGATTACTTATTAAACAATCTTTTTTTTTTTTTTTTTTTTCTTTTTTTTTTAATTTTTTTTTTATTATATATATATATATATTTTATAATATTATCCCTTGTATTCATTTTTCCAATTTACCCCCCCTCCCTCTATTCCCTCCCCCCGACGACAGGCAATACCATACATTTTACATGTGTTACAATATAGTCTAGGTACAATACATGTGTGCGAATATCACTTTCTTGTTGCACAATAAACATTAGAATCCGAAGGTACATGCAACCTGGGCAGACAGATATTAGTGCTAACAATTTTCATTCCCCTCCCAGTGTTTCTTCTCTGGGTGCAGCTACCTCTGTCCATCATTGATCCACTGGAAGTGAGTTGGATCTTCTTTATGTTGAAGATTTCCACTTCCATCAGAATACATCCTCATACAGCATTGTTGTTGAAGTGTACAGTGATCTTCTGGTTCTGCTCATTTCACTCAGCATCAGTTGATTTAAGTCTCTCCAGGCCTCTCTATATTCCTCCTGCTGGTCATTTCTTACCGAGCAATAATATTCCATAACCTTCATATACCACAATTTACCCAACCATTCTCCAACTGATGGACATCCATTCATCCTCCAGTTTCTAGCTACAACAAAAAGGGCTGCCACAAACATTTTGGCACATATATGTCTCTTTCCGCTCTTTAGTATTTCTTTGGGATATAATCCCAGTAGTAGCGCTGCTGGGTCAAAGGGTATGCACAGTTTGATAACTATTTGGGCATAATTCCAGATTGCTCTCCAGAATGGCTGGATTCTTTCACAACTCCACCAGCAATGTATTAGTGTCCCAGTTTTCCCACATCCCCTCCAACATTTGTCATTATTTGTTCCTGTCATCTTAGCCAATCTGACAGGTGTGTAGTGGTATCTCAGAGTGGTCTTAATTTGCATTTCTCTGATCAGTAGTGATTTGGAACACTCTTTCATGTGAGTGGATATAGTTTCAATTTCTTCCTCTGAGAATTGTCTGTTCATATCCTTTGACCATTTATCAATTGGAGAATGGTTCGGTTTCTTATAAATTTGGGTCAGTTCTCTATATATTTTGGAAATGAGACCTTTTTCAGAACCTTTGTTTTTAAAAATATTTTCCCAATTTGTTACTTCCCTTCTAATCTTGTTTGCATTAGTATTATTTGTACAGAAACTTTTTAGTTTGATGTAATCAAAATCTTCTATTTTGTGATCAATAATGATCTCTAGTTCTCCTCTGGTCATAAATTCCTTCCTCCTCCACAAGTCTGAGAGGTAGATTATCCTCTGTTCCTCTAATCTATTTATTATCTCCCTCTTTATGCCTAAATCATGGACCCATTTTGATCTTATCTTGGTATATGGTGTTAAGTGTGGATCCATATCTAATTTCTGCCATACTAATTTCCAGTTTTCCCAACAGTTTTTTCCGAATAATGAATTTTTATCCCTAATGTTGGAATCTTTGGGTTTGTCAAAGATTAGATTGCTATAGATGTATCCTTTTTTGTCCTTTGTATCTAATCTGTTCCACTGATCTACCGGTCTATTTCGTAGCCAATACCAAATGGTTTTGGTGACTGCTGCTATATAATATAGCTTTAGATCAGGTACACTTAGACCACCTTCCTCTGAGTTTTTTTTCATTAGTTCCCTTGCAATTCTCGACCTTTTATTCTTCCATATGAATTTTGTTGTTATTTTTTCTAGGTCATTAAAATAGTTTCTTGGGAGTCTGATTGGTATAGCACTAAATAAATAGATTAGTTTGGGGAGTATTGTCATCTTTATTATATTCGCTCGGCCTATCCAAGAGCACTGAATGTCTTTCCAATTATTTAAATCTGACTTTATTTTTGTGGCAAGTGTTTTGTAATTTTTCTCATATAATTCCTGACTTTTCTTTGGTAGATGGATTCCCAAATATTTTATACTCTCAACATTTGTTTGGAATGGAATTTCTCTTTGTATCTCTTGCTGTTGCATTTTGTTAGTGATATATAAAAATGCCGAGGATTTATGTGGATTTATTTTGTATCCTGCCACTTTGCTGAAATTTTGAATTATTTCTAGTAGCTTTTTAGCAGAGTCTTTGGGGTTCTCTAAGTATACCATCATGTCATCTGCAAAAAGTGATAGTTTGATTTCCTCATTTCCTACTCTAATTCCTTGAATCTCTTTCTCGGCTCTTATTGCCGAGGCTAGCGTTTCTAGTACTATATTGAATAGTAATGGTGATAGTGGGCAACCTTGTTTCACTCCTGATCTTACTGGGAAAGGTTGCAGTTTATTTCTATTGCATATTATGCTTACTGACGGTCTTAAATATATACTCCTGATTATTCTAAGGAATAATCCATTTATTCCTATACTCTCAAGAGTTTTTAGTAGGAATGGATGTTGGATTTTGTCAAATGCTTTTTCTGCATCTATTGAGATGATCATATGGTTCTTATTAATTTGATTATTAATATGGTCAATTATATTAATAGTTTTCCTAATATTAAACCAGCCCTGCATTCCTGGAATAAATCCTACTTGATCATAGTGTATTATCTTGGAGATGATTTTCTGAAGTCTTTTGGCTAATATCTTATTTAAGATTTTAGCATCAATATTCATTAAGGAGATTGGTCTATAATTTTCTTTCTCAGTTTTCGATCTACCAGGTTTAGGTATCAGTACCATGTCTGTGTCATAAAAGGAGTTTGGTAGGACTCCTTCATCCCCTATTTTTTCAAATAATTTATATAACATTGGGGCTAATTGTTCTTTAAATGTTTGGTAGAATTCACATGTGAATCCATCTGGCCCTGGGGATTTTTTCCTGGGGAGTTGATTAATAGCTTGTTCTATTTCTTTTTCTGAAATGGGACTATTTAAGCAATTTATCTCCTCCTCTGTTAATCTAGGGAGCCTATATTTTTGGAGAAAGTCATCCATTTCACTTAAGTTATCAAATTTATTGGCATAAAGTTGGCAAAGTAACTCCTTATTATTTCTCTAATTTCCTCTTCATTGGTGGAAAGATCCCCCTTTTCATTTGTAAGACTATCAATTTGATTTTCCTCTTTCTTTTTTTTGATCAAATTTACCAAAGGTTTATCTATTTTATTGGCTTTTTCATAAAACCAACTCTTGGTTTTATTTATTAATTCAATAGTTTTTTTACTTTCAATTTTATTGATTTCTCCTTTTAATTTTTGTATTTCGAGTTTAATTTTTGGTTGGGGGTTTATAATTTGGTCTTTTTCTAGCCTTTTAAGTTGTAAGCCCAATTCGTTAATCTTCTCTTTCTCAATTTTCTTCAAATAAGCCTCTAAAGATATAAAATTTCCCCTTATTACTGCTTTAGCTGCATCCCAAAGATTTTGATATGATGTCTCATCATTATCATTATCTTGGGTGAAATTGTTAATTGTTTCTATAATTTGCTCTTTCACCCAGTCATTCTTTAAGATGAGATTATTCAGTTTCCAATTACTTTTTGGTCTATTTACCCCTAACTTTTTACTGAATGTAGCTTTTATTGCATTGTGATCTGAGAAGAAGGCATTTATTATTTCTGCCTTCCTACATTTAATTTTGAGATCTTTATGTCCTAATATATGGCCAATTTTTGTATAGGATCCATGAACTGCTGAGAAGAAAGTATATTCCTTCCTATTGCCATTCAGTTTTCTCCAAAGGTCTATCATACCTAGTTTTTCTAATGTTCTATTTACTTTTTTAATTTCTTTCTTGTTTGTTTTGTGGTTTGATTTGTCTAAATCTGAGAGTGCAAGGTTGAGATCTCCCACTATTATAGTTTTACTGTCTATTTCTTCTTGCAGTTCTCTTAACTTTTCCTTTAGAAAGTTAGATGCTATACCACTTGGTGCATATATGTTTAGTATTGATATGGCTTCATTATTTATGCTACCTTTCAGCAGGATATAGTTTCCTTCCTTATCTTTTTTAACGAGATCTACTTCTGCTTTTGCTTGATCTGAGATAAGGATAGCTACCCCTGCTTTTTTGGCTTTACCTGAAGCATAATAAGCTCTGTTCCAACCTTTTACCTTTACTCTGTATGTATCTCCCTGCTTTAAGTGTGTTTCCTGTAGACAACATATTGTAGGGTTCTGCTTTTTGATCCAATCTGCTATCCGTCTCCGTTTGATGGGATCGTTCATCCCATTTACATTTACAGTTAAAATTACTAATTCTGTATTTCCTGCCATCGTAATATCCCCAGATTATACTTTTTTCCCTTGACCCCCCTGATCCCCCTCCCCGATATTTAATTTACAGACCCCCCTTGTGACGCGCAACCCTCCCTCTTTTTTTTTTTTTTTTTTTTTTTAGGATCCCTCCCCCCTCCCTCCAAGTCCCTTCACTTATTCTCCTTTTCCTTTCCCCTTTTCCTCTCCCCCCTTTTAATGAGGTGAGAGAAAATTCTCTGAAAAACAAATATGTTAATTATTTACTCTTTGAGCCTCTTCTGATGAGAGTAAGATTCACACAATGATTCTCCCCCTCACTAAGTTCCCTCAGATATGGTGTATTTTCTATGTCTCTTCCTGGGATGTAGTTTCCCTCTTTTTATCACTCCTTCCCCTTTTTCTGAACCGACCTCCTTCCCTTTACCACACCCCCCTTTTTTTCTTTTATATCAGTAAAATCAAATTATCCTTGAGTATTTTTTATATACCCGCAACAAAGTTACAGTTCTCAAGGGTTCTGTGTACCTTTTTCTGTTTCTCTTCAGTCTTGTGGATGTAGATCAAATTTTTTGTTTAAGTCTGGTTTTTTTCTTAGAAACATATAGAATTCCTCTGTTTCATTGAATGACCATCTTCTTCCATGGAAAAAGATGCTAAACTTAGCTGGGTAGTTCATTCTTGGTTGCAGTCCTTGATCTTTTGCCTTTCGGAATATCAGGTTCCAGGCCCTTCTATCTTTTAATGTGGAGGCAGCCAGATCTTGGGTGACCCTTACTGTGGCACCTTGGTATTTAAATTGTTTTTTTCTAGCTGCTTGCAGGATTTTCTCCTTTGTGTGGTAATTCTGCAGCTTAGCCACAATATTCCGTGGTGTTCTTTTTTTAGGGTCTATTTCAGAAGGAGTTCGATGAATTCTTTCCACATCTACTTTCCCTTCTGTTTCTATTATCTCTGGACAGTTCTCTTTGATAATTTCCTGTAAAATAGAATCTAGGCTCTTTTTTTGGTCATAGTTTCCTGGAAGTCCAATAATCCGCAGATTATCTCTCCTAGATCTATTTTCCAGGTCTATAGATTTTCCCAGTAAGTATTTGACGTTGTTCTCCAGCTTCTCATTTTTTTTGTTTTGTTTGACTGATTCTTGGGTTCTCTGTGAATCATTCATTTCTATTTGTTCCATCCTGACTTTTAAGGAGTTATTTTCTTCTTTCACAGTTTTTAGTTCTTTTTGTAAATGCCCAATTTCGTTTTTAAATGAATTATTTTGCTCTATTGAGTTTTTTTCCATTTCCCTAATTTTTTTTTTTGAGAATTATTTTCTTTTTCCAATTCAGAAATTCTATTTTCTTGAGACTTTTTTATCTTTTCCAATTCAGATATCCTACTTTCCTGTGTTTTTTTAACCTTTTCTAATTCACTAATTTTGTTTCCCTGCATCTCCTGTGAATTCTTTATTTTTTCCAACTCCAATTTCAGGACATTGTTATTCTCTATCATAACTTCCCTTTCCTTGCCCCATTTTTCTTCGATCTCCCTCAATTTCTTAAGAGCTTCTTCTAGGAGAGAGTTATGTGATGGGGGGCAGGAATCGTTCCCCTTTAGGTTGTTATCTGATTCTCTGCTGTCAACTTCCTCGGGGTTGGATACCCGCTCTTTCTCTGTATAGAAGGAATCTATGGTTTTTTTAGCTTTTTTGCTCATACTTAAAAAAAATCTTTTGGGGTCTGTCTCTGGGGTAGGAAATTATTTACTTCTTTACCAGCTTCCTCCCAGACGGGATGGATGCAGCGGCTCCTGAGCCTGAGCTAAGAGAGAGCTCTGGGAGAGAGTTCCCCACCCTCTCCCTGGGAGTGCCTCAGAGGTGATTAGCACTACTGTGCTTCGAGGGCGTAGAATAGTGAAGACTGCAGGAAGCCCAGGCTATGTGTCCGGGTGGGGAGTGGGTGTCTGCAGCAGGTGACGTAAGAAGCCCCTGCGCTCAAACTGGAAGTGTCTGCCAGAAACCGCGGTCCCTAGTTCAAAGGTTCCGCTTCTCTGGGACTTCCTGGAGCTGAGTTCCACTCCCTCCAGCTAAGTTAGGCAGTGTGTGTTGCCTTGGGCCGTATCCACCCACTTGTCAGTCTCTTAACTATTCTCTGGAGGTAGCCGAGGCCACACCCCCTGGTGCCTGAGTCACCCCCAGGGTCCGGGGAAAATCTGAGTTTTAAAATATTTTGGCTTTCTCTTCTGAACTGCTAAATAATTAGCAGAGAAGAGCTAACAGCCTGTGCCAGATTCCTTTACCTCAGTGGCTTCTCTGATCCCAGAGCCCTTCCCAGCGCAATGGGCGCAGTGTGCCCCTACCCCACCGTCTGTGCTGGTCTTTCTTATTCCTCCCCTGAGAACTGACCTTTCCTGTTGAAACTCCAGATTCTCTTCAGCTGGTAAGTCGTGCTTCCAGTCCTTGTGGTATCTATCAGTCCTGAGCTAATTTTGAGACTTAATTTATCTAATTGGTTGTGAGGGAGTGAGGACGTTCACTGAGTCGTGTGTTTCCTCTCCGCCATCTTGGCTCCGCCCCCCTTAAACAATCTTAATACTTAATATTTAAGTACTATCTTTTGTTCACTATTGAAGAATATAATATAATTTTATTAATTCCTGTTCTGTTAACTGTTATTTTACCCTTTAAAGTTATATTTTTACACTTAAAATGTTTTTATTTTGTTAAATATTTTCAAATTACAAATTTGTAATAAGATTTTTTTTTTAATTTTGAGGTCCAAATTTTCTCTGTTTCTCCTACCCTTATATCCTTCTTTAGAAGGAAAGTAATTTGATATTGTGAAGTAATACTAAATATATTTTAATGTAAACTATGTTTCACAAGAAAAGAGAGACAAAATAAAATAATAATAAAGACAATTTTTTAAAAATATGATTCAATATGTATTCAGAATTCATCAGTCTTCCCTCTGAAACTGAATAACCTTTTTTCATCATGCGGCCTTAGGGATAGACTTGGATCATTATAATGATGAGATAGTTGAATCTTTCACAGTTGCTCATTCTCACACTCCTACTGTTACTGCGTATAAAATTCACTTGATTCTGCTAGCTTCACTTTGCCTGACTGCATATAAATCTTTCCAAGTTTTTTTAGAAACCACTGTACTTGTCATTTCTCATATTGCAATAATATTCTACTACAATAATAAATTACAACTTTGTTCAATCATTTACCAAGTGATGGACATCCCCTAAATTTCCAATTCATTGCCACCACAAAAAGAGCTGCTAAACATAATTTTGGATATGTAGGTCCTTTCCCCTTTGACCTCTTTGTGATATAGACCTAATAGAGTTATTGCTGGGTCTGCTAAACTTTAACCAGTAAAAACATATATGTAAGACTTACAGACTCTAAGTCTGGAAGTAACAGGAAACAAAAGATTACCACTTGTTCCCTCCCCCCAAATACTTAGGAATATAATGTATTTGAAAATAGTTTATAAACATCATAACTTAAAGAATCTTTCCCCATTGTTTGTATGCTGCAGAAACACTATTGTCATGTAATGAAAAGTCAAGGAATGTATGGGAGGATGCAGAATGGTTCTTTCTTTCTAAAAACCACTAGGCACAGATCATAAAACATAGCTTGAAAATGTATCAAGAAAATTGGATAAATCTTGCAAATTGAACAGAAAGAAAATGAGCTCTCCAGAACATAGGAAGTTCTATAAAATGTATTTTGCAATCACAATTCTCCTCTGAATCCTCAAGGCTCCAAAGTCCATCTCCAAGAATTTTTGGCAGAAATTCCAGATTGGTGGAATTCACGGGAAAACTGTTGGAATACATGGGAGCCACCTGACAGTGGCTACCGAAGATCCAACCCAGAATGGATCTCCTCTTGTAAGAGGATGATTTAAGGAGACTGAGAGGCAGTTACTATTTTCTGACTTCTCTGACTGAGAGGCTGTTGCATTGTCTGACCTCTTTCCTCTTCTCTCTGCCTCCAATTTATCTCATTCCCATTCTGCATCTGTGTCTGACATCTGTGTTAGCAAAGGCTACCCTGCAACTCCTTCAGATGCTAAGATCCATAGCTGTGGAGGCTCTTGGAGAATTAACCAGTCCCTTAACACCAGATAAAACTCATGATGTTGATGATGATGATGATGATGAGGAGGAGGAGGAGGAGGAGGAGAAGGAGGAGGAGGAGGAGGAGGAGGA
Source organism: Sminthopsis crassicaudata (assembly GCF_048593235.1). Lineage (NCBI taxonomy): Eukaryota > Metazoa > Chordata > Mammalia > Dasyuromorphia > Dasyuridae > Sminthopsis > Sminthopsis crassicaudata. The sequence goes on along the minus strand of NC_133621.1, from coordinate 139,022,389 downwards.
TAAGGAGACTAACATCAAAACTATTGGGGATTAAATTATTTAAATTTGCACAGAATGAAAGACATACTTGTGTAAGAATACCTAATAATAGCCTGAAGCCTATGGTGATGGTACAACAGAGGCAATTGGGTAGAAGTTAAAGAGAATAGCATTTATAATCAATGGATTTCTAATGACTTTGCAACTTACTATCCTATGGAAAATTAATCAAGTCACTCATCCCTTCAGGGCCTCATTTTCTTCATCTGTAAAATGAATGGCCCATATTATATAATCTTGAAGAACTCTTCCATCTCTGGATCCTCTATCAACTACATATGGCCTTATGACTTTTCAGGTTATGGTGATTTGGAATCTCATTAAGTTTCTTACTCTTTATTTAAAAGTGAATCAAATGGTATTGGATTTATAGTAGAGTAGTAAGGTAGTATTTAGATCCAAAATCATTAGTCTAGAATTGAACTCAGAATTTACTTGGTCCAACTACTCCATCTTATAATTTTAGGGGCAGGTAGGCCCAAAAGCACAGAGGTCATAGCCCTCAGAAATGGGATTTGAATGCTGATTTTCTAACTCCAAAGCTAAAACTCTTTCCACTGTACTCTGCCTTGAAACATACTATTCAGACGATGGGATACCGATAGGTTACTCTTGCATACATTTATGAGTATGTCTACTTTTAATAAAATGTCATACTTAATGCTGTGAATAAGTTGTACTTCAGAGACAAAAGATAAACTTTTAACTTTTCTAAAATTGATGTCTCTGTAGCTAGAATTCATAATTGTTCCTTTAGTTGTTCTGAGAAATGTTTCTTTTTTTAGCAGCAGAAATGTCATTATCTGAAAAATGAACTTTTGGTGTTTGTGACAGAAAGGTAAAAGAAGAAACATCTAGTAACAAAGGTCTTTCAAAGGAAGGAGACTACAGAATTACCAAAAAGTTACCATCTAAAAAATAGGTATTTTTTCATTAGCTCAACTTATAACTGTTTATTATTATATACTTTTGAAACTTATTTTTTTATGTTTTATATTGTTAGGAATGTTCCATGCAGAGTTTTCTCTGAAGAATATTTCTATTTTTTGTATCTTCGCTAATTGAAGAGAAAATAATTTTCAGTTAATGGAATGTTTGAATGGTAGACTATTCAAAAAAAATTCTAGTTTTCAGCATAGGTAGTATGTGGGATTAAGAAAACATTGCCTGATAGATGTCCTGAAGCAACTCACTTTAACCATAATGATTTTTTTTTTTTTTTTTGGTTAAGGCAATTTGGGTTAAATAACTTGTCCAGTGTCACACAGACAATATTAAGTGTCTGAGGCTAGATTTGAAGTCAAGTCCTTCTAACTTCATGGCTGGTGCTTTATCCAATGATAATGATTCTTAATCACCCTATCAGTTTCAAGTTTTTAAGGAGATGATTTTTAAATAATTGGCAGACCCTAAAAAACATTTCTTCTCTAGTCATTTAGACATTTTCCTCCTAATCTTGTTTATTCTGTTCAGTAAATCCTGTTGTTATGTCATAGCTTTTATCTGAATAACATCTAATTCTCCATCTATGCTCCAGTATAATGGGGTTTTGCCATCTTCCCTTCTGGGCTTTTTAGATGAATTAAACAAGGCTAACAACACTCTCTTACATACTTGGCTTTTGGCAAAAATGTTTTCCTTGTTATTTTTTTTCACCTATGACATGCTTTATTTTTTTTTTCCTTGTTCTCTCTTCCCTTAATAATTCTCTGTACCAGTACCATTTAAATTATGGGGTCTACAAGAAAATGTTAGAAAAGATTAATTTTCTTTAAGAGCCCCATGAACTGGGCACAAAAATATTCTATCATTAGTTCTATTCAGATAACATTGTCAGTTGCTTGAATTATCTGTTCCTTTTCAACTTTTTTTTCTGTGCTTAGTTCTCTAGTAGAATATTAGTTCTTTAGAAGGAAGGATCATTTCATTTACTATATATGTAAGCCTAGTTCCTGGCATATGTTGTTGTTTAGCTGTATTCAATTCTCTGTGACCCTGTTTGGGGTTTTCTTGGCAAACATACTGGACTGGTTTGCCATTTCCTTTCCTAGCTCGTTTTTTAGATGAGGAAACTGAGGCAAACGGTTTTAATTGACTTGCCTCAGTATTAAATAGCTAGTAAATATCTGTGACCAAATTTGAATTCAGGATTTCTTGACTCCAACCCAATGATTTACCCACGGTGCCATTTAGCTGCTCCACAATATCTTCCATTGGACATATAGTAGGACCTAAATAAATGTTTGGTGATTGATCTATACCAAATACAAAATAAGAATCAAAAAAAGAATGTGTTGAGTTTCCATTCATCCCACATATTAACTTCAAGATATTACCCTAAATAACTGATTGAACAGTGGATTCTTGATTCAATAACAAAGAACTGAGTTATCTAGTTAATTTTCTTTCTTCTAATTGGAGAGGGAAGAAAAAGAAGACAGAGTTTTTCCTGAGATGTTTTATGTTTCATATGGGAGTTTACTTTTTATTCAATTAAAACTATTTAACTCAAGAATAAATCCTCATGGATTAAATGAGATTGGATTATGTAATATCTATAGAGCTTTCTACCTTTCAATTGCTAGTCCAATGATTTTCTGATTAAATAAAACTATAATCATAAGTTAAAATATAAGTAGCTTTTTATCTTTTAAGTCAATTTTTCCTATCTCAATTTACAATTGTATATGCTTTATTATTCAATGCCCTTCACACCTTCCAATCTGATTCATTTCTGTTCAAATTCTAAAAAAAATATTATACACCTGATGCTTAATGGAAAACAATACATGATTTACACTGAGTGTTTTAAAATGGCAATGTATCCATTTCTGCTCAGCAGTTTCCATTAAATGATGGAAAATAACATCTCATTATTTGTCTTAATAAAATGAAGAATATGTCTCAATAAAATAATTAGTCTTACAGTATCCAGATTTAAAATTTCCTCTGAGAAATAACACTAATCATAAACCTAAATTGAAAATATATAATTTATAATCCCAACAAAGTTCATAATAAAACAAATTAGAAGCAATAAATATAAACATATTTTCCTTAAAGAGAAATATGACAGTCTACTTTCTGGTGTGGTTAATAGAGCATGTATACATGTGCATACACACATATATACATGTATATACATTTATATTAGATGTGTATAATACATGTATATTTAAGTACATATATATTATGTATATATGTAAATCGAATATATAATTATATATGATACATTATATTTAAAATATTATATACATAATGATATATATTGTTATTTAATGTTTATTGAGTAAATATGCAATCTTTGAGAAGTAGAAAATATTCATGACATTGCTGTTATTTCATAGTCATAAGAATGTTCTAATATTTTCACCTATAATTTTTAAGAAATGATTATGATTACCCAAAACACTAAGAACATTAAATCCCACTACTTCATCCTGAGCCCAGCTTCCTTCTGAAATAAGTGACAGCATAACAACTCTTCAACAGTCTTTCTCCTTTAATCATTTCATTTGATTTTGCCTCTAAGCTTCTCCTTCATTCATTCTTCCTGCAGCAGAGACTATAAAATACTGAATTTAAAATCTTTGTTGTTGTTGTTGTTGTTGTTGTTGTTGTTGTTGTTTTTTTTTTTTTTCTGTGTGTGCAAAGATTAAGGGAGAATAGATCATGCTGCTTCTCTTGTAATTAGTGTATGAAAGCAATACAGCACAGCAGGAAGTTGGTTGTTATCATGCTCTAATCGTTTCTCTGGGGTATTGTGAGGCAAAAGGCACAGCTGTTACAAAGGAGAAAATGCAATGTTCAATTATTATATGAAGTCTTTATTGACAAGGAACACAAAGGGCTCCCTCTTCTCTCCTCCCATCCTACTCACTTAGAAAACTCTGCTTCAAATGTGACTGCCCCAGCAACTTCTATCACATCATAAATTACCAGCAAGCAAACCAAACTTTTGTCTTAGCTTGGACATTTTATGTATTGGAAGAACATATAAGAAACTGAAATGACGATTTTTTTCAAATATACTAAAGTAGCTACAAAGTCTTTTTAGTTTTAGCTTATGATTCCAAATAGTCACATTATTAAGTTATTAGTTCAAATTTAATGGAAATAGCAAAAACTTCTATATTGCTAATAGATTATCCACCTTTTTTTCCTAACTTTTTCTCAAAGATGTAATGAATTAATTATTCTCCAATCCCACCGATTTTGTTCTGATAGTCTTGGAAGTAAAGTTACTGAAATTCAAATTATTTTATTTCATCCATTTGACTAATTCCCCAACACTACTTTCTATAATTCCAGGAACAATTCCTTCATAGTTGACCATACTGAGTTAATTTTATTCATATTTACCCTTGATTTCACCACATTTTGTCCACTCCCCTCCTAATATACTAAGGGTTTGCTCACTCTCTCTTAATATCCTAAGGATATCAATAAAGCCCACAGGCAAACAATCTGTTAGCCCTCATTTCTGCTACTTAACAAAACTCATTTTGCTGTTGATTATTGTATAAAAGAAAGAAAGCTTTGAAATCGGAATAACCGAGTTAAATCCAGGTGCTATCAGTTACTATCTATGTGACCTACTACAAAACATTTAATCTCTCTTAACTTTGATTCTTTTTAGGTAAAAATGATTGAGCTCAACTCCAGCTCTAAATCTTTGATTCTATTATTTTTATACATTTTTTATATCATTTCTTCTTATTCTCCTTTGAATTTCCCTATTTGTGATGTGCTACAGCCTACTTAAGTTTATCAATTGGTTTTCTATTAATAATTGGATGATTCATATTTTCACATCTCTTATAACCATATAAGTGCAGTACAAACAAATATTGACATAAAAAATATATGAATGTAAACACTGCATAGAGATTTATTTGCCTAAAATTCTTCACAGACTGATTGCTTTATACACTCCTTCTTCAAGAAGGAAAGAATTGATGAAACTTTGGGTGGCAAGATCCAAGAATTCTGGATTACATTTCCAAGGGAGAGAAACATGGTTCTAAATTATTTTCAGGAAGAAGCACCTGTAATAATAGAAAAACTGTAAGAAGAAGCTAACATGTAGAAAGATCAGCAGCATGGTCATTTTTCTAAATTCATCTTCCTACATGATAGACAAATCTTTTATTGCTAGTTGCAATATATAGTCTTTGTGTAATTGGAATTTTGTTGGAAGAAGTTAAAACTTGGATCCCTGGTGTGGGAATTCCCCTGTAAGAATAGTGCAATCAGGAGCGCAACTTCAAACTTAAAGCCACTTCTCCTAGATTAATAAATTTATGAGACAGAAAAGCAGTAGTCTCTGTTACCAATTTTCTGTTCTCCTCGTAGGAATCAAACTCTTCTTTGAAAACTATGAAGAAACACTGAAGATATGTACATCTCTCTATAAGTGGGCACTCATAATTTACATAGACAATAATAATAAATTTCACAAGATTTACATAAATAAAATACTTCCTTTGAAATTAAAAATAATACATTGCTTTGGTAAGGCTAGTAATGAGACCAATTTACTAAAAACATATTGAAAGTCTCTATTACAAAATAACCAATCTTAAATTATGGTATATGAAGGTTATGGAATATTATTGCTCTGTAAGAAATGAACAGCAGGAGGAATACAGAGAGGCTTGGAGAGACTTACATCAACTGATGCTGAGTGAAATGAATAGAACCAGAAGATCACTGTACACTTCAATGTTGTATGAAGATGTATTCTGATGGAAGTGGATATCTTTAACATAAAGAAGATCCAATTCACTTCCAGTTGATCAATGATGGACAGAAATAACTACACCCAGAGAAGGAACACTGGGAAATGAATGTAAATTGTTGGCACTACTGTCTATCTACCCAGGTTACTTATACCTTCAAATCTAATTCTTAATGTGCAACAACAAGAAAATGGTATTTACACACATATATTGTATCTAGGTTATATTGTAACACATGTAAAATGTATGGGATTGCCTGTCATCGGGGGGAGGGAATGGAGGGAGGGGGGATAATTTGGAAAAATGAATACAAGGGATAATATTATAAAAAAATTACTCATGCATATATACTGTGGAAAAAAATTCTAAATAAAAAAAATAAAAAAATAACCAATCCAGTCTGACACTTGCCATATATATGTTTATTTAAACAACATAAAAATTGGGAGGTTTAACAATTATCAGTTTTTTGTTCCATGTGGTGAAATAGCTAATATAGAAAATGCAGCCTTCAAATGGATATGTTGTTCTAAAATGCTACATTTGGCTATCTTCACAGATAAAATCTAGAAATGAACACAAGGGTGAAGATTTACTCTCTGAAATACTAGCTAATTTTTTCTAAACCAAGAACACATATTTAGCACTCAGACAAGTTGACTAGGACAAAAACCATGGAATAGAAATTAACCAGTACTTCTATCTTTCTGATCCTTGAGCACAATCACATATTCAAGCTGTGGGTACAAACCAAAATTTGCCTGATAGCTCTTTTGTTTCAAACCTCAAGTTATATCTAGAATTTAGCCCAGGGATGAATGAATATGCTAGAGGTTACAAGATAAACCAGCCATGAGTCAACAACTCTATTGCTCTGAATATACAAAGTTTTCCATCAAGTTTATAGAGCCTCTAGAGAGCAATGATCTACTAGGGTTTCATTCCAAATCAAGTCAATAGTTTTGTAATCTAAACTCAAGGCGGGTTAAAGAGTGTGGAAAGTTCAGGCCAAGAGGGCACTGGTCAGAACAACAACTTTATCAGACCCCAAAGAACCAACTTAAAAAAATAATCACAGAATTCAAACATATAGAGTGCTGTGATAAGAATGCATATCCTACCAAGTAAAATCATATAGAGCACAAAAATTCTCTCCAGAAATGTGTAGAGACTGATGCTAACACAGAATCTCAAATCCGAAAAAATTAAATTGGGAGTATTTAAAAAACAAATCACAATGAAATACTCTCATGATAAACATTTATTATAATATAAGGGGAATTTAAGGAATTAATGTAAAAGGAAAAACTGAGTTCAAATATTTATGTTTTGTAGCCCAAAGCAAATAAAACTATTAGAAAAATAACATGAGTCTTTTTAAAGTTAAAATTAGTTTCTAAATGAATGCGAACAACGGAAAAAAGAATCAGAAAGTAAGTTCACATTGGAAGAAAATTATCTTGAAAGGAAAAAAAAAATTAGCGAGATGCACAAATCTTATGTAGACTTCCTGAAAATTTAGATGGCAAAAGCAGAAATTAATTACTCCAAGAGACCACAAGAAACATTAAAAATAAAGTCAAAAGAAAAAACAGGACAAGCTGAAATAAATAAGATAAAAATAATTGATATGAAATCCTGATCAATAAATCTCTGGACTGCCTGAAACCTGACGAAAGAAGAACATGTATATTATATTTTAAGAAAGTACAAAGATTGATTGTTCATATATCTTTGAACAGGAATATAAAACAAAAATAAAAAGATGCCAACAATTACTTCCTCTCAAAATAACTCCAAAATGAATATTTTAGGGACTCATTAGCTAAAATCTAGAGCTTCCAGAACAATGAGAAAAGACTAGGAATAGCCAAAAAGAAAAATTCAGCTAATAAGGAGACAGTCAGTCATCATCGCAAAATATTTGACAGGTTAAAGTATTAATGAATACATAACTTAGATTTTAGAAAGGCAAAACATAAACATTATTAAAATAGTTTACCTAAAAAATATTAGTATAACCCCAGAAGGGGAAAAAAATATCTTTAATGACATAAACAATTTCGATAAATTTCTATCAAAGCCCAAGGGCTGGGTATAAATTTATATTATAAACCTAGGAATCAAATGAAACAAATAGTTTTTAAAAATCAATAGAACTTCTCATTGATCACAAAAATTAGAAATCATAAAGAAATGTTAAAGAATGAAGATGACAAAAATGTGCCCTCAGAACCTTAATTTCACCAATGAAAATAAAAGTTAAATAGGACAGGAAAAAAATAGAAATAGTTTTGTTGTTCCGAAAATAAGAATGGAAAAGAAGCTGAGAAAGCAGTGAAAAAAGAATGATGAATGAGAAAGCAAATTTCATATAATCAAGCTTCAAAAATAAATTTGGCAAACAAGGAGGAAGAAGAAAAGGAATTCTGATATCACTTAACATTTTTTTCTTGAAGCAGTCAAAAGAGGGCATAACACATTAAATTTGGTACTGAAATATATTCAATTAAACAGAGAGAAGGAAAATATAGAGAGAGCTGAGAGAGGAAATAAAAAGAAATCTTAGTATAGAGATATGTTGCTAACTCTAATTTTGAAGGATGGATCAAATAGAGGGGTTTAAAATAATAGAGAAACAAAAACAAGGAAGAAAAGATAGAAAACAGAGATGTGAGTTGAATGTGATGGCATGATTATTTTTAAAAAATGATAAAGAAGGGTGCACTACCAACAGGGTAAAGGGAGAGGTAGAATAGGATATATTATCTGACATAAAAAAGGCCTGAAGGAGATTTTTACAGTGGAGGAGACATTGAGGAAGCATAAAGGGGAGCACATGAATGTTACTCTCATCATAATTGGCTGAAAGAGGGAATAATATCCATATTCAGTTGAGTGTAGAAATATGTATTACTATATAGAAAAGAAGGAATGGAAGAGGAGAAGAATAAGGGGAGCTGACAGACAGAAGGGCAATTGGGGAAGTAAAAGTCAGAAGCAAAAAACTTTTGAGTATAGTATAAAAAGGAGAGAGTAGGATAAACCAGGGGAAATATAATAGAGGGAAATAAATAGTTGGTAATTATTACTGTAAAAATATCTTAGGACTTCCGGCCAAGATGGCGGTGTGGAAGCAGACAGCTGCTTCAGCTCTGCGTTTTCTCTCAGGACTTACTTCATGACAAGCCTTGGAATTAATGCTTGACTGGAAAAGAAACCCACAAATAATCACCAACAGAAGACATCCTTGAAATTCGCCAGAGAAGGTCTGTGTTTGCTCAAGGGAGGGGATGAATATACTGGGCACAGACTGAGGGCAGGCAGCAACAGTGAGACAGGCAACTCACACAGCTCAGACCAGAGAGGGGAGGGGTGCAATCTCTTCCATTTCTGCAAAAAGACTTTTACACCAGTGTGGATGTTCCCTCTTGGCAGCAAGCCAGGAGCACCAGAGAAGGTGTAAACGCCGGAGGTAAAGAATAAAACCCCCGGAAAGCTAGCTTGCTTGGGGACAGCCACCCCCACTCCCACCCAGAGTGACTCAGCACATTCTCAGAGCCTCAGAGCGCAGACTCAGCACAGCCATCGCTGTCCTGTTAGTGCCTCACTGCTGTCTCCCTCACTCTAGCCCCATCACCCCCCAAAAACAGACCAAATGTTTCTCTTGTCAATTTATTTCCTTCAATTCATGCTCTGACAAAATGAACAAAAATTTAAAAGGGCTCTAACCATTGACAGCTTCTGTGTGGAGTGAGAGACTTCAAATACTGAGGAAACTAAAAGCAGACTGTCCCCAGAGGAATACCCTGAGGGGGATATGATCTGCTCCTCAATACAAAAGAATCTCATGGAGGAAATCAAAAAGACTCTCACAAAAGAACTAGAAGAGAAAATGGGAAAATGAAAGGGAAGCCTGGCAAGAGAGTCTGGAGAAGTCATTCCATGCATTTAAAGACAGAGTGGATAAAGAAATCAAATCATTGAGAAATAAAATTAGTGAATTAGAAAAGGTAAACAACTCCAAGGAAAATAGGATTAGTGAGCTAGAAAAAGAAAACAGCTCTCTAAAAAATAAAATGGATAAAATGGAAAAAAAATTCTATAGAAAATAAAAGCTCAATTGGACAATTACAAAAAAGATATAAAAAAAGTGAGTGAAGAAAACACATCATTGAAAATTAAAATGGAACAAGTAGAAATGAATGATTCAAGGAGAAACCAAGAAGTAGTCAAGCAAAACCAGAAAAATGAAACAATTGAAAAGAATGTCAAGTACCTTCTTGGAAAGACAACAGACCTGGGAAACAGATCAAGGAGAGAAAATTTGAGAAAACTGTGAGGAAAAAGAGAGCCTGGACACTATTTTCTAGGAAATTATCAAAAAGAACTGCGCAGACATTTTGGAAATATAGGGTAAAATAGACATTTAAAAAATCCTTCGATCACCTATTGAAAGGGACTTTAAAATCAAAATGCCAAGAAATATAGTGGCCAAATTCAAAAACCATCAGATGAAGGAAAAAATATTGGAAGCTGCTAGAAAAAAGCGGTTCAGATATGGGGGAGCCACAATAAGGATAACCCAGGATCTAGCAGTGTCCACTTTATTAGAACGAAGGGCCTGGAATATGATATTCCTAAAGGCTAAGGAACTTGGTATGCAGCCAAGAATAACTTACCCAGCAAAAGTGAGCATCCTTTTCCAGGGAAGAAGATGGCCATTTAACGAAATAAATAAATTCCATGTATTCTTGATGAAAAAAAAACAGATCTACACAAAATGTTTGATCTTCAAATACAAAACTCGAGATTTCTTTTTTTTTTTTTTTTATTCATTTTTCCAAATTATCCCCTCCCTCCGTCCACTCCCTCCTCCCGATGACAGGTAATCCCATACATTTTACATGTGTTACAATATAACCTAGATACAATATATGTGTGTAAATACCATTTTCTTGTTGCACATTAATTATTAGCTTCCAAAGGTATAAGTAACCTGGGTAGATATACAGTAGTGCTATCAATTTACATTCACTTCCCAGTGTTTCTTCTCTGGGTGTAGCTACCTCTGTCCATCATTGATCAACTGGAAGTGAGTTGGATCTTCTCTATGTTGAAGATTTCCACTTCCATCAGAATACATCCTCATACAGTATTGTTGTTGAAGTGTATAGTGATCTTCTGGTTCTGCTCATTTCACTCAGCAACAGTTGATGCAAGTCTCTCCAAGCGTCTCTGTATTCCTCCTGCTGATGATTTCTTACAGAGCAATAATATTCCATAACCTTCATATACCACAATTTACCCAACCATTCTCCAATTGATGGACATCTATTCAACTTCCAGTTTCTAGCTACAACAAAAAGAGCTGCCACAAACATGTTGGCACATACAGGTTCCTTTCTGCTCTTTAGTATTTCTTTGGGATATAGGCCCAGTAGTAGTACTGCTGGGTCAAAAGGTATGCACAGTTTGACAACTTTTTGGGCATAGTTCCAAATTGCTCTCCAGAATGGCTGGATTCTTTCACAACTCCACCAACAATGTATCAGTGTCCCAGTTTTCCCACATCCCCTCCAACATTCATCATTATTTGTTCCTATCATCTAGCCAATCTGACAGGTGTGTAGTGGTATCTCAGAGTTGTCTTAATTTGCATTTCTCTGATCAGCAGAAGAGATTTCTAAAAAGGTAAAAAGAAATCTTGAGAACTATATTTCTGCCATAAAGATATGTAAAAAACACATGTATAATTTGTCCTAGAAACTAGAGGGGGAAAGGAAATTATATCATAAAAAAGGGTAAAGTAGTGGTACTACATCTCATGAAGAGTCAAAGGTAACCTATTATATCTGCGAGAAAGAAAGGAGGGGGATGAACATAGTGTATATCAGTAGACATATTCGATTTATGGTTAAACTTCTACCTCATTGAAAAGTGAGAGGGAAGGAGTAAGCTAAGGGGAAGGGAATACAGAAATTGTAAGGAAAGGGGGTAAAATATGGGGAGGAACTTTAAGGTGGGGGAGGGATACTAAAAAGGGAGGGCTGTGAAAAGCAAGTGGTATTCACAAGTTTAACACTGGGTAGGGGGGTAAGAGGGAAGGAAAGGAGAAAAGCATAAGCAGAAGTTAACAAGATGGCAAGCAATATAGAATTAATCATTCTAACCATAAATGTGAATGGGGTAAACGCCCTCATAAAGAGCAAGCAGTTAGCAGACTGAATTAAAAGCCAGAATCCTACTATATGTTGTTTACAGGAAACATACCTGAAACAGGGAGATATATTCAAAATAAAAGTAAAAGGGTGGAACAGAATCTACTATGCTTCAGATGAAGCAAAAAAAGCAGGGGTAGCCATCCTCATCTCAGATCAAGCAAAAACAAAAATTGATCTAATTAAAAGAGATAAGATAGGGCATTATATCCTGCTAAAGGGTAGATAATGAAGCAGTATCAATATTAAACATATACCCAGCAAATGGTGCAGCATCTAAATTCTTAAAAGAGAAAGTAAGAGAGCTGCAAAAAGGAATAGACAGCAAAACTATAATAGTGGGAGATCTCAACCTTGCACTCTCAGAATTAGATAGATCAATCCAAAAAATAAATAAGAAAGAAGTCAAAGAGGTAAACAGAATAATAGAAAAGTTTGATATGTTAGATCTTTGGCAAAAGCTAAATGGAGACATCAAGGAGTACACTTTCTTCTCAGCAGTTCATGGAACCTATACAAAAATTGATCATATGCTAGGACGTAAAAACCTCAAACTCAAATACAGTAAGGTAGAAACAGTAAATGCATTCTTTTCAGACCAATTAAAATTACATTTAATAAAAAGCCAGGGGAAAATAGACCAAAAAAATAATTGGAAATTAAATAATTTTACACTAAAGAATGATTGGGTAAAACAACAAATCATAGAAATAATTAATAACTTCACCCAAGAAAATGACAATAATAAGACATCATAGCAAAATGTGTGGGATAAAGCCAAAGCAGTAATATGGGGAAGTTTTATATCTCTAGATGCCTACTTGCATAAAATAGAGAAAGAGATGGTCAACGAATTGGGCTTACAACTAAAATTGCTAGAAAAGGAACAAATTAAAAACCCCCAGACAAACACGAAACTTGAAGTTCTAAAAGTAAAATATGAGATACATAAAATTGAAAGTAAAAAAAAAAAAAAAAAAAAAAAAAAACTGTTGATTAAATTAATAAAACTAAGAGTTGCTTCTATGAAAAAACTAACAATATAGACAAACCTTAGTAAATCTGATTAAAAAAGGAAAGAGAAAAAGCAAATTGTTAGTCTTGAAAATGAAAAAGGAGAACTCACCACTAATGAAGAGGAAATTAGAACAATAGTTAGAAGCTACTTTGCTCAACTTTATGCCAAGAAATTCGATAACTTAAATGAAATGGAAGAATACCTTCAAAAATATAGCTTGCCCAGATTAACAGAGGAAGAAGTAAGTAGCCTAAATAGTCCCATTTCAGAAAAAGAAATAGAACAAACTATTATCCAACTCCTTAAGAAAAAATCCCCCAGGCCAGATGGATTTACATGTGATTTCTACCAAACATTTAAAGAACAACTAACTCCAATGCTATATAGACTATTTGAAAAAAATAGGGATCGAACGAGTCCTACCAAATTCCTTTTATGACACAGACATGGTACTGATACCTCAACCAGGTAGATTGAAAACTGAGAAAGAAAACTATACACCAATCTCCTTAATGAATATTGATGCTAAAATCTTAAATAAGATATTAGCAAAAAGACTTCAGAAAATCATCCTTAGGATAATACACTATGATCAAATAGGATTTATACCAGGAAGGCAGGGTTGGTTTAATTTTAGGAAAAGTATTAGCATAATTGACCATATTAATAATCAAATTAATAAAAACCATATGATCATCTCAATAGATGCAGAAAAAGCATTTGATAAAATGTAACATCCATTCCTACTAAAAACCCTTGAGAGTATAGGAATAAATGGACTATTCGTTAAAATAATAAGGAGCATATATTTAAAACCATCAGTAAACATCATATATAATGGCGATAAACTGGAACCTTTCCCTATAAGATCAGGAGTGAAACAAGGTTGCCCACTAGCACCATTACTATTCAATATTGCATTAGAAATGCTAGCCTCGGCAATAAGAGTTGAGAAAGAGATTCAAGGAATTAGAGTAGGTAATGAGAAAATCAAACTATCACTCTTTGCAGATGAATGACGGTATACTTAGAGAACCCCCAAAGATTCTGCTAAAAAGCTATTAGAAATAATACAGAACTTTAGCAAAGTTGCAGGATACAAAATAAATCCACATAAATCCTCAGCATTTTTATACATTACTAACACAATCCAAGAGCAAGAGATACAAAGAGAAATTCCTTTCAATATAAAAGTCAATAGTATAAAATATTTGGGAATATATCTACCAAAGGAAAGTCAGGAATTATATGAGCAAAATTACAAAACACTTGCCACAAACATAAAGTCAGATTTAAATAATTGGAAAGACATTGAGTGCTCTTGGATAGGCCGAGCGAATATAATTAAGATGACAATACTCCCTAAACTAATCTATTTATTTAGTGCTATACCAATCAGACTCTCAAGAAACTATTTTAATGACCTAGAAAAAATAACAACAGAATTCATAGGGAACAACAAAAGGTCAAGAATTTCAAGGGAAGCAATGAAAAAAAAAATCAAATGAAGGTGTCTAGGTGTACCTGACCTAGAACTATATTATGAAGCAACAGTCACCAAAACCATTTGGTATTGGCTAAGAAATAGACTAGTTGATCAGTGGCATAGGTTAGGTTCACAGGGCAAGATAGTGAATAAAAATATCAATCTATTGTTTGACAAACCCAAACATCCCAATTTTTGGGATAAGAATTCATTATTTGACAACAACTGCTGGGAAAACTGTAAATTAGTATGGCAGAAACTAGGCATGGGCCCACATTTAACACCACATACTAAGATAAGATCAAAATGGGTCCAAGATTTAGGCATAAAGAACGAAATCTTAAATAAATTGGAGGAACATAGGATAGTTTACCTCTCGGACTTGTTGAGGAGGAAGAATTTGTGTCCAAAGGAGAACTAGAGATCATTATTGATCACAAAATAGAAAATTTTGATTACATCAAATTAAAAAGATTTTGTACAAACAAAACTAATGTAAACAAGAATAGAAGGGAAGTAACAAATTGGGAAAACTTTTTTACAGTTAAAGGTCCTGATAAAGCCCTAATCTCCAAAATATACAGAGAACTGACTTTAATTTATAAGAAATCAAGCCGTTCTCCAATTGAAAAATGGTCAAAGGATATGAACAGTCAATTTTCAGATGATGACATTAAAGCTATTTCCACTCATATGAAAGAGTGTTCCAAATCACTATTGATCAGAGAAATGCAATTTAAGACATCTCTGAGATACCACTACACACCTGTCAGATTGGCTAAGATGAGAGGAACAAATAATGATGAAGGTTGGAGGGGCTGTGGGAAAACTGGGACACTGAGGCATTGTTGGTGGAGTTGTGAAAGAATCCAACCATTCTGGAGAGCAATCTGGAATTATGCCCAAAAAGTTATCAAAATGTGCATACCCTTTGATCCAGCAGTGCTATTACTGGGCTTATATCCCAAGGACATATTAAAGAAGGGTATGGGACCTGTATGTGCCAGAATGTTTGTGGCATCCCTTTTTGTAGTGGCTAGAAAGTGGAAAATGAATGGATGTCCATCAATTGGAGAATGGTTGAGTAAATTATGGTATATGAATGTTATGGCATATTATTGTTCTATAAGAAATGACCAACAGGATGAATACAGGGAGGCTCAAAGAGATTTACATCAAATGATGCTGAGTGAAATGAGCAGAACTAGAGAGAAGACCAAAGTTCATCTTCAGAGCAGTATATTGAAGCCAAAAACAATCTCTCCTACCCCAAAAGAGTAATATTAAATGGCCACCTGCCCAGAAAACAATTCATAGAACACAAAATGTGAAATAAGAAAGAGCTAAGAAAAAAACTAAAAGTAAATGTAATCTAACAAAAAACAGAATATTATGAAAATAAAATCAACTAACTAGAAAAGGAGATCCTAAATCTTAAGAAAGAAAATGACTGTTTGAATTTTAGAATTAGACAAGGGAAAGCCAGCAAAATTAGAAGACATCAAGATATAATAAAAGAAAGTAAAGAGAAAAATAGAAGAGAATATGAGATATCTGAAAATAAAAACAACGGATCTGTAGCACAGAACAAGAAATAATAACATTAGAATCAATGGACTCTCTGAAAGCTACTACCAAAAACTTCCTATATATAATAATACAAGAAACAATTAAAGAACATTTTCCTTAAGAGTTAGTATAAGAGGTGAAAGTGGATATAGAAAAAAAAAACCAAAATCTACAAATCACCTGAATGATATCCTAAAAGGAAAACCTATAGAAACATTAAAGTCATTATAGCCTGTGCCCTTAGGTACAGGAAAAAAGATCATAAGCAATAAGGAAAAAAGGCAATTCAAATATTCAGAGCAATTCTTAGAATAACAGAAGACCTTGCAGAGGCTACATTAAAAGGCCACATGTTTTGGGACACATATATCAGCGAGCAAAAGAGCTGGAGTTGTAGCCAAACATATAATATCCAGCAAAGTTAAGCGTAATCCTGAATTAAAAAAAAAAAAAAGAGCTAAACTTAATAGAAATTAATAGAAAATTTGCCATATAAGATCCAAGAGGAATATAAAGTAAATTGTCTAGTAACAATCATCTAATAAGGAAACATTATTTTTGTTTTAAACAGTATATCTAATACTGTCAGTAATAATTCAGTCATTTGAAAGATTGTGATAGAACTGAGTATGATATGATTGTAAAAAGTAAAACCAAGTACTAAATGCTTAATAGAGTAATTATGTTACATAAATGAAAAACTGACACAAAGGAATAAGATGGATAGGAGATCTAGTAATTCGGGAATCCTACTCACAATAGGAATAGATTAAAGAAATAACAATACATACATACATTCATATATATATATATATATATATATATATATATATATATATAATTTATGTATAAAAATCTTTTAAATTTATAAAGAAATAGGGAGAGAGAATAGGATAATGGGGAGATAAATAAGATAATGTAGATTAAGGAAAAGGGAATAAAGAGAGAGGAAGAAGGTAAGGGGAAGAGAATAAGGAAGGGATCATTGGAAGCAGGGTAGGCTCAGTAATAACTAGGCAAGGCAGCAAATAGGTAAAAGTAAACCAAAAGAACCAGCATGGATAAGACAGAAGAGATATTGGCTTGGCTACCCCAGGTTAGGGAGCCAGGTTAAAGAGCACCAGGTTAAAGAGAGTGATTGCTGTCTGCAGTGGGCTCATAAGGGGCATGTGAGGTCACATACACAGCCAACCAGAGAGAGAGCTGTCACCCATTATGAAGCTATCTCAATATGGACAGGATCCCACCCACAGGGCAGTCCTATATCCACAGAGATTACTTCTGGGCCACTCAAATCTACTGTTTTGCTGTGGCACCCCCCATTTAAAGGGCCCTTACAAATAATAATAATAATAATAATAATAATAATAATAATAATAATAATAATCAGGATTAGAATTTATTAGAAAGAAAAAGATGTAGTAATCATTAATCTCAAAGTTAAATCTAAAATGGATTTAATGAAAAGAGAAAAATAGGAAAATTACAGTATATATTGGTCATATGAATCAATATTGGTTTAGATTATTAACAAAACTAAATAATAAAATGTTAGCATATATGGTATAGGGAATGATGAATAAGTAGATATAGGAAAATATGGAAAGACTTGGATTTATGAAAGATGATGTTATTTACCTTCAGAGAAACAAAGGACAAATAAGCTTAACACAATCTTAAATAGATGTATATGTATGTATGTATGTTTACATAGATGTATCATTATAGATATCTATGCATATCTATGTATGTGCATGTATATATGTGTGAACAATACATATGTTTACTCACACATGCAAATATACATACATATATGTGTATATATACATACAAATATACTTGCACTTACTTTTATTTGTAGCCTTCTTGGGAGAGGTGTCAGGGAGAAGAAAGGGGGAAAAAGAATAAATTGAAAGATACACAATAGAAAACAGAATAAAACCTACAAGGAAGCAAAGAAAGATGAATAGCTCTGAACAAAATATGTAGTTTTAATTATATAGGCTTTTTGGAAATGGGAATTTTTGTGCCATATTTTGAATCTTCTCTTATGTTCTGCTGTACACATGGAACTGTATTTTTTTTCTTTTTCTATTTTGTTCTTTTGTATTTAATTTTTAAATTAATTTTTAAAATAATGAGTGTATATTTATTTTATCAACTAATCCTAGCAGGAAGAGAAAGAGAAATTTCTTTTATTCAAAATAACTACAAATTATATATAAAGTATTTTGAGAATTTCATA
Source organism: Sminthopsis crassicaudata (assembly GCF_048593235.1). NCBI lineage: Eukaryota > Metazoa > Chordata > Mammalia > Dasyuromorphia > Dasyuridae > Sminthopsis > Sminthopsis crassicaudata. Next base: position 139,004,070 of record NC_133621.1, on the reverse strand, counting down.
AGAGTCAAATTGAAACTATATGAATATTACTGCAATGTGCTCTTTTGGAAATAGAGGCAGCAATAATCGGAAAATATTAATTTATCAAGAGAACACATGTAAAGTCAATATAACAATAAATGGCAATTATTTCTAAATTAATATATTTAATCAGTGTCGTACAACTCAAACCACCAAAAATATTTTTAGATCCAGAAAAAGTAGTAGCAAAATTAATTTGGAAGAGCAGAAGTTCAAGAATTTTAAGTGAATTAATAAAAAAAAAAAAAGTAGTGAAATAATTATCTAGTTTTCTAAAAATTATAGTATAAAGTGGTAATCATCAAATAATTTTGTGTTGGGCAAGAACTAGAGTAGTGAATAATTAGAATTGATGGAATATATAATACACAGTAGAAAAGGATCTTAGTCATATTGTGTCTAATGTACATAAAGATCCAAACTTTTGGGATGAAAATTTACGCTTGATGAGAACAAATGGGAAAACTGGAAAGCATCTTGACACCACATAGCAAGATTAAGTCAAAATAAAAAAAAAAAATAAAGATACATGGTTTAGACATTTTTTTTCTTTAAAATATTTTTATTAGTTTTATAATTATAATTTTTGACAGTACATATGCATGGATAATTTTTTTTTACAACATTATCCCTTGTATTCACTTTTTCAAATTTTCCCCTCCCTCCCTCTACTCCCTTCCCTAGATGATAGGCAATCATGATTTAGACATAAAAAGAGAGAGAGAGAGAGAGAGAGAGAGAGAGAGAGAGAGAGAGAGAGAGAGAGAGAGCATTACAGAATATTTTTTAAACAATCGATTACATTTAATTAAAAGTTTTTGTGCAAATAAAACCAATACAATCAAGATTCGAAAGAAAATAGAAAACAGGGAAAACAAAAAAAATAATAATAATCTCTGAAATAGATCTCATATATCAAACAGAAAGGGAATTGAATAAAGTTTAAAAGAAGTTAATCATTCTCCAATCAATAAATGATAAAATAATATGAATAGGCAGGTTTCAGACAAAGAAATCAACTTTCTATAGTCAAATGAAAAAACTGCTCTACATCACTATCTATTAGAAAAAAATGCAAATTATAACATAATTATATATAAATAATAAATTAAAATATATTATAAATATAATATTAATAAAGAAAATAAATAATAAAATAATGAATATGATAATAAATATAACATTTAAATGTTATAAATAGAAATACTATATTATAAATAATTCTGAATTACTACTTGATAACTTTAAGATGTGCTAACATGACAAAAAAGGAAAATGATAATTATTGGAGGAGGTATGGAAAAAAGTGGTACATTAATTCATTGTTTTGGGGATTGTGTACTGATTCTCCCATGCAGAAACCTCCTCAAAAAGCTATAAAAACATGCATATCCAACAATGTCATTAATAGATCTGTAAAACACCACCCTCATCCAAAAAAGGGAAAAGGATCTATTTTAATAAAAATATTTATAGTAGTTCTTTTTGTGTTGATAAAGAATTTGAAATTGAGAATTGAAACAAAAATTAGCCATTCATTTTTTTTCTATCCTCCCCATTTCTTGAGCAGCTATAAATTTTTAGTCACAATATGACTAATATGGAAATATGTTTTCTTGACTGCACACATATAACCTTTATTGTAAGAAGGAAAAGTATAAGATCTGGAAATCAAATTTTTAAAAGAAAAATCTACAGAATGAGAATTATCTTTAAAAGGGGGGACCTAACACTATCAGATTTCAAATAACACTACAAACAGTAATTATCAAAATTATTTGCTGGTGGTTAAAAGAAATAGAGATGTTGATCAGTGGAAAAGAATATCTACAAACATATTTAAGCAAAACTCAAGTATTTCATATACTGGCTTAGTAACTCTGATTCTATTTTTTTTTTTTAATTTGGAAAGGATGAAATATTTCTGAGAAAACTGATAAGCAGTCTGACAGAAATTAAGTTTAGACCAATCCTTCATACTATTTACAAAAATAAGTACCTCATGGATATAGGACTTAGTTATTAAACTATTAAACTATTTATAATACAAAGAAAATGTTACCTCTTAGAATTAAACAGAAAAGTTTATAGCTGCTCAAGAAATGGGGAGAATAGAAAAAATTGAATGGCTAATTTTTTATTTCAAAAACTAAAAATAAATAATGTATTACAGGAAAACAAACATATATATATATATATATATATATATATATATATATATATATATACATATATATATATATATATATGTATATATATATGTAGCTTAAAGTAAAAGGGAAATTTGGTAGGAGAGAATTATTGAAGCAAAATTCCATGATTAAACTTTTATTTCTGAGATGTATAAACAACTTTCTCAAATCTTTAAAAATTAGTCATTCCCCAAATGATAAATGATGAAAGGATATAAAACTACTTTCAGAATGTTGTTCACCTTTGCATGCATTTTAGCTCACTATTCTAGACATGTACATAGATCAAAGTGGTGATAGCATGGAAAGACAACTGGACCAAGTCAAGAAGGACAGAGTTTGAATCTGGCCTCAAATACTTCGTAGTTGAGTGAGTCAGAAAAAAGTGATTTAACTTTTATCTGGCTCAGTTTCGATATCTGTAAAAATATCATCTACCTCCCAGAATTGCTGTAAGGATAAAATGAAATGATATTATAAAGTGCTTTGCAAAACCTAAAGCCTTATATAAATACTTATTACTTTTTCATTATATGTTTTTGCATTAATTAACAACTAGATGCTAAAGTGATGTCCATCAATGGAGAAGTTGTTGAGCAAAACATGCTATTTCATAAGAAATAAATATAAGGATATTAGAGAAATCTGGTAAAATTAATATGAATTGATGATTAGTAAAGTAGGTAGAGACAGAACATTTTAACAATAATAAAAACATTTATAAGAAATAACATTAAAAGGAAAAAAAATTCTTAATGCAATAATCAAAAATGATTCCAGAAAATTAATGATGAAGAATACTACCCATTTTTAAGCACAGAATGCTAAAAATTTTAACATGTAATTTGAAAATATCTGTTGAAATAAATGTGAAAAAATTAAGAAATATATGCAGAAAAAAATCAGAAGTCTTTTCCAGTTGAATTTGTGTGATTTTTCATTTTTAGGAGTTATATTGGGGTTCAGGAACACAAGCTCCATCAAAGTTTTCCAAAGGAGATTCTTACAATTCTAAGGAAATAGGTTCCCCTCACCTACAATGGCAGAAATGATGATTGCTTACACATGGTAGACAGAATGCATATGCTTGTTTAAGAGCATTTCTAGCACATTTTGTTTTGTTTCATGATGAGATAGAGTTGCCCTACCCTAGCAGACAATTTTATATCAGGTACTCCCCAGGACATATTTATTACAAAGTGTCAGTAGCCAATGAAACTAATTTTAAAGTTAGCTTTAAGTCTTGCAAAGCACTTTAAAATATCATTTCATTTTATCCTTACAACAATTTTGGGAAGTGATATTATTACATTTATTTTTAGTAGACAATGAAACCAATCAGAAGCAGCAGAAAGGCATTGTATAGGAAATGCTGAAGACAGTCTCGTTTTCCCTTTCACTTACTGTAATATAGAGATGAAATAGAAATTATCTCAAGCATTCATCCCTATCCAATGTAAATTCATTTTTTTCCTTAAAAATATTGAAACCACAGGTTTTGCCTATTAAAGTTACATCATAGATCGCTAAGTATAAGCATCCTAGGAATCCTCTGATCCTTTATTGGAGGACCATCATGACAATTCAGACATGATAGAGTTTCACTCAATTCAATCAATTTTATGAGGTCATGGAATCATAATTATAGATCTGGAAAGGATTTCCACTAGTAACACCATATCTCTATTTAAGTTCTAAGACATAACTACAGTCATATAGGTAATAAGTTTAGAGTAAGTATCAGAATAGAGGTTTTATTGACTCCAAGTCCAGATACTATGCTATACTCCTTCTAACGTGCTGTATTTTTCTATTTCATATCAGCCTTATTATCACAAAAGTCACAGTATGTATGTGTGAGGGTAGAGGGTGATGGGAAGTTTAGAATGGGGGAAAAAAAAGGCTGCAAAGTAATTATCCATCTAACCACTGAGGTGCTTAAAACTTCTGCCCCAGAGGACCTTAATTCACTTGGTTTTTAGTTAGTCACTCCAACTAACATTATACTATCTCAGTTCTATTTTAATGGGAGTAACTGTGTCCTCACTAATTGGGTATCTGGGGCAGATGGATGATTGTTCAAGCTAACAATTCAAGGCCTTCTGGGGCTGTGTCACTATCATAAGAGGCTGGTGATTGACACCTGCTGCTCTGAGTATCCTTCCATTAAATTTTCCTTTCCCTTTGTAACAAAGTCTCTCATATGAATAATTTCTTTTACTTTGTAATTCAAATTCAAACTCTGATCAGTTAGTCTATCAGACAAAAATTTAATCTTAGTCTGTGTTTCTCTAGCCATTAATACATTGTATTCTGGATGCACATCTAATTCATGGCAGAGTCATATTCACAACTTGAAAGACACACACACACAGAAGTTTATTTCAAAATAACATTGAGCATTTATGAAATTCACTGAAGTACTTGATACAACCTTTGTGTTTAAAAGTCATAGGAAAATCATGTCATTGAGTAACAAAGTCAGCAAGCAATCCAGAAACCTGGTGATTCTTCTTCCTTCATTTTCTTCCTTACCCTGGCTTTCCTGTAACAACATTTGAAATCATCTCTAAAAAAGTTTGGAACTTCTGGATTTTCCTAGTATCCCATATGAGATAATTTCATTCTGATACAGAAGGATGAGGGACAACTTATTCACTGTGAATGGTAATAAGATTACTTTCAATGGCAAATCATGGCAGAAATTTCTCACCTATTGACTATTGTGAGGAACTGATTTCTTTTGATGGTGCTATCTTATGACTGGCTCATAATCTTTCAGGGACTCACTATGACCTGTTGGGTTCATGATATCTAGCTTCAATGAAATAACATATCCCAAAGCCAAGTCATTTTAAAAAATGCACAGAATGTTTGTGACAACCCTCTTTGTGGTGGCCAGAAACTGGAAACTGAGTGGAGCCCATCAATTGGAGAATGGCTGAATAAATTGTAGTATATAAATATTATGGAATATTATTGTTCTGTAAGAAATGACCAGCAGGATGATTTTTAGAAAGGCCTGGAGAGACTTACACAAACTGATGCTGAGTGAAATGAGCAGGACCAGGAGATCATTATATACTTCAAAAACAATACAATATGATAATCAATTCTGATGGATGTGGCCCTCTTCAGCAATGAGATGAACCAAATCAGTTCCAATAGAGCAGTAATGAACTGAACCAACTACAGCCAGTGAAAGAACTCTGGAAGATGACTATGAACCACTACATAGAATTCCCAATCCCTCTAATTTTGTCCACCTGCATTTTTGATCTCCTTTACAAGCTAATTGTACATTATTTTAAAGTCCGATTCTTTCTGTACAGCAAAATAACTGTTTGGGCATATATATATATATATATATATATATATATATATATATATATATATATATATATATATATATGTATATATATATATATATATATATATAGTATATAATTTATACTTTAACATATTTAGCATGTATTGGTCAACCTGCCATGGGGAGAGGAGGGAAGTAGAGGAAAAATTAGAACAAAAAGTTTGGCAATTGTCAATGTTGTAAAATTACCCATGTATATATCTGGTAAATAAATACTACTAAAATATAAAAAAAAAAAATGCACACCAGCATTCTGCTCGAAAATATCTCCTTCTTCACTGTAGAAATGCACACCTTATTTTCTAACATTTAAAACAAGTTCTTGAACAAATGAATATATCCTTGTAATATAAATAATCAGTGTGCAGCTAGTTTAGCAAAATTATCACTTTTTTTCCCAAAGTCTTAACTATCTGTTCCAGCCTCTAATTACAAATGAAAAAAGGACATAATTCATAATTGCATCACAAAAGTTAGACATTTGATTTAAGTACATTTGTTCCTTATTTAATATAATTTCAATGATACATCTTTTATATTTTCGCCAGTACATTGAAACAGGAGAAGAGTAGAGTTGAGTATTCATGTAGCATACGTGTATACTATATGCAGTACTCCTGCCCCTCAACAATATAAATAAATAAATAGAATTCTTACATTTTTACACATTCATTTTTTTTTGTTTTGTTTTGTTTCGTTTTTCTTTACAAAACATCAATTTTTATAGATACAGTATGTGTTCAGGAGGGTTTTGGTAGGTCACAAAATATTTTTTATGTAAATTTAGATATAAAAATTAATCTTTTGATATCAATCAGCCTTTTCTTTTTGATTACTACATTAAGAATAATGAATAGTAAGGTAGTTAGTTAAAGTGTATCAGCAATACTCTTAGAATTGGTCTTTAAAAAGAGAACTGAGATAAAGGGGAGAACAAGATAAAAAGACAAGGAGGAGATAGCGAGGGAGGAAAGTCAGTAAATCAGATGTATGGATGCCTAAATTTCATTCTCTGGTCAGGGAAATCCATTGTAGGACATAAGAAATTGTGTTCCACCAACAGTATAGTAAATATTTCTTGGGTCAGAAACTATTTTAATGACCTAGAAAAAAATAACAACAAAATTCATATGGTAAAACAAAAGGTTGAGAATTTCAAGGGAAGTAATGAAAAAAAAAAATCAAATGAAGGTTGTCTAGCTGTTCCTGACCTAGAACTATATTATGAAGCAGCAGTCACCAAAACCATTTGGTATTGGCTAAGAAATAGATTAGTTGATCAGTGGAATAGGTTAGGTTCACAGGGCAAGATAGTGAATAAAAATAGCAACCGAGTGTTTGACAAAAACAAAGATCGCAACTTTTGGGATAAGAATTCATTATTTGACAAAAACTTCTGGGAAAACTGTAAATTAGTATGGCAGAAACTAGGCATGAACCCATATTTAACACCACATACTAAGATAAGATCAAAATGGGGCCCCAGATTTAGGCATAAAGAACGAGATCATAAATAAATTAGAGGAACATAGGATAGTTTATCTCTCAGACTTGTGGAGGAGGAAGGAATTTGTGTCCAATGGAGAACTAGAGATCATTGTTGATCACAAAATAGAGATTTCTTCAAATTAAAAAGCTTTTGCTTTTAAAACTAATGCAAACAAGATTAGAAGGCAAATTCAGAAATCATTTTTACAGTTAAAGGTTCTGATAAAGGCCTCATCTCCAAAATATACAGATAATTGACTTTCAAGCCATTCTTCAATTGAAAAATGGTCAAAGGATATGAACCGACAATTTTCAGATGATGAAATTAAAACTATTTCCACTCATATGAGAGTGTGTTCCAAATCACTATTGATCAGAGAAATGCAAATTAAGGCAACTCTGAGATACCACTACACACCTGTCAGATTGGCTAAAATGACAGGAACAAATAATGATGAATATTGGAGGAGATGTGAAAAAACTGAGACACTAATGCATTGTTGGTGGAGTTGTGAAAGAATCCAACCATTCTGGAGAACAATCTGGAATTATGCCCAAAAAGTTATCAAAATGTGCATACCCTTTGATCCAGCAGTGCTACTACTGGGCTTATATCCCAAGGAAATACTAAAGAAGGAAAAGGGACCTGTATGTGCCAAAATGTTTGTGGCAGCCCTTTTTGTAGTGGCTAGAAACTGGAAAATGAATAGATGTCCATTAATTAGAGAATGGTTGGGTAAATTATGGTATATGAATGTTATGGCATATTATTGTTCTGTAAGAAATGACCAACAGGATGAATACAAAGAGGCTTGGAGAGACTTACATCAACTGATGCTGAGTGAAAAGAGCAGAAGTAGGAGATCATTATATACTTCAACAATGATACTGTATGAGGATGTATTCTGATGGAAGTGGATATCTTCAACATAGAGAAGAGCTAATCCAATTCCAATTGATCAATGATGGACAGAATCAGCTATACCCAGAAAAGGAACATTGGGAAATGAGTGTAAACTGTTAGCATTTTTTGTTTTTCTACCCAGGTTATTTTTACCTTCTGAATCCAATTCTTCCTTTGCAACAACAACAACAACAACAACAACAACAACAAAATTTGGTTCTGCACATAACATTGTGCCTAAGATATACTATTACATATTTAATATGTATGGGAATGCCTGCCATCTTGGGGAGGGCGTGGAGGGAAGTAGGGGAAAATTCAGAACAGAAGGGAGTACAAGGGATAATGCTGTTAAAAATGTTATAATTATAAAATTAATAAAAAATATTTAGTACTATGACTAGTTGTAGAGCAAATCAAAATGATAAACTATCAAAATGTATTCATAATATAACATAATGCAATTGTTTATTTTAACAACTTTTTTTCAATGGGAAGGAGAAATAATATGCTTAAGTATAATTTATTTTGAGATGAATGAATAAATAAATTTTACTCAACACTTGAAAAAACAAACAAACAAACATTTCTTGGGTCATGTCTGTTTCAGCAATGCAAGCTTATGTTACCTATGATGTAGCAATGATATAATGACAAAAGACATGCTAGACAAAACCTACTGGGAACAGCAAAGGAGTTCCTGAACCAAATTGAGTCACTATCCTTAGGGATAGTGAAAGAACCACAATATAGGAGAATGTATACTTAAAGTTCACTATCACTACATGCTGGTTTTGTGATGCTTTTCCTCATTTATTATCTAATATTTTCTGAATCAGTGGTTGTAATGTTCTGGTTGGCTTTCTGGAGGTCTTTGCTCCAGCCTTCATTTCAGCTGAGTAATCATCACAAGAATAACCAGGGATATAGTCCAAATTCTTCATTATCTCCTTCACAATCTGTCTCCTTCACTTGGGACTTCGCTAGCTTTCTTGAGGTCCTTCAGATGGGTGTTGGTCTCAGTGGGGGAAGTAGGAGGACAGGCCAGCCAGCTCCAGACTCTAGTTCTCTATCTTCTCTGAGTCTGTGTCTGAGTGTCTCCCAGTCTGAACTAGTCTTTCAGGAGAGCCACTAGGAGCCTGACCAAAGATGGAATGTCCCCCTAGTCCAGTCCTTGTTGGCTCTTATATACTCTATTATATTTACATCATCATAGGTGTCAATCTTGTAGAACTATATTAAGCACTAAATACATGTACTGAATTAGAGAACTATTAATCACCTTGCTAAACTAGATTACCATTGTATTACCAATTCCACTGAGTTAATACTTTGCTTAAATCAATCATTCTGCCCTTTACAATTGGTCATTAGTATATTTTTACCACTATGCCATTTATCCATTCAATTTTCTATTGAGGGTGTTAGCACTAGGGAAAAGGAATCTTTAGATGGGTCATGCATCTTAATCAAAATTTTAAAATTAAGTAAAATACATTAATCTACCCCTCCTGCCTATTCAGAATTTTAATGTATTATTACCCTCTAAATAGTTTTGTATCTGCATACTAGCTATTCCTCATTTATGTTACTATGTGTCTTGTCACCATATCTTTGTACTGCTTATCTAGCATACATAACATGTTTTTTCTCCTTTCTTTTAATCTCTTAGAATCATTTAATTCCTTTGATATTTAACTAAGATGATACTCTCTACAGGAAATATTTCCTGATGTACCACAAAAGGTTAGTACTTTGCCTCATCAAACTACCTTTTACTAATATTTATATATTCTGCAAAAATGTGCACATGTAAATCAATAAAATAATACACTTAGACATAAAAGGAATCTTTAAGACCATCAACTTTCATCTTATAATTCAAGAAACTGGAGCAAATACATAAATGGGATGGCCAAAGCCAAATAGGTAGTTAGAGTCAGAGCCAGGATTTGAAGAAAAAAACCCTCTTATTCTATATCTAGCCTTCTTTCTGCTATATAATATTACAGCTCTTCAAGATAGCCAAGACATTCCTCCAATTATACTCTTATTCATATTAAAATATCCCAGTTGCTTAAATAAATCCCAATATGGAATGTGCTTCAGTTTTTCTCCATTTTAATTGCCCTACTCTGGAGGTCCTCCATTGCACGATTGCTTTTCCTAAACAGGGCACCAAGAATAGAACATTATATTCCAAACATTAGGTATGTTAAGTGATTATCTAACAAATAGATCAGTTGTTACATTATAAGATTATGACCTTTAGTATGAAGAACTGTTTAAATATTGTCTTTTTATCACATTAGATTTTGCTCAAGGATGAAATATGTATAGATAAGTGATTATCAATAGATTGAGATGTCTACATTTTGCTAAATAAACAAAGTGAATGGAATTTTCAACTTTCAATCTGTTTTGTATAGATATAGCTTTAGCAAAATTTTCCAACCATTACTTGGGTTGTTGTGTAAGATTACATAAGCATACATATACATTGGTATTCAAACCTTTTATTGATTACATTTTTTAAATGCTTCATTTAAATTCATGTAAGACATCCATTTGTTTCAATGTTCTTTTTATCAATTGATTATCAGTACAACATATTTTTCAAGCAATAGGCCTTAGGGGAGTTAAGAAGGAATATCCATCTCTTGTTTTCAGAATGCTTATACTTTAGAGATGTTAAAAATGATTATTCATAAATTCATGAGAAAATAGCATACAAGTTATGCCACAAAATCCAAATTCAACAGTGAAAAGATAAAATTCATGAGGGAATGAGACATAAATGGTGGCAGGTGTAATCCCTGGATTTTTTTTTTTACTTTATTGCTTTTATTGAAGCTTTTTATTTTCAAAACATATGCAAGGATAATTTTTCAACATCAACCTTTGTAAAACCTTGTGTTCTAATTTATGCCCCTTTTCCCTCTCTTCCCTACATGTCAAGTAATCAAATATATGTTAAACATGGTAAATATATATTTATATGCAAATCTAATATAGGCATACATAGTTATACAATTATTTCACTGCATAAGAAATCAGATCAAAAAAATGAGAAAGAAGATAAAATTCAAACAAACAGTTACAAAAGAATTGAAAATATTATGTTGTGATCCACACTCAGTTCCCACAGACCTCTCTCTGGATGTAGATATCTCTCATCATCATAAAATCATTGAAACTGGCCTGAATCATCTCATTGTTGAGAACAGATTTAAATACCTCTCCAAGGGTTCCAGAACTGGACTTAGAGTTTGTCTAGACTGGACCACCAGAAATGAATCTTTTAGGCCACAATTGTTATTGAAGCATCCACAATGACATCCACAATGCATTAATGGAGTACCCACCCTGCTGAAAACACAAAGTCCATCAGAATTGATCAGATTATAATCTTACTGTTGTCATGTACAATGATTTCCTAGTTCTGCTCATTTCACTTAACATCAGTTCATTTAAGAGGCCTCTCCAGGCCTCTCTGACATTATGCTGCTGATTGTTTCTTATAGAATAATAATATTCCATAACATTCATAAATTAGAATTTGAGAACTCAGTTCTAATCCTTAGAGTGATACTGAATAGCTGTGAGGCACTGAGAAAATTAATTCATTTTTCTGGGCCTCATTCTCTTAAAAGGCAAAATGAAAGAGAACCACACAACTCTCACATTCTAGTATTGCATAATTCTAGATGGAAATAATTGAAAGAAGGTGAAGTATCTCAAGGTACTACAGAAAACATAAGGCCTCAATAGAAATGTCATTATAGACAAAATTTTCTCATTTGTTTAAACCTATGATTATTGATAAATGGTCAAAGGATATGAACAGACAATTCTCAGAGGAAGAAATTGAAACTATATCCACTCACATGAAAGAGTGTTCCAAATCACTACTGATCAGATAAATGCAAATTAAGACCACTCTGAGATACCACTACACACCTGTCAGATTGGCTAAGATGACAGGAACAAATAATGATAAATGTTGGAGGGGATGTGGGGAAATTGGGACACTAATACATTGCTGGTGGAGTTGCGAAAGAATCCAGCCATTCTGGAGAGCAATCTGGAATTATGCCCAAAAAGTTATCAAACTGTGCATACCCTTTGACCCAGCAGCGCTACTACTGGGATTATATCCCAAAGAAATACTAAAGAGCGGAAAGAGACATATATGTGCCAAAATGTTTGTGGCAGCTCTTTTTGTTGTAGCTAGAAATTGGAAAATGAATGGATGCTTACCAATTGGAGAATGGTGGATAAATTACAGTATATGAATGTTATGGAATATTATTGCTCTGTAAGAAATGACCAACAGGATGAATACAGAGAGGCCTGGAGAGACTTAAATCAACTGATGCTGAGTGAAATGAGCAGAACCAGAAGATCACTGTACACTTCAACAACAATACTGTATGAGGATGTATTCTGATGGAAGTGGAAATCTTCAACATAAAGAAAAACCAACTCACTTCCAGTTGATCAATGATGGACAGAGGTAGCTACACCCAGAGAAGAAACACTGGGAAGTGAATGTAAATTGTTAGCACTAATATCTGTCTGCCCAGGTTGCATGTACCTTCGGATTCTAATGTTTATTGTGTAACAAGAAAATGATATTCACACACATGTATTGTACCTAGACTATATTGTAACACATGTAAAATGTATGGGATTGCCTGTCATCGGGGGGAGGGAATAGAGGGAGGGGGGGTAATTTGGAAAAATGAATACAATGGATAATATTATAAAAAAAAATATATATATATATATATATATATATATATATATATATATAATAAAAAAAATTAAAACAAAACAAAAAAAAAAAAAAAACCTATGATTCAACATAGGCATGGGATGGTACTGTGGTGTTTTCTTGGTGTTAATGATAGGTCAAAATTAGCACATGCAGCAGAGAATTGTTCTATTCTTTATTGCATAAGTTCACTTATCTTGACAATATACTTTCCAGAGATGTACTCATTGATAATGAAGTTGATATACATATTGCCAGTTCAGTGTTAGGGAGACTCCCTGTAAGGGCCCTTTAAATGGGCTGCACCACAGCGCATCATTGAGGCCCAGAAGTAATTTCTATGGATATTAGGACTGCCTTGTAGGTGGGATCCTGTCCATTTTGAGATAGCTTCTAATGGGTGACTCTCTCGCTGATTGGCTGTGTGTGTGACCTCACAGGCCCTATGTAAGCCCACTGCAGGCAGCAGGCGCTCTCTTTAACCTGGCATTCTTCACCCTGGCTTCCTAGCCTGGGTGGCCTAGCCAAGATGGATAGCCAAAAGAAGTAAGGGTTTGGTAGGGAACACGTGGGTCTTCTGACCAGGTGTTCACTCGGGAACCAACAAGTCAGGGCATCAGTCAGGGCATTATGTGAGTAGGTATAATAAAGACTTTTAAGATTACACATGGCTGTTCTTGAGTGTGCTACCGGTTATTAAGCTATAGATTCAAGAGATTGTGGCCAGAGACCTTTGAAGGCCTCAGAGGAGGTGAGCCGGGTAGAGTTCACACTGCAAAGGACAGTGGTCAAAGGTACTCTGGTGGGTCTAGGACAGACTAGTAATTGTAACTGCCAGGAGAGCATGTTACAACTCCCAAAGATAGTGTGAGAGAGGAGAGGTATTAAACTGACTACCAAACTGAAGGTCTACAAAGCCATTGTGCTGGCCTCATTGTTTTATGCCTGTAAAATCTGGATGGTATACCAGGGCCATGCTAGGAAGCTGAATCACTTCCATTTGAATTGCCTTAAAAAAATTCTGAAGATCATCTGTCCAGGATAAGATAACAGACACTGAGGTACTTTCTTGAATTATACTGCCAAGCATTCAAACTTGACTGCAGAAAGTTCAACTCTATTGGACAGGTCACATTTCTCAAATGCCAAATATAAGCTTTCCAAAAAGATTATTTTATGACGAAGTGCTCACAAGATGATTAGAAAAAATAACAAAAGACACTCTCAAGGTCTCATGTGAGACACTGGCACAGGACTCCCCAGCATGATATGCCCTCATCAGAGAAGGTATTGTGCTATATGAGTAAAGCAGAATTGAATTAGTGAAAAAAAAAATTTGAGATACTCAAAGTTAAAGAATTCATCCCAAATATTCATAAAGGACAATTTGTGTCTGACTTGTGATAGAGTCTTCTGAGCTTACATTGGTCTGATTAGTCACAGCTGGACACACCAACTTAACTTTAACATAAAGAAGTCATTTTGGACCTCTAAGAGTGAAAGACACCAACCAATTATGGGGAAGGACCGGAAAATCAGTTGGACAATTTATCTGTGGTAGAAGTTGAAATTTTATAACAGATCTGTTTTGGAGACTATTGCCCTTATTATAAAGATGTGTCTTCATAAAACAATTACAGTTAGGTAGAAATATAAATGAGAGTTTCTCCTTTGACCTATTATATACATCAACAGATAGAAAGTCACATAATAATCCCATTGGACATTGACATAGCAACACACAAACCTTGTTGTCTGAACTTTTGTTTTTCTTGACATGTCAGAAAAGAACTATTTCTTATGGCTGAACTTTTGTTACTATTTCTTTCTTGGAATAGTAACATATAAGCTCTTTTCCTAACCAAAGAAATTCTTGAGGCTATTTTGAAGAAAATTCTCAGGAATTATGTATATTTTTATTTTTGTATATTTGTTCAGTGATAGCCATGAGGAGGTAGAATTGAGTTTTTAATAAATGTTTTTGATTAAAATGATGGCCTGAAATGTCCCAGTCATTTACAACTTGTTAATGACCTGCTGAGCACCGCCTGAAGTAATGTTTCACTTTCACTTTGTCAGGCAGTCATTAACATAGGAAACTGTAAATGACCAGCAGGAAGTAAATTGCTATTAGTTAAAAATGAAAATGTGCTAACTTCATTTGGCTATTAAAATAACTTGTGGCACTAAACCACAAAGTAGGATAGAGTCCTTTTAGAAGCCTAATGTGGAGAGCATTACAGATGCAACATTTTTTTTTCCTTTTTCATTCTGTTTGACATATCAAAATGATGTCAGATTCAGTGGTAAAGTGGAAAGAATATTGGTTCTAAATTTGGAAGACCTATGTTAAAGTTCAGTTTATGACACTACTTATATTACATTGGCAACATATTTAGCATAGTTGTAAAAAAGGGGGGGATGTGACACTATAGGATTATAAATCAAATATTGAAAGTGTTCATAGGTTAGGTTCATAGAGGCTATCTAATCCATCTCAAATTAAAGATGGGTGAAATAAGACTAAGGGAGGTTGTCATTTGTTCATATCATATAAGTATGAAGTCTTTGAGGTGGGATTTGAAACCATGTTCTCTGAATTCAAACTCAATGGGCTCTTTGCCCTACTTGACTAGATCAGGGCTTTAATTAAATCTCTGATTCTAAGATGTTGTGATTTTAGGAAATTCCAATAATATGCTGTCAAAAAGACAGAATGGGATTTAAAGTAGTCTCACACACTTTATTTGCATCTGTGGTAATGGGGAGAGACAGGAGAGAGAGAGGAGAGGAAGGGAATGGGAGAGAAGGAGGGAGATGGGAAGAAGGGGAGGGTAAGTGCATTGTCCTAAATTTATTGATTATTTGCTGATCTAATTAATATATTTATTTTTTTCATATCCAGAACTTTGTTTCTCTGAATTTTATATACCACATTCTTGTCTTTAGAAAAAATAGATTCAATTTTTAATTAATTCTCATAAGATGATTAAAAATTCTAAAAAATGTATTGTGCCCTTAAATTTAGCAATTATCATCTTCCATGGCAAAATATTGATATTCCCAACCTTTACTCCCTTCAAACTTTCACATTAAAATTTCATGTTTTACAAATTGATGCAAACAGGATGTGCTAGTATTTCAGATTCATTTGTTTACTGCCCTTACTTCCCTAGATGGTTCCTTTTCAAATTTTTATTAGAACTTGTTTACTTTCTTTGCCATTCTTAGTGAGTAGTTTAAGCAAATAAGTAATTTATAGAAAACACAAGTGAATTAGAAACTTAGATGTTTATGAAGTTAGAAAAAGTTTGGTAGATAAATTGGTAAGGGAAATTTTAAAAGTTATGGAATCTTTTTAGAAGGGGAAAATTCAATCAAGAAGCATACTTAGAGAATTCTATGATTATGTTCTAGACTGTACTAAGGGGTAAAATAAAAAGGCAAAACCACTGCCTCTACATTCAAGGAGGCTTAGGGAGAATAATGTGATACAATGGATAGAGTACTGGATTTATAATTACAAAGACTTGAGTTCAAATATATCCTTAAACACTAACTGCTAGTTTCCTCATCAGTAAATAAGGATAATGATAGCACCTAGCACTCAAGGTAGTGGTAAGCATAAAATGTGAATAATGTAGATTAAATCTATGTAGATAATGTAGATAAAATCTATATTGGTATAAATACTATTGGTATATGTATTTATTTGTTTTTGGAAATGGTGTGTTAAATATCTAGCAGTACATCCTTTAATTGTTTGATAAATACTACTTAAGCTTAATATTAGTATAATAGAAGTCTCAGAGAATATAATCTTCACCATATTGGAAGTCTAGTGACTAGACAATTACAATAGTAATCATTATATTAATAATAATAATTGCTATTTGTATAGTTTGCAAAGTACGTTACACTTATTTTATTTGAGCCTCACAGCATTCTATGCTCCAACTTTAACATGCTTTAATATCAAGAGATTGGCTTTGGAGAATTAAGAATTAAATTCTAAGATCCATCCATATGCTTATGGATACTTACACTTTGATATACCAAATTTGCATATCCTTCAGTAAACTTCAAATTTCTTTATGTCAATGATTTTCTTTTCTCTGTTGTGGTGGCTCACTTATTATGAAGTCACTTATTTAGAAAACATTTGCCATTAAGTTATATGGACAAAATCACCAGATAACAAATAACTGAAAAAGTTATTGGTTAATGACAAAAATTCATAATTTTCATTTTCCCCTGTATATCAGAGTATACTTAATTGACCTACCTCAAAGGGGAGGAAGACAAAATTACAAATAATAAAGCATTATATATATTTGAACTATGTTGTACAGTTCATTGGTTCTTTTAAATTAGCCAGCAGCATCTATTTGGCAGGAACATCTGTTGGGATCTTTTATTTGATTTAATTTTATGTTTTCAAGCATGTAGCTTGACCCATCAATAAATCTAATTATCTATCACTGAGTCACAGAATAATACTTTTCTAAAGCTTTGTTTAAAGTATCCATTAACAGCATCTATGTATGCTTTCTTATACCTCTACTGATAAGAAGTAAGTTTTTTGTTTTTTTTTAATTCTGAAATTTCAATTCCACATATGTTGTACATCAGTAAATGAAAGGCATTTACTGATGGGAATTTATCAGTCAGGACATCTCTCCAAAAATATATATCACATTGCCTTAAAAAGTTGGCTGAAACAGAGACACCTGATTAGCATACAGGATAGAATATTGGATTTGGCATCAGGCACTCAATAGCTAAGTTATCTTAAACAAGTCACTTAACCTACATGTTTCAATTTCCTCAATTACAAAATGGGGAGAGTAATGGTGCCTGCATCTAAATATTGTTTGGAGGATAAAAATGAAAAAAAAAATAATTTGTGAAACACTTTATAAACTTTAAAATGCTATATAAATTCTCACTGTGATAGTTTTTAACTCTGAGAGCCTAAGTGATATGCCTATATTCATAATTTTATTATCATTAACCAGGATTTAATGCCAAAGATTCCTGAATCGAAGTCCAAAACTTTTCCCATTATACAAAGTAGTCTTTTGTAAATGTAGTACCCATTATTTTGGTACACTCTCTGATATAATGCTGATAATCAAGAAATTGCAGTGAAAAATGAAGTATAGTATATGAATTGTTTAAAAATGCAATGTATAATACATCTTAAGATGTATATTGTAGCAAAGAGGACATGACATAATTAAGGGGTTTATTGCAGTTTTTTTTTTTTAATGGAACATTTAAATTCTTAGTTAAGCAGTGGCTTTTGATTTATTATTTGGTTAGTTCTTGGGAAAATCCTCTTGAAAGAAAATGTGGAGGCAATGCCAATTGCAGAGCTCAAAGGGATAATCAGGACTCAGTGTTCGAAAAAGAGTTAAGAAAGGCCACTAGGGTAAAATAGAAGTTATAGATGAAGCTATAATGCTACTGGTACTTCCAAAATATATATCAAGAATACTTGTTGAATTCATTTAATCAGAATGAGGATGAAAAAATATCTTTAAAATGTTAAATAGCAAAACAGTTGACATTTCCTCCATTATTTCAAATACTTCACTTATTCCATTTTCCTTAGCCAACTTAACATGGAGTTTATGATCTCAATAGTGCTGCTGTTTCAAGGGCTATTTACATCCCAATTCTGGTAGCATTTATTAAAGCATGAGTCCAAGTTTCTTGATAAGCAGTCTAATTTTGGTAGTTTAACTTCCTAAATACCTTTAAATGAACTGGCCACATTTCTAAACATCAGATAAAAGAGAGGACAAGGGGGAGGGAAAGGAAGGAAAATCATTGAAGAATAAAACAAGAATGATATTTTCCAAGCATGTTTGTATGGAGAACACTTTAAAGCTTTAAATATATTGCTTGAAATTTTAATTGCTAGTCTAGAGAGTGTGAAGGAATATAGTATCCCAGCATATAAATTAGTTGAGAAAATTTTGTACAGAATAGAAGAAATAAAAACTATAATCTTTCTTAAAATCCATTTTTTATAATAGTACTTGTTCTGTAGATAGAAAATTTTAGTTATTTTGCATAGGAAAAACATCACTTATATTACTGAGGAAATCTTATTCCCATTGTATAGATGGTAGTGTGTATATCAGTGAGGGAAATATTATGTTCTTTTATTCATAGTCTCAAGATGAAAACAAAATTCTAGTAATTGGGGATTAGAGAATTCCATCATTATTATGAAAAGATTTGATGTGGAATCAAAAAACCAGAGTTCAAATCATTTTTCTAACACATGTTATCTAGTTGATTTGAAGAAATTATTTAACCTAAGTTTCAGCAACTGTTCTTTAAAATTGAGGATATAGTACAAAATGACATCCATACTAGCTCTAAAGCATATAATCCTAAATAATTGGGTTTTAAAACAAAATAGCATAGAGCCTATTAAGCAGGAGGGAACATGGTTTTAGGTACCATGCTTAAAGAAGGTTGAAACTGCTGACGAAGTGCAAAGTACCATGGATTTCTTTGTAAACTCCCACTTTTCCAAGGGTAAAGTATAAAGGCAGTGACATTATGAATACAATATCCATCTTTCCATTTTAATCTGTCATTTTAACTGGTTTAACTTGTCAACTAGCCAGACTGGCGCTTTAGAACCTGAACACATTGCCTCAGCAGATAAAATTTTCCTACTTTCTTTCTGGTTTACTGCTCTCCAATTGATATACTTGGAAGATCATCTGCAGAATTGGCACTTTTCAATTGAAAGCTTTAGGTTAATGCCTTGTAAACAATCTAAAATATTTATTATTCTTTTCTCAAGCTCTTCCTATATCTTCTTCAAAATAGATAAGGCTGTCCAGTTATACCACCATCTCATACTGATTTATGCAATGAAATCATGCCAGTCAACAAGTAAGATTTTTCCTCAAATGATTCTTTATATTGTCAGGCAATGGAAACAAACTAATATTGAAAATCTAAGAATCCAAATGATTTTTCCTTCTTTTTCTTTAAATCATTTTTTACTGGAAATATGGTTTGTCAATAAGTTTAGTTATTGAATTCCAGATTTCTACTTACACTATTTTACCAATACTTTAAACAGACTAGAGCTGATCCCAGTGATGACATGCCATAAGTATCATTGGGGTTTGTACATATCAGAAAATAATGGAGACATTCATTTCTGAATGAAGTTCTCTGAATCCAGGTAGAAAAGCCATGGCCATTGGTAGGGTCCAAGTTAGGTTATTTGAAATTCAGAATATGTCTTATTTTTTATGCTTATTTTCTGAAAACAGTTAAGTTTTATTCTTCTCACAAGTTCTCTTTGTCCTAATGAAGATTTCTAATCACTTTAACTTGTACTACTTTCATAGGTTATCATCTTTCAACATCAACTCCCACCTTTTCCAATTGTATCCCTTCTAATTATCAAATTCAAGTTAATACTGCAATGCAAAATACTTTGTTCTCCTGTTCTATTGTCACTCACTGCCAAAATTCAGCTCTGGATTTTTTCCCTCTTCAACCCTTGTCACTCATCTTCCTTTTATGCTTATATTAACAGCTGCTCAAAAGTGTTAGAGGAAATTATAACCACTATGAGTGATTACATTAGAAATTAATGTTATCTAACTTTGAATTGTTCAATGCAGCAAGGCAATGACATTATTCTTTCTTAATTGATTCCCTATATTATTCCCCATAAAAGTTATTCAAAACTCTCTTTATTGACCTCAAACTTCTGTATCTCTATCTTTTCATACATCTCAGTTGAGGAGCTTCCCTTTCTATCTATAGACCATTTTTAAATCATAGGTCCCTTTCAAAGTCTGATGAAGTTTAGTGAACCATTCTCATGTTAATATCTTAAATAATCTTAAATTTATTAAATAAAATACAAAAACTCCAAAAGGAAACCTGTCATGTTGAAATAAAATAAACAAGTTATAATTTTAAAAATGTTTAGTGATTTAGATATTTTGATATACCTGTTCTAGAAAAAAAAAAAAAACTTTTCTTTCCCAGATTGCTGTGTTCAAAAATTTTCCCTAGAATAAATTTATTCTATCTAGAAAGTTATTAAATATTATTTTTGCCTTTTTTGGCTCATCATGTGCCCTTTCAGTAAAAGCTGTCCATCACATAGCAGTTCACTGTTAATTGGGGAATTTGTGTGAAAATCCACTTCTAGCTTCATTGCTCCAGTGATCACTAGCCTGTGAAGCCTTCTGTATAGTAACAGAAGCAACTCAGTTGATTTCTCCTCTTCTCACAGGAATGTCTTGAGAAATTAAACATAAACTTACTGTAACATCTCAGAACTATCAAATATCTTTAGATTTTGCAAGAATGTAAATTCTATAATATCAAAGCCTAAAGAGTGAAATAATGGGCCACCTCTTGGGAGTTTAGAAAACCTTCATCCATGTCTCTACTTCCTTTACTTGCCTCTCATAGGACATTTCAATAATGTGATCTGTCTAGGAGATACTTCATTTGAAATTTAATCTTTTTTTTTTTTTTCCCAGAGTAACAACTGCTTTAAGAAGGTTTTTAATTTTATATAGAAAAAATACTACTGTCTTATATCGAGCTTGCTTTCCATTCCAGGTGCTAATTTTATCTTATATATAGTTCTCAGTTTCTTCATGAGAAAGCCTTGATTTTTATTTCTGTGCTTTCTTCTTTGTTGAAATGATAAAGAAGCGATCTAATTACTAGATCCAGGCATTCTATTCAACTTCTAAGTCTTTACAATTGATGGCACATATCATTGATTTAACTAATTTATTGATCACAAAGACAGCTCTCTCTCCTTATAATACTTTCATAAGTAATTCACACGCCACTAGTAACACAATGCATTCTCAATGTAATAGTTTTTGGTGTCAAGGGGAACTCAATATCAAACATCCTTCATGGGAATTCAGTTCTAATGACTCATATCCATTTTCCTTAGACTTAATGTCTATTTTACTTATTTTAGTGTAAATTATAATCATAATACTATATAATTGTGAATAGTAAAGCTTTAAAAGATTATAAAGTAGCTATAATAGGATAACTGGCCTATTTTATTAAAATCAATTGGGAAATTTATATATATATATATGTATATATATATATATATATATATATATATATATATATATATATATACATATATATATATATATATATATATATATACGCATATATTGTTGTTATTGTTGGTTTTCCTTATTTTTACCTTTTCCTAGTCTGGGATAAGATAGAAAATTTTTCAACTTATATATAGATATATTCCCCCCAAAAAAATCTCTGCAAATCTAGGTCATCCAAAAGTTTAAATCTTTCTTATAATTCTGCTCTTAGAAAAGCTACCACAGTTTTGAGGCCTCAAACATGTAAATCACAAATCCCCACCAATTAATTTAATTTTTATAAGTCAGCCAAAGAATATATTAGTTCAAAATAGTATTTTATCAGACAGTAAAGCAAGAGAGAGAGAGACAGAGATAGAGACAGAGACAGAGACACAGAGGGAGATACACAGAGATATAGAGTCAGAGACACAGAGAGAATAAATCCTTCCTTTCCCTATGAACATATACACTTACTATGATTTTTATCACATGTTATTATACCATCATTATAAATATTACACATGACAAGAATGTAAAATGCTAAGAAACATTTAAAGGAACATGCATTGAAGAGACAGGAAAGCATGTGGTGAATCTGCATATATGACAAGTAGAGCTACCATAATTCATTTTTAATGTGCAGGATTGCCAAAGTCCTGTTATCATATCATTGCACTTTTCCTCAGTGGACAGAAAATCTCTGTTTTACTCTAGATGTGTCTGCTACATATTTTCTTTCTGTTGTATATCCCATTTTTGCGGTCTCTCCTAGGTATTTCTGCTGGTCTTATGGTCATCAAAATTCTCTCTTCCATCATTTTTTTTCCCCTGTTTCAATTCTTCTGGGCAATGTCCTAGGCTTTTTCTTCTTATTTGCTAAGAAACACTGATGAGCAAAAAATGTCCCCAATGAGGTCAAGTTAATACCCTTTTATGTTTAACTACAGCTCATAACCATCATACTGTTAACTTTCAAAAGCCATCCGTAATACTTCAGGCCTTCAAGATTCAGTCCATTATTGTTGATTGCCTGTGCATTGTACTGATTTCAAGTCCTTGATCCCAGATAACTATTTGACTTTGTGTTAAACAAAACAAACAAACCAAAAATCCTAGTAACTTCTATTTACTCCCTCCTGTATATTCTATGATCTTAAATTATATAGCATATTGAGCCCCTTTTTTCACATGAAGTTCATGTTCAATTGTCAAAATATACACACGTGTGTGTATATATACACACACATATATACATATATATAAATATATATATATAAATAAACATATATTCATATAGCACATAAAGTGTTAATGAAGACAAACATGAGAAAAGGGAAATAATAGAATTGCTAATTTAAGTATAAGGCATTAGAGAAGATAAAAATATAAGTGTGTAAATCCTGCCATGTGTGCTTCTCAACAAACCAATTTATTCCTCAATGCTCTAAGAAATTTTCTTAGCTTCTAACTTTTGAAAAGTGCCATATTGTATTGGGAGAAGAAATTTCTTTATACATTCATGTGAAACCTAAAAAGAAAATAAAGTAGAATTTTTAGGCTTTGGAGGTTAGCTTGTAAGAAATCAAAGTTTGAGAATATCTTAGTTTGATTTTTAGGATACTGCCCTCTAAGAGGAAGAAGGTTTTCTTAACACTGTAATCCTTAAAGAAGGAAGAAGATGATGAATATAGAACTCTTTAGATCCAAAATGATTCCACAGGGGAGCAATAGATCCCAAAACCTTATTAACCTTAGAATTGCTGTGAGTTGCTTGGCAGAGGAAGTTTAGTATAAAAGGGAATTTTTTTTTTTTTTTTTTGCTTAGCTGTTTCTAAAAATGATTACCTTCTGGGGGAAAGTTATGTTTTCATATTTATTCCATATTTCATGTGGCACTAAGGGTCATTTAAATATAATGTACTTTCTGTGGTGGATAAAACTTTGCTCTCCTATTCCCAGTATCCATGGTGTATACTGAGTGCTTTTGAGAGATCTAGGGAAGATTGAGGAAATCCAATCATGAGGTAGACCTAAACTTTCTTTTAGACATTTGCTTAGAGGATCCCAGGTGACTGCATGAATTTAACTTTTTGTTTCTAGCCTCCAAGAATGGATCAAACTAATTAGAAGAAGCCTAGAGCAAGGTAATATCAGATAATTTAAATCAATTTATTCAACAGATATTATTAAATACCTATTATGTACAGAATCACATGCTTGCAGTATTTAAGGGAGCTCTTTCTCCCTCCCTCCCTCCTCATAGAAATGAGGACAAAAATAGATATCTAGATACTTAGATGATCTATAACAATATATTAATATGTAATGACATATTAATACATAAAACTAATAAATTATGTATTAAGGCTTTGTTTTACATGCCTCTTATTCACATTGGAGATACCAAGTCCTGCTTTTGAAAAAAGACATCTTACATTGGCTTAGTGTATGAATGGCATAAGTTTTCTTTCTTTCTTTCTTTCTTTCTTTCTTTCTTTCTTTCTTTCTTTCTTTCTTTCTTTCTTTCTTTCTTTCTTTCTTTCTTTCTTTTTTTTTTTTTCCTATTGACTATGTCATATCTGTTTGTGTCATAAAACTATTTGACTGAATCAACCACTTACTCATAGAACACCATACTACCTCTGGGAAGACTTAAAGTTTCTAAAAACCACACAGAATCTTGCCTTTAGTAGCTGTAAACCAGAAAATAAAATAACATAAATACATTGTAGAGATACAAATTCAAGTTCATACGAGTATTTCTGAAGTGAAGGATCAGAGAAGGCATCCTGGAGAAGCCAGTAAAATGATAGTTCTTAATTTATGTAGGGATTCATCAGGTAAGAAGAATCAGAAAGGTACTGAACAAATAAGGAATACAGAGTGTAAGAATATTATGAATGTTGAGAGCAATAAAGCCTAATACTTTTCAAATGTATAATGCATTAAACTTAGTAAATGGAAATAAAGCTAGAGAGGTAAGATGGTGGTAGATAAATTAGTTCTTTGTTGATAGGCAAACATATATATATATATATATATATATATATATATATATATATATATCTGTATATATATATTTGGCAGTCCCAGTATAGGTAATTTTTGTAATATCAAACATATAATTATTTAGAATTATATAGTATCACATCAGGTATGTAAGAGATTCAGGTAGTTTAATTGTTAACTTTTTCTTAGCTCTTGCTATTGTGTACAATCATTGCCATAGCTGAAAAAAACAGAATTACCTTCTTTTAAATATTCCAGTCATTTATTCATACACTAAAAATAGAACTTGTTTGAAAAAAACTATTATGTTTTCTAAATAGAAAAGAAATAATTAAGAAATAGGTTAAATGGAGCTATTGACTTCTTTACAATTTTGTCCTTTCCAAAATTTAGGCCTAACCTTTCACTAAATCAAAATATATTTTAGACTGTGTTGGGTATTACAGCAAGTAGAACAATAAAACAACATTAGGACAAATCAGATGAACAAACTGTTCCTCCAACTTAAAAGAAGTTAACTATAGATTAGTGATTTATTTTTACTCTGAATTTGAATTTATTTGTAGAAAAGACAACAGACTGGAATACTGCCCAATAAGCAATAAAACAACTAATTTGTATTTAATTCTAAATGTTCTGAATCAGCAACACTTAAAATTTTCTTCATTTGTAATATACAATTAGAGCAAATGATGCAGAAAATTTAAACAATAAGACTAGATACTATTAGAACATGAACCAGAATATGAGCTGAGCATATTACCTAAAAACATGTACACTGCCTGATTGAAGCAATTGACTAAACCCCATAGACAAATAAAGCCATTTTGGAAAATGCCAAGGTAAAAACCCAAATAACATCATTGCAATTTCTGAGGCCCACTTAGACTTTAAAATTCTAGCACCATCTCATATGATTTAGACTTGTAAAGAATGTACCATATCTTTATCCTATTGATAGCAAACTGATCTTAAAATAACAAGGATATAACAGATGGTCAGTAGTTCTGGAACAAATGATCCCAGTTGTACCAAACAGTGGTGTCATTTTCAGAAAACAATATTTAGACTCTTGGGAAAAATTTTCATTCTGTATAAATAAGAAAATTTCCCAATGGCAGTTTAATTTCCTAGGGTACTTATCTTAGCTATGGATGGTTGAAGGAGCTTAGCAGGATGTGGAGCAATGCAGACATCGAATCATATAGGATATTAATCTTCTCTACCAATATTACAAAATAAAAAATTTACGTTGTTACACATCATAAAAAGATTATCTCTAAATGTTGAGAGAAGAGCAGCCATTTAAACTATTTCAGTCATAACTTTTGATCTAACTGATCCAGTCAGTTCATCTCTACAAATGAGATGGAGAAGAAAGTGGCAAAGCACACCAGTGCTTTGCAAAGAAAGCCTCAAATGGGGTCAAAAGAGTTGGATGTGACTAAATGACTGACCAATTTCCTTTTATCCCATTTACTTCTGTTTGTTTTCTCACTATTTTTCATGCCCCTCCACAAAAGTTATTTCTAACCACTTTATGTGTCCTTCAAAAAAAAAATCATATTAACATTTTTTCATATCACCTCTATTTCCTTATTTAGTTAAATACACAAATATGTATCCATACATATGCAAATGTAATTATATGATAAATGTTATATATGTTATAAAATTAACACAGTTGAGTATGTATAAATATTTTTCCCTCATTGAACCAACTTTGATGAAAGTGAGTTCAAGCATCGCCTACCATCTATACAGTTCCCTTTTCACTTTAAAGGTTTCTCCTTTTAAATGAAAATTTTTCTCCAATTCTAACCCTCTCTTCCCCTTTTTGATCTTGTTTTTGGAAACCATTCAAACATAACTATCCATGCATCAGTTTTGAAAATAAAAACCTTTAACTTAAAAAAGAAGAATTTGATTACAAAATTTCTAGGAGTTTTCATTTTGGAATTTCTTTCTTGAGATGACTGTTGTACTCTTTCAGTTTCTATTTGACCCTCTGAGTTTAACATATCAGGTTAATTTTCTTAATAAGCTCACAAAATGTTATGTTTAGACATTTTCTTTCATTTTGACTTTCAGGTAGTCTATTAATTCATAAATTTTTTGTAGCTTATTTTCCAGTTTTTTTTATGAGATATTTTACATTTTTTCCATTTTTCATTCCTTTGTTTTATTTTTTTCGTGATTACTCATGGAGTCATCAGCTTCCAGGTGCCCAATTACAATTTTTAAGCAATTATTTTATTCAATGAGTTTCTGTGCCCCTCTCCCACAACTACATTGGAACAATTCTTTTTTTAAAAAAGCATTCCATTCTTCAGGGAATTTTTGAACTTTATCTTCTATTTGACTTATTTTGTTTTTTAAAGAGTTCTTTTTTTCAATCAATGTTTGTGCTTCTTTCACAATTCTGATTATTTTGTTATTTAATGTCTTATCATTTGTATTTTGATTCCTCTTTTACCAAGTTGTTAATTTTTTTCATAGTTTTATTGCATTATTCTTCTTTCTTTTTCCAACTGTTCCTCTACCAGTTTTATATTTTTTGAACTCTTCCAGGAATTGTTGTTGAACTTGAGTCCATTAGCATTTATTTTTGAGGTTTAGTTTGTATTTTCACATTATTGTCTTCTGATTTTATGTCTCAGTCTTTCCTGCCACCATAGTAACTTTTTATAATCAAATATTTTTTTGTTTGTGTTTGCTTGTATCTTTAAGATATTTATTGATTTTGAACCTTATGTTTAAGCTAGCCTTTCCTCATTTGGGCATGGGGAGGCAAACTTCAGACTTTTTCATGGTGCTGTTTTCAAAGATAGTACTGAGGGTCTGCAAATTTTCCAAGATAGACTGATCTTGAAGAGATTTGATTAATGCTTTCATGGTCTGTGCTTCAATATTTAATTATGTAGGCCCCCAGTCCCCTTCAACCACAATAGATTTTATTCCTCTTTGTTTGAACTGTGATTAGAACTCCTACTCTCTTTTGACTAACCGCTATTTTTCCTCTCAGTCCTGGATCTACAACTCAGAACTGCCTATGGGCAATAGAATTATCATTCAATGCCAGCTGTAATTAGTATAAGGAGAACATCTCCAGCACTCTTTTTATGATGAACTGTCTGACCCCTTAACCATCCCTGGACTGAGAGATTCTGAAGCTGCTGCTATTGTTGCTGCCAGTGTGTAGCTTCTAGACAACCCCATGTCATAGACTTCTCTTGCTTAACTCCTAAGTTCTTTTTTTGGACCAGAAAAAAATGTTTCACCTTGACCTTTTGTTAGCTCTATCATTCTAAAATTTGATTTTGGCATTAATTTAAAGTTGCTTAGAGGAGAATTTTCAAGAGAGTTCAGTTGGATAGCCTCTAATTTGCAATCTTTCTTCCAATTCCTTCCACCTGTATTGTAAAACAAAACAAAACAAAATCCCCTGAAATGTTCCTATTGTTTGACCATGAAGATACTGGTCTAAATCTATTTCCTAATAAGTTATTTTGTAAATGAACTAACCATTCTTATTCATACTAAAAACAAAGAAATAAAGTCTTTTATATATTAAGTAAAATATGTCATTGCAAATTTTATGAATGCATATAACCAAAATCGTGAATAGGTTGGAAATGGCAACATTGGAAAGAAGATCCAAAATTTTGAGATTATAGATCAATTTAACTATCTTGATATGCAGAATCCCTTTTTTAATAAGACTAAATTGATATACACATCTTCCTCCTGCTTCTTTTTTTTTTTTTTTATCTTTAGCAATTTACTGAGACTATATTAGCACAACACAATACTTCAAAATAGAGAAGGAACAGACATAATGAAGAAGGACACGTGTCTGTGAGAGTACAACTTGACTCCTCCCTCTGCACATTACTATAGGGATCTAAATGGCAGAAATGTGTCCATCCTTTAAAGAGCAGTAGCATGATAGTGCTTTGTACTGATGGGCCAGAAAACTGAGGAAAAGAGGC
This sequence comes from Sminthopsis crassicaudata, assembly GCF_048593235.1. Lineage (NCBI taxonomy): Eukaryota > Metazoa > Chordata > Mammalia > Dasyuromorphia > Dasyuridae > Sminthopsis > Sminthopsis crassicaudata. The sequence continues at coordinate 138,975,177 of NC_133621.1, read as the reverse complement.
AACAAGTAGCATACTATGTTTGGGAGTGTATGACACTCCATTAAACCTGATAGAAAGAGCCCAAATTCAACTGAAACCTGTTCTATTCAGACAAACATTATTTTATACAGAAACCTAAACTGGTAAACCATGATCATTGATTTCTTCTCAAAACTGCCAGTTTTGAGCACATATCAATGTGGGTATTACTTGTATTTTCATAAATTTGATCCAGTTCCATCCGTATTTGAGGAATGAGATCTTTATCAGAAACTTGCTGTAAATCTCCCTTGTCCCCCTCCTCCAATTCAGCTTCCAACTTTTCTCCTAATTATGGCTACATTGGCTTTATTTGTATAAAGATTTTTAGTTAACATTCTGGAGAACAACCTGGAATTATGCCCAAAAAGTTATCAAACTGTGCATACCCTTTGATCCAGCAGTGCTACTACTGGGCTTATATGCCAAGGAAATACTAAAGAAGGGAAAGGGACCTGTATGTGCCAAAATGTTTGTGGCAGTCCTTTTTGTAGTGGCTAGAAATTGGAAAATGAATGGATGCTTATCAATTGGAGAATGGTGGATAAATTACAGTACATGAATGTTATGGAATATTATTGCTCTGTAAGAAATGACCAACAGGATGAATACAGAGAGGCCTGGAGAGACTTAAATCAACTGATGCTGAGTGAAATGAGCAGAACCAGAAGATCACTGTACACTTCAACAACAATACTGTATGAGGATGTATTCTGATGGAAGTGGAAATCTTCAACATAAAGAAAAACCAACTCACTTCCAGTTGATCAATGATGGACAGAGGTAGCTACACCCAGAGAAGAAACACTGGGAAGTGAATGTAAATTGTTAGCACTAATATCTGTCTGCCCAGGTTACATGTACCTTCGGAATCTAAAGTTTATTGTGCAACAAGAAAAAGATATTCACACACATGTATTGTATCTAGACTATATTGTAACACATGTAAAATGTATGGGATTGCCTGTCATCGGGGGGAGGGAATAGAGGGAGGGGGGGATAATTTGGAAAAATGAATACAAGGGATAATATTATAAAAAATATATATATATATAATAAAAATTATTAATTAAAAAAAAAAAAGAAAAAAGAAAATGAGCAGAACTAGGAGATCGCTGTACACTTCAACAACAATACTATGTGAGGATGTATTCTGATGGAAGTGGATATCTTCAACATAGAGAAGAGCTAATCCAATTCCAATTAATCAATGATGGACAGAATCAGCTACACCCAGAGAAGGAACACTGGGAAATGAGTATAAACTGTTAGCATTTTTTGTTTTTCTCCCCAAGTTATTTTTACCTTCTGAATCCAATTCTTCCTTTACAACAACAACAAAAAAATTTGGTTCTGCATGTATATATTGTACCTAGGATATACTATAACATATTTAATATGTATGGGAATGCCTGCCATCTTGGGGAGGGGGTGGAGGAAAGGAGGGGAAAAATTCAGAACAGAAGGGAGTACATGGGATAATGTTGTAAAAAACTACCTATGCATATGTACTGTCAAAAAATGTTATAATTATAAAATTAATAAAAAAAATAAAAATAAGTAAATAAAAGTTTTTTTAGTTAAAAGTAATGAAATTTGTCCATCTTATTTCCTGTTATTCTATTTCTTATGTGCATCTTCATCATATATATAGTATATATAATATATATGTGCATACAAGCATACATATACATGTGCATACATACACACATACACACATTCTCTCACACACACACACACACACACACATATATATATATATACATATATATATATTACAAAAATCAAAGGAAATGAAGATGCATTTTTCAGCAGAAGAAATCCAAGTTATGTACAGACATTTGAAATCACTTATAACTAGAAAAGTACAAACAATTCAGGCTTTACCTGTGTAGCTTTACCTCATATTTATCATATAGAAAAAGCTGATTAAAAAATAACAAATATTAGAGAACCTGTAGGAAAATGAACATATTGATGCAATATTGATGAAGTTATGAATTGGTCCAGCAATTTTGGAAAGTAATTTGGGACTCTTCCCAATGGGTTATTAAACTGTGAAATATTCCTTGACCCAGATATATCATTACTACTCCTATATCTCAAAGAGATCAAAGAGCTACTTTAATAAATTGTTTTTTGCCTTTATTATATATTTCTTTTTTATTAAATAAACTCTATTTATATAAACACCAAGAATGACAACTAAGACATTGTATATAAGTTATGGAATGGGTGAACAAATTATGGCATATGGACCCAAGGGACTTAATATAGTAATCTAAGGAAGGAGCTAGACAGACAATTTATAATATAGTGTGAATATTATGGAAATGAATACTTTTGGAAAACTTAAAAAAAAATATGAACTGTGATTAATCATATTTCCAGTACAGCCCTGAGGGAAAATACTGTCATCTCCTTACAGAGAGAGGGACTACTATATAGAATGACATATATATTTTGGACATTGCCTTTATAGACATTTATTTTGTTTAAGACTATTTTTAAAAATATTTTTTCTTCTTATTTTAATCTTTCTGGGGAGTAGGATGGTAGCAAGGAGAAATGATAATGTTTAATAAGAGAAAAAAAAAAAAGTTTATGTAAAAGGTGTCTGTATAAGGATTAAACCTAAGGTGAGTCATATTTATCAGTGAAATCATTTGAATGCATAAAGTGCTCTAGGCTACGGAAGAATTGTCTTCAAGTTTCTTTTTTTTTTTTCTGAAATACCAGATTATCTGATTTTGAATTATTTCTTTACTTTCCAGTGGCCCTATACAAAACTTTAGAGCATTTAGCTACAGCGAAATTTCAACTGTGCACGGATGAAGAAAATATTCATACTAGAAAATATTCTCTACACTAATTAATAACAAAAATGATGATCTGACCTAACATATCAAGTTCAAGAGTTAGGTCTAGTTAGTCAGTCAAAAAGAATGTGTTAGCCTGTGTCAAATATTGTGCCACAATAATGTAGGATATAAGAAAAGTATTAGTCATTAAAATTAGTGCACTCCTTTCTCTTTACTCAGTGGTATCACATTTTATTACAGTATAACATAATGTACAGTGTCAAAGTTATTTCAAACAGATGTCTGTTTTTCAGATATAATATATTATTTTTAAGAGACTGAAAAGCTGCACTGAATATTTACTGACAAAATAAATAATGAATTTTGAGGATAAAATGAAATATTTAGACATAAGAAGGAATGCCACATTAGATTATATTTTTATCTAAGGGGGCAGAGCCAAGATGGTGAAGAAGGCACATGGGACTTTTTGACCTTCTCTCATACCCTCATTACTAATTAATAAATTCAGCCTCAAAAATAACACTTGACTGGTAAAATTTATGAAGATTGGAAGTACAACAACTTTCCAGCCAAAGATAATCTGGAAGACTGACAGAAAAGATTTGTTCTGAGTGGTGGGTACAAACCAGCTTAAGCAGGGGGATAGGAGAGGCTAGCATACAAAGTGGACCCGGGCTGGGTGATCTCCTTGGTTGGAAAATTTATAGGTTGGACTGTACCACAGGTTGGCTGCTCTGCTTTGGTTGCAAAGCAATAGACCAGCAGAGAAATTAAAGCCAAAGATAGAGTACACTCCAAAAAACTCTAGAACCTAACAGGATCTGGCTATAGCCACCCAAAACTGGGAGTGACTGAGCACAGACCACAGCACAGTTGTGGTCTGCTGCATTTAGGAGCACGGGGTTTTCACCCAGGGCAGTCACAAATCTGTACAGCAGGGGGGCACAACCAGGGGTAGCCTCTAATCTGCATGGTGGGGGGCTCGTCCTGCAGCAATAGAACTTCCAGCATGACTGAGCTCCCCAGAGCTGAGAAAATTCAGGTGCTGTGCGAGGCTATTTGCAATGCAAAAGCTAATACCCACAGCAGACTTCTGCCTGGGGTAGTGATACTTTCATTGCTCAACCTCTAGCCCCAGGGAAGTTGTTAATCCAGACAGCTGGGTTGTTTGCAGGGCACTTCCACTGCTGGGCCAGTGCTACCCAGGCATGAGTCATCCCAGTGCTGAGCCTTTCCCAGACCACTTCAACAGCTTGGCTGCTCTTTGCAGCCCATTGGCAGGACACCTATCATCCATACAACTATCCCTGCTCTGCTGAGGAAACTGGTAACCTCCTTGCCCTGAAGGCAAACCCTAAGAGATTTTTAAAAAATGAGTAAAAAAAAATCAAAAGCATCAATAGCTTCTATAAAAAAATAATAATAATAATAAAATAAAAAGAGAAGGTTTTCAACCCTAAGGAGAATAATAGCAGACAGTCTCCAGACAAAACCTTAAAGGGGGATGTAACCTAGTCCCCATCACACAAAGCTCTCCTAGAAGAAACTATAAAAAATCTTAAAAGAGACCTGGAAGAAAAAATAGGGAAAAAAAAAGAGAAGCTATGAAAGAAAGTAACAACTTCCTGAAATATGAATTGGAAAAGATAAAGAACTCACAAGAAAGTCAGATTTGTGAATTGGAAAAGATAAAGAACTCTCAAGAAATTAGGATTTGTGAATTGGAAAAAGAAAAAAGAAAATAACTCAGTAAAAAAAAAAAAAAATAGTGAAATGGAAAAAAAAAAAAAAAAAAAAAAAAAAAAGTCCATAGAGCAAAACAACTCATTTAAAAACTCAGTTGGACATATAGAAAAATAAGAAAAAAAAAAGCTAATGAAGAAAATAACTCATTAAAAATCAGAACTGAACAAATAGAACAAATAGAAATAAATGCTTCATTGATACATCAAGAATCAGTCAAGGAAAACCAAAACAAAAATAGAAAAAATGTTAAATATCTACTTGGAAAAACAACATACCTGGAAAAGAGATCTAGGAAAGATAATCTGAGGATTATTGGAGCTTCCTGAAAATTATGATAAAAAAGATCCTAGATAATATTTTACAGGAAATCATCAAAGAGAACTGCCCAGATATAATAGAACCAGAAAGTAAAATAGGCAGTGAAAGAATTCATAGAACACCTTCTGAAAAAAAGACCCTAAAATAAAAACTCCAAGGAATATTGTGACTAAATTTTAGAACTATCAGACTAAGGAAAAAAAAAAATATTACCAACAGCAAGAAAAAAACAACAACAACAAAAAACAAACAAAAAAATTCAAATACCAAGTAGCCACAATAAGGATCACTCAAGATCTAGCTGCTTCCACATTAAAAAGATCAAAGGGCCTGGAATCTGATATTCCGAAAGGCAAAAGAACTTGGAATGAAGTCAAGAATAAACTACCCAGCTAAGCTGAGCATTTTCTTCCAGGAAGAAAATGGGCATTTAATGAAACAGATGAATTCCATTTGTTTCTAAGGAAAAAAAAAAAAAAAAAAAAACAGAACTAAACAAATATTTTGATCTCCAACCATAGGACTCAAGAGAAGCAGAAAAAGGTAAAAAGAACTCTTGAGAACTGTATTTCTATTATGGATATAAAAATAGAGAAAGAAGGAGTCCTAACAAATTCCTTTTATGACACAGTTTATGGTGCTCATAGCTAAATGAGTTAGGATCAAAACAGAGAAAGAAAATCATAGACCAATTTATGTAATGAATATTGTTACAAATTTTTAAATAAAACATTAGCAAAGAGATTACAGAAAGTCATTTCCAGAATAATAATCTATGACAAAGTAGAATTTATATCAGGAATGGAGAGCTTGTTCAATATTAGGAAAATATTAGCAAAATTGACCAGTACCAAGCTAACAAAAATCATATGATTATCTCAATAGATGCAAAAATTTGATAAAATACAACATCCATTCCTATTAAAATCACTAGAGAGTATAGGAATGAGTGGAGTTTTCCTTAAAATGATCAGTACCATCTATTTAAAGCCATCAGCAAGCATCTTATGTAATGGGGACAAACTACAACATTCCCAATAAGATCAGGAGTGAAACAAGATTGCTCACTATCACCATTTCTATTCAATATTGTATTTAAAATGTTAGCTGTGGCTAACTACAGATTAAAGAATTGGGGTAGGCAATAAGAAAACTAAATTGTCACTTTTTGCAGATGATATAATGGTATTCTTAGAAAATCCTAGAGAATCAACTAAAAAACTATTAGAAACAATTCACAACTTTAGGAAAGTTGTAAGAATACAAAATAAATTCACATAAATCATTAGCATTTTTATACATTACCAACAAAGCCCAGCAGCAAGAGATACAAAGAAAAATTCAATTTAAAATAAAATAACTATAGATAATATACCTTGATAAATGGTCAAAGGTTATGAACAATTTTAAGATGAAGAAATTGAAACCATTTCTAATCGTATGAAAAAATTCTCTGAATCATTATTGTTCAGAAAAATGAAAATTAAGACAACTTTGAGGTACCACTACATTTCTTTCAGATTGGCCAAGATAACAGGAAAAAATAATGATGAGTGTTGGAGGGATTATGGAAAACAGGAACACTAATCTTTGTTGATGGAGTTATGAACTGATCCAAGCATTTGGAACTATGCTCATAGGGTTATTAAACTATACATAGCCTTTGATTCAGTAGTGTCTCTACTATTCTTGTATTCAAAAGAGGCCATAAAGGAGGGAAAGGGACCCACACATGCAAAAATGTTTGTGAAAAACTTTTGTAGTGGCAAGAAACAGGAACCTGAGTAGATTCCTGTCAACTGGAGAATGGCTGAATAAGCTATGGTATATGAATGCTATGAAATATTATTGTTCTATGAGAAATGATCAACAGGATGATTTCAGAGAGGCCTGGAGATGTATATAAAAATTGCTCAGGCAGAGGTCACTGTAATGTCAGTCTCCTTGAACTGCCCTACCTCAGTCATTCTGCCCCAAATCTCAGGCTATCATACCATCCTTCCCTCTTGATCATCAGAATAATTGATAAAGGAAAAAAGATCTTATGTTTTAGAATATCAGATGCTGCTCCCCAACCCAATCTATTAGACTATCAGATACCTTTCCCCATCAGAATATCAGATAATCTTCCCATCTCCAGTGCCTCCCCATCATGTCATCCTCACCCACTCTCCATAATGTCATTGTTTCTGACTCCTTATAAAGAATCTCTAAACCCCACATTGGACACTGGATACTTGAAGACAAGAGTCTGATCCAGTCAATTGACTTACTCTCCAATAAATTAAATAATGATAACGCTCTAACCTCTATCTTGCCTCAGTTTCTCTAGCATTACATCATGAACGTTTTTTCAACTTTTCCTCACTCATAGATTAGACCACAATCCTTATTCCCATATGGTTCCTGTAAATCTATTACATTTCTTTTCTCCTTGCTCAACTTTGGGTTCCCCTGGGATCTGAAAGTGCTTCTCTTTGCCACAATTTTAATTTATTATTACCTTTGTTTATCTCCTAGTTATTTTATGTTTGAGTCATAATTCAGGTTCCTGGAAAAAATATATAAAACCAATGTCTTCAGCTTGAGTCTGATTACTATAAGGCCAGTGGCTTTCCTCTCCCTTTGCTGCTGCAGCATAGTACTTTTTCTTGTTGTTGTTATTAATTTTCCTTTTGCACTATAAACTAAGATTTTTTCTGGCTAATTTCATTTATTATTTTTTATGGTTGCAAATTCTGACTTTGTTGCCATTTCTGCTCTGTGAAAAAAATAGTTCATTTGGATCCCTCCTCTATTCTAATCAGTATCAAAAATTATATGATAGAAAAATATGTGTTGAAACTTTTTAAGATCTAAATGATGATTAACCCCTCTGTATGTTGCTTTAACAACCGTCTTGTCATTTTTGCCTTCCAACTCTCAAGACTGAGAGAGTCCCAAATCACTTCACATGACAAAGAAGGGAATGCCTGTCCCAGGAATGTGAGTCCCTCTGAAATATAAATCCCAAGTAAACAGTCAATTCTCTAACCTCCATTGAATTAGGAGATCAACATTTTTTTAAACAGTTGTAAAATAAAACAAACAATGCAAAGTGTACCCAAAATATTTGTTTTCCTCCTTGTTCCTGGATCTACAATCCATTTAAATCTTTCATTCTTTACCAAAATGTTTGGGTAGCTTCTTTTTTATGCAATTTTTTCAAAACACATCAGAAGAATTTATAGAAAGAGTTCAGAGTCAAAATTCAAGATTTTTCAATTCTGTTTTCAGCTGTCACCAACAAGCTACATCACTTGTCCAAATTGATTTGCTCTCCTGGATCTTATTACACTTTCTTCAGTAACAAAGGCTTGGACTTAATGGGTCTAAAATTCCTTCTCTTTTAATATTCTATAGAATTTTCTTATAAGGTCACTTAACATCGGTTTTTTTCATATGAGATATAAATATATTCCCATAATTTACAATTTCTTTACAGTGAAATATCATCATTAGTTAGGAAAAAGTCAAGCATATTTTAAACCCATACACAAATCAATTATTATTCTGTAAGTCAAAATCTCAAGGAATAACTTTTTTTTTTGTTCTTTCTGAGGTTCCAATGTTAAATTTGTACTGTTTTATAGTCTTCAGGAAAAAGTTCACTTAATTAACTTCCAGTCCTGAGAGGTTTTTTTTTGTTTTTTGTTTTTTGTTTTTACCTAAAAAAGATTAGGCAGTAGATATAAACATGTACTGTTTTCTCATGCTCTTTTCGCTTTTTGTTCTAAACAACCTCACAGGTCCAGAATTTTACTTATTTTAGTCATATGATAAAAGGAAAGATTTGCTGGACCCAAATAATTCCTGAGAATTTTCAAATATCACTCTACAATATCATGAATAAGGGAAAGATGAGACCAGACAGATTTGCTAGTTCTTTGTTCATTTTCTCCTTCTTTGAAAGGATTATAGAATTCATTGACCACCTTTCTCCTTTCACTTTTTTTTTTTTTTTTTTTAATGAGAGGCAACTGGGGGATTAAGTAACTTAATCAGAGTCACACAGCTAGTAAGTGTTAAGTGTCTGAATTTGAACTCAGGACTTTCTGATTTCAGAGCTGATACTGTATTGCATTATCTAACATTTCATTTCTTGCAGGTGAATATACTCAGGTGCAAAGGCATGAAATAGTTCCCTCCTGTCATAGAGGAAGTTCAAAGCATAGCTTAGAATTGAATACAGGTTCTTGAACTCCAAAACTAGTATTCTTTTATTTGTTGTTTAATATAGTATCATAAGTTTAGCATCAAGCAATTCTGAAAAAAGGCTTGTAGGTAATTAGCCCTTCAATATTAGATTTTAAATTATTTTCCAATTAGATTTACTATTATTCAGCAATTTACAAACTAGACACTGAAGCTTTTTTTTTTTTTTTTTTCTCAGCTCAGTGATAAAGTGCTAAGTCTCAAGTCCTAAATTCAAATCCAGCCTCATACAGTTAATACTATATGACTTTGGGTGTGAGTCACTTAATGTCTATTTGCCTCAATTACTTCAAGTAAAGCAGAATTAACAATATCACTTACCTTAGGGAAACAGGAAGAAGGTTCTGATAATGGAGATCAGTTTAGTTCCTTGGTCCCACCACCCTCTAAAGGCTATCCAGTCTGACATCCAAGTTATGTCAAACTCCTGAGGCCACTCTCTTTAGAAATCCCTTTCATGTCTCTGAGGTTAAAATTTCTATAAAATCTACTTATAAAAGGAAAGATATAACCACAAGATTTGGCATCATATTTTATTTAGCTTTCTGATTGGATACAATAATTGTGGCTTTTTGAAGGATTTTGTCTGTGCAAAGGATGTAGCTAAGGATTCAACTAAAAGTCTCCACCTAAGGTGGGGCTACAATAAAGGTCCATTAAAAAAAAAAAAAAAAAAGACCCAATTAACATCAAAAGGTCAAACTAATCAGCTCTCCTCTCTGCTTATCTCTGGGAGTAGCTTGGGTGTGTCATTCTAGTATTCTCTACATAATAGCACTCCCAGCTATCCTGGGACTTTCTCCTATACTCTCTTCAAAATCATTAATTAATTTTGAAAACTTCTCATTGTCTTGTTTTATCAATTTTTAATAAAAACACCTTATTTCTCTGAGCCTTATGCCATTCATATTCAAATAAGGTATTACTTTACATATTTTACAAGATTAGTTAACTCTTTACTTTCCTTATGAATGAAGTGATCTGTGAAAGCTATCTCACAAGATGGAAATAGTGTTCTAAAACTTAAGTGAAGGTCAGCTGTACTGCAGGCCCAAGTGCCCAAGTGTCTTTCTCCAGAAATCACATAATTTACAAATGTGTGGGATGGGTACTAGACTTCCTTACTTAAATTGACTACTCAGAGATATATTCAGATACAAACAGGAAGGATTTTTCAGTCCTTGAAAGGAGAGGTCCAAACACACCAGCTCAGGCAGTATCTTAAAAAGTATCTTATATCAGAACTATCTCATTAAATATTAATGAACACTTTTTTCAGAGAAAAATAGTTACCATAATTTATGTTTTTGTATGAGACAATTTGGAGCTCAGGTAAGCTTTCTAATTTCTTTGATAGAGTAGCTGGGAAAAGAGACAAAGTGCTTGAATGTGATTCATGGATAACCAACCTTGAGGCATTTATCTGGAAAATATGATACAAGACATTTCAATAAACATTGCTTTTTTTGTTTGTTTGTGGAGAAAATGGAGTAGGCGTGAATAAATAAGTATGATTTAACTAGAGACTGAAACTATCATATTCATAGAGCTAGCTCTTCATTTTGAATCTTATAAATGCAGTTTTTTTATAATTATTCATCTGACATAATTTTTATTATATTTTTTCATCACATCAATGACCACAACATACAAAGTACTATTGTGGAGTCTTTGGAGCTATATTAGTCCAGCATACCTTCTGAAAGGGGAGATGAGACATGAGACAAATGATTATGATAAAAGATAGTATTTCATTCGAAAGAATCATACAAAGGAGTAAGAATTCAGAATAATAGTTTAGGACAGTGGTCCTCAAACTTTTTAAATAGGGGGCCAGTTCACTGTCCCTCAGACTGTTGGAGGGCTGGACTATAGTAAAAACAAAAACTATGAACAAATTCCTATTCACGCTGCATATATCTTATTTAGAAGTGAAGAAACAAAACGGGAACAAATACAATATTTAAAATGCAGTAAAGTTAAATCAAAAACTTACCAGTATTTCAATGGGAACTATGAACCTGCTTTTAGCTAATGAGATGGTCAATGTCTGGTTCCATATTTGTCACTGCTAGGTGTAACAAGTGATGCAAGTGTGCATCTGTTAGTCTTGTTCTGGTTGGAGATTTCAAATGTTTCATTCTAGAAAAAGTCTGTTCACAGATATAAGTGCTGCCAAAGATGGTTGCCATTTTGAGTGCATGGTTCCTGAGATGAGGATATGTCTCAGAAAGGAGAGATGCATAGAAATTATGAAGGCTGTTGACCTGAATGCGTCTTTCAGAGAGTCACAATTCTGCAGTTCAGCCAGTTCCATTTGGTAAATTGCATCCACATTTTCAATGTCAATAGAAAATGGGTTACAGAAAAGCTGTATGTCCTGTTCATGGAGGTGAAACTCTTTAAATCTAAATTGGAACTCCTTTTGCAATTTTTCCAATGAATCCACACATGTTTTGTTTGGGGAGGCAATCAGTGGTTTTTCTGCTAACAGGTTTTAAGTTGTGGGGAGATGGCAGAAGTTTTCCTCCTTCACTTGTTTGATGAGGAAGCCTAATTTTACTTCAAATGCTTTGGCATGTGATTGCATATCACAGATGAGCTTCCCCTTTCCTTGAAGTTGCATATTGAAATTGTTGAGTAGCTCTGTTACATCTGTCAGAAAGGCAAGGTGCCATTTCCATTCTGCATCATTGAGCTCTGGTACTTCTTTGGTTTTTGAAAGCAGAAAAGTTGTAATCTGTGGAAGTAAGTCATAGAAACGTTTCAAAACTCTCCCTCAACTCAGCCACCAGACTTCTGTGTGATATAGAACATCTTCATATTCAATATTTAGCTCAGACAGAAATTCCTGAAATTGTCTGTGATTTATTGCATTAGCTCTAATGTAGCTGACACAAGATACCACAATTTTCATAACAGAGTCCGACTTCAGTGGGACTACACAGCACTTGTTGGTGGATGAGGCAGTGTATGGCTATTGGATGAGAATAGTTATGTTTGTTCATCTTTTGGTTAATGCGAGCAATTACTCCTTTCTTAGACCCCACTATGCTAGAGGCACCATCAGTTGTCACGCTGGCTAGTTTAGCCCACTCCAGCTCCAAACCATTCATAGTTTGGCAAACCTTTTCATAGATATCCTCTCCTGTAGTTGTTCCTTTGATGCTCTTCTATGACTTCAAAATAATCATTCATCCCACAAATAAAAATTAGAAGTTGTTCGGAATCACAAACATCATTACTTCCATCGAATGCCAAGGAAAAATATGAATTTTTTTTTTTTTTTTTTTTTTTGTGGAGTTTTGCAAATGCTGATGCAGATTGTCTCTCATTTCTTCAATCTTCTGTGTAATTGTAGGGCTTGAAAGACTCACTGTACTAAATAAATCGGCCTTCTCTGGACATCTCTTTGGCAACAGAAAGAAAGCCTTCTTTAACAACTTCTTCCTCCACAAAGGGTCTGCCAGTGCATGCTATTAGCTTGGCAACTTGAAAACTTGCTCACAGTCTTCTGCATCTCTCCCCTCCCCACACCATACACCAGGGCCTGGGAACTCACTTCATCTTGGTATTGCCTCACACTCTGTCTCCACTGCCTCAGTGCCAGAAGTGTGGATTGCTAGCATGAGTTTAGGTCAAACATCACTTCCGGTCTGATTTTGCCATAACCTGATGGGCTGCATAAATGTCCTCAGTAGGCTGCATCTGACCCATGGCCCGTAGTTTGAGGACCCCTGGTCTAACCTCAATATTGATGGCTGCTGACTTATCAATGTGTTGGTTGCTAAAGAGTGGAGTGACTGTGGTGACTTCTTAAAATAACACCACAGTGAAGTTTCCACATCAGTTGCCTCTTCCTTTCCCTTGAACTCTTACTGTTATGATTACTAAGTGAGAACTGAGGTTTTCTGGACAATTACAAGGTGAGAACTCAGGTTGACTTGATAGAGGGGGCAAGCTCATTGGCTGGGGTGGTTCTTCCCAGAAGCCCTTGCATTATCCCACGCCCATTCTCTGGGAGAATAAAAGAGAGGACTCTCAGAGAAAGAAGAAGACTCTCTGCATTACATCAGGCCTGACGGCGCTCTCTGCAGGAAGGGAAGTCACTTCTAAGGACAAGAGTTTACAGCAACTGCCTGGAGACAACGGTTCACTACAGGAAGAAGAATCTGTTGGAGAGATTTGAGTAGACACAGCAGATCTCTTCCCAGAGAGCGATCCAGCAGCTTCTGGAGACGACAGCTCACTACATTTGGCGCCCAACGTGGGGCAAGGACATTTGCTTATCCTGACAAGAAGAGCTAGACCAGACCTTCGCATTTTGGCGCCCGAACAGGGACAGACACGGTCCTGATTCCAGTGGAAAAGCTTCCGATCTAGATCTCAGTCTCTCTGACCCAGAACCGTGAGTAACAAGGAAACTTTGTTAAAGATTAAGTGAGCGTGCTAATAGATAAATAAGGAACTTAACTTGTTAAGGGCTAAACCAGGAATCTCTTATAGCTGAAATGGGGCAGATGTTAGCTATATTCAATCCCTGGACCTCAGCCGACTCAACCCCAGCCCCAGAAGCAACCTCAGCTCCACCCCCATTCAGGAGTGGTACTATAGAGAGTATAATCAAGATAATTGAGGAGCAGAGTTTACTTGTAACCTGGGTACAGATTGCTAAACTCTTGGCTGCATTAAGACGCACATCCCCTTGGTTCTTAGAGGAAGAAAAGATAGATGTAGATAAATGGAAGCTAGTGGGATATGAAATGAAAGAATTTCAAGCAAAAAATGGGCCTCGTTCAATTTCTGCAGAGGTATTTTATATCTACAACATAGTTCAATTAGCCTTAAACTATCAAGCAAGTTGTAGGAGAAGGAAAAGTTCTAAAAATGAACAGAGGAGGAAGTGTGAGGAAAAAAGGAAAGATCAAGATCTTTCCCTAGACCAAGAGGATATAAATGAGGAATTATGGTATGATTCTCTTGAAGAAGCTTCAACCCTGCCTAGAGAACAGATTATTGACAGGCCCACATCAACCCCACCTTCAGAGATGGAGGAAGAAAGAGGTGAAGAGGCAGAAACACAAACAGAATTGCCTGTGAAGAAGCCTAAGCCTATGACAAGATTAGAAAAAGCATTGGTTAAAGCTAAGAGAGAAGGACAGGATATAAGTGATTTTATACATGCATATCCTGTGATTGAAAATACTGACTCTGTAGGTAAAAAAAGGAGAAGATATGCACCTTTAGATTTGAATAAAATTAAGGATTTGAAAAAAGGTTGTACCCTTTATGGGGCTACATCAGCTTATGTCAAAATGTTACTAGATGGTTTGTCTTATGAAGTCCTAACCCCGAATGATTGGAAATCCATAGCAAGGACATGTCTGGAACCTGGAGAAAATTTATTATGGCTTGCGGAATTTCATGAATTATGTAAAATTCAAGTCAGATGCAATTTGGAAATAGGAGTTAACACACAATTCACTTTTGAGCACTTGGCTGGTGAAGGTCAGTATGGAGAGAATTCGGAACAGATTAATTATACCATGACAATATATGAGCAAATTGCTAAGGCTGCAATAAAAGCTTGGGGTGTCCTTCCTGGACAGAAAGATCGTGGAGAGGCTTTCACTAAAATACAGCAAGGTCCCAATGAACCTTTTGCAGATTTTGTGGGACGCTTGCAAACTGCTGTCAAAAGAACTATTGGAGAAAATTCAGCTACAGAAATAATGACCAGACATCTGGCTAAGGAAAATGCCAACGAGATTTGCAAAAGAATTATATGGGGATTAGACAAAGATGCTCCTTTAGAGGAGATCATAAGACGCTGTGCTACAGTGGGAACAAATGCTTTTTACACCCGGACAATGATGAATGTGGAAAGACAGGGTCCCTCCTGGCAAGGGCCTTCTAGAGAAACTCGGCGATGTTTTCAATGTGGAAAAATTGGACATCTAAGAGCTCAGTGTAGGTATGGAGATACAGTGAGAAGACAGGGTGAAAGAAGACCTAAAACCCCATGTCCAAAATGCAACAGAGGACTCCATTGGGCATCAGAGTGTAGAATAATTCAGGGAAATGGGATGAGGGGCCCAGGTCCAGGGCCCCAGGCAAAAAAGACTTGGGCATGATGGCAGCTGATGTTACACCCAAAGAGCCTTTAGAAGGTCAGGACTCTGATTTGATCAACCAGCAGAAAAGCAATCACATGGCAGAAAGGGATTACCTGATAAGTGAGCCAAAAGGCAATCAGATTGCAAAAATGGATTACACTTGGGGAGAATACAGGCCTTTTAAACCAACAGGGCTGTGTCAAGTGCAAACAAATCCAATGTAATTGTCAGATGATGAGAAGAGATTTAGAAAGTGGTAAATAGAAGGGACCAGATAGGTTAACTGCCTGGGGGAGAGGGTGTGCTTGTATTTCTTCAGCAGGAGAAGGAATCAGATGGGTGCCAACGAGTCATATTCGCCTTGTCCACCAGAGAGAGACAGAAAAAGAGAAAGACCTCAAAATAAAGGAGAAGATCTAAGAAACATCTGACACTGAAAGAGCATGGATAATAAGAAGACTGTTAAAGAACTTTAAAAACCAGCAGGAATCATTGGACTTCCTCACACAAGATGAGAATAATGGACAATGGACTTATGGACATTTATAAATTTTCAATTTATGATTATTTGATTATGTTATATACTTCTAGCATGCGTTATGTTACTATGTTACTATATGCTTATGTAATTTATGTATAATTTATATCTGTAATACTTCCCATATTGATGGATTTATGTTTCAAGGTCATTTATGTAATTATCTGTAATACTTCCCATATTGATGGATTTATGTTTCAAGGTCATGACTGTCCTATGTTCTAAATCAAAAGAAAGGGGGAGATGTTATGATTACTAAGTGAGAACTGAGGTTTTCTGGACAATTACAAGGTGAGAACTCAGGTTGACTTGATAGAGGGGGCAAGCTCATTGGCTGGGGTGGTTCTTCCCAGAAGCCCTTGCATTATCCCACGCCCATTCTCTGGGAGAATAAAAGAGAGGACTCTCAGAGAAAGAAGAAGACTCTCTGCATTACATCAGACTTGACGGGGCTCTCTGCAGGAAGGGAAGTCACTTCTAAGGACAAGAGTTTACAGCAACTGCCTGGAGACAACGGTTCACTACAGGAAGAAGAATCTGTTGGAGAGATTTGAGTAGACACAGCAGATCTCTTCCCAGAGAGCGATCCAGCAGCTTCTGGAGACGACAGCTCACTACATCTTACAGTTCATTGAAGGGTTATTAATTGGTCTGCTTTTAATATTATGTCTCAGGAAATAGAGAGGTTGAAGGTGAGGTTAAAAAGATAAGGAGAGCAGGCTGGTAAAGAAGTCAAAACATATAGATTTATCAGTTAAGTTCACCATCTTATATGAGTGTGATTAGTGTTGCCCCCAAATAATTACCATAGAAACATTAAAGATCATTGATCACAGATTATCATAACAGATGAAAAATTTTGAAAAAATGGAAATATTTGTGAGAATTGCCAAAATGTGGAACAGAGACACAATGTGAGCACGTACATGCTGTGGAAAAAATGGTATCACAGAATTGCTACAAATCTTCAATATGTAAAAGAAAAAATGCAATATGCACAAAGCTCCATGAAAAGAGGTATGCCTGTAGTAATTTTCATGTTTAGATCGAAGCCTGATCTTTTAGCAAAGTTATAAGTCTGAAGTCACACTTAGTCTTGAATTCTGGCTCTACTATTATGACTTCAGCTGTATGACTTCTGTCAATACTATTTAACTGGTATGAGATGCAGTGTTTTAACTTGTATAAACTATCCACTGCTAGTAGATTTAGTGAACAGAGCACCGGACCTGGAGTCACCAAGACTTGAGTTCAAATATGATCTTAAAATCTCACTAGCTGTATGACCCTGGATGAATCCCTCTGCCTCAATTTCCTCATATGTAAAAATGAGTATGATAACACTTAATTGTAAAGTGATTAATGCAGTTCTTGGCCATAGTAATTACTATGTAAATTTAGCTTTTATTATCATTGGTTGTAATGTGCTCTCCTGGCAGTTACAATTACTAGTCTGTCCTAGACCCACCAGAGTACCTTTGACCACTGTCCTCTGCAGTGTGAACTCTACCTGGCTTGCCTCCTCTGAGGCCTTCAAAGGTCTCTGGCCACAATCTCTTGAATCTATAGTTTAATAACCGGTAGCGCACTCAAGAACAGCCACGTGTAATCTTAAAAGCCTTTATTATACCTACTCACATAATGCCCTAACTGATGCCCTGACTTGTTGGTTCCCGAGTGAACACCTGGTCAGAAGACCCATGTGTTCACTACCAAAACCCTTACCTCTCTGGGCTATCCATCTTGGCTTGGCCACCCAGGCTAGGAAGCCAAGGTGAAGAAGGCCAGGTTAAAGAGGGAGATTGCTGCCTGCAGTGGGCTTACATAGGGCCTGTGAGGTCACACACACAGCCAATCAGCGAGAGAGTCACCCATTACGAAGCTATCTCAATATGGCCAGGATCCCGCCCAAGGGCAGTCCTAATATCCACAGAAATTACTTCCGGGCCTCAATCTCCCGATGCACTGTGTCTGCCCATTTAAAGGGCCCTTACAATTGGTAGTAGTAATAGTATTTGCTTTACTTATTTCACAGGGCTTTGAAAATCAAATTAAATTATATGTGTATGTGTGTGTATGTGTGTGTATGTGTGTGTGTTATGCGTGTGTGTGTATATATACACATATCCATAGATATACACGCACACACATATATATATGTGTGTGTGTGTGTGTGTGTGTATATCTATGGATATGTGTATATATACCCAAATATATATGTGATTTTAAGTTATTACTGGATGTTATTATCATTGTATGATTCTAAGTTGCTATTATCCCTGAATATTATTGCCACAGTGGTGGCCTGACACTAGTTTTTAGGTGTTACATAAGGCATGTAGTTGTATAATATTTGTGAAAAAGTAACTTCATGCTGATCCTTCTCCAAGATCAGAAGAACAAAGATTTCCCATTGCACAGTATTTTCTTCTATGAACTATACTCATCAACGCTGACTGGAATATCTTCTAATTTAATTGCATATCCAATGTGATTGGCTTTTTTGAAGTGCCATGTCCTGGACATGTAATTAATACAGAAACAAATCTGGTTGGTAACTCTTCTAATCATCTTTAAGTGATTGAATTTTGCTATATCTATGGGTTGAATTTTGAAAGACAATTTACTGAATACAACAAGAGTTAGGTAGCAGAAAAATCTTTGCTTGAAATTGCATATTAATGTTAAAATAATTAATGATGCTGTTGTCTTGACTTGAAAATTGCAGATATTGTCATTTTATGTATAGCAACATATATTTCTAAGTATTGGGTGGCTGCTTCTTTCCCCACTAAACTCAATCTGTGTTCTTATGATCCTATTATTAATAGTTCTTTTTCTGGAAAAGCTTTACAATCATCCCTTCTATATCATGACTTTCCCCATTGAAATTTCTATGTATTGTGAGTTGGTATGAGAAATTAAATGGGAATCTTTTAGTGATTTTATGGAAGTTATAGAAAACATGTGAAAACCGGTAGACAATACAGTTTAAGTTTATAAAACTCAGAAATGTACATAATATAAGTATCATAAAATATCAACCTAAATTTTATAAGATCCTGTAAATAATAAAAAGAACAAGAAATAAAAGAAAATAATAAAATAATATTGTAAATAAAATTTAAAAAAATTCAGATTTTCCAAATCACATTACTCCCTAGATAGAGTTCTGGACTTGGAATCCAGAAGTGTTTTGGATATTTACTAGCCATGTGACATAGGGCAAATCACTTGTCGCTCTCTATTCCATCTGTAAATGGGATTAACAATAATAGTAATGCACTTCCCAGGGTTATTGTGAGCATGTAATGTGTTAATATTTATAAAGTGCCATATATTTTAATTGAGTGAAATGAATAATACTTGTGAAAATGTAATTCTACTTTTCATAATAATTCTTTGGTACATGAGAGTCTACTAATTGTAAAATAATTTAATTTTTTAACCACATATTGTTCCTGTTATAAAAGTGAAGATAAATGGACTCTGTTAATTTATTGTACATTTTTTCTTAATATCTTAGGAATTAATTTCTCTAAGTATATGAGCATATATTCTTCCACTAGAATTTTTAGCCTTTTTGCAAGCATATTTTTATATATATTTTTTCAAGTCTACAGAGTTGGTTTTAGATTGCTTTACCTGTACCTATCAATGAAACTTTTAGATAATAGAAGTCAATCTTTCTTTTAAAATTTTATATTCTCAATATAAACAGCCCCTGAAAAGAAAGGTACGGAGAAAGATCAGGGGATTTCTTAAAGTCAAACAACCATTTAGAGCAGTCATGCTACAATTCATGTCTTAGAACTTCTAGTCCCTACTTTTTCCTTTCCTCCATTATGCCTACTTCTAAAATGTTTCACTTTGGGCAATTCTCTGTTTTAATGCAACTATGAATATTTACATGTTATTATTTGGCCATCGTACAGTAAAGACACAGTAAAGAGGACATTCTAAGACACACTTTCAGCCATCCAAGAAATTGAAGTTTTCATTTTGTGGCTTTTCATCTCTCCTTCCTTGTCAATAATGGGACATCCTATTTTAATTACTATTAACATACTTTTTTTTTTTTTCCTTCTCTTAATGTTGTGCATTAATTTTAAGAAGAGGCTTTGGCTTAATTTTAAGCTCTGGATCAGGTTTATTTTTGTGGAGTGTGTACAATTAGTTGCCAATTGGTTGTAACTTTCTTTACTTTTTTATCCTGTGGTGGAAGATTTCTTTGGACCTCTTATGTGATTTCATTCCTCATTAAAAAAGATTAGCACCTAAGTTTGCTTGGATGGAAAACCAAACATAAACATTGAGAAATTAATTAGATGTAAGATAAATAAAGAAAGAATGATTTGTTTAATAGGTGTTTCTTATTTACATACTTATTTGATTTAAATTTTTAAAAAGTAAAGTTACACTTTTGGATCACTAATTTTAATTTTCAGAATTTCTATGTTCATTTTAGTATTTAGTATAATTGCATTTTAATCAAATTTTTCTAAATATATTTAGGTTAGGTAGATATGTCATTATTGCTAAGGGAAATTCATGTCTCTCATGTTTTGGAATATTTAAAACCATATCCATCAATGAAACTTTTTTTTTTAAATGAAATTTAGTTCCTTTATTCTCAAATTCAAATCCCTTATAAGGGGTAGGGTGAGTGTGTGGTGGCTTATTGATTTCCCCATAGGTAAAAATATTAGTTTTCTCTTCTAAACTATCGGCATAAACACAACTTTATATCTGCTCACTCAAAACCCAGCAAAAGTAATAATTTTAAAAAACTTTTTAGTTGATTATTTGAATTTGTCCAAGATAGAAAATGCTCTTTTAAAAGAAAGTACTATTTGTTGATGTTGTCCAGCATTTATTTTAAGAGACAATCTGCATGAATGAAACCTGAAAAGATAATGATGAGACTGTGCTTGCATGGAAAATAAATGTCTAAATTTTAACACATGCTTGAGTTCTCTTTTGTTTCTCAAAATAATTGATTGTTTGATTAAAATTTTCTAGGAGAGTTTTGATGGAAAATATTTGTTTGAATTGTGATTGTTAAAGTACATACTATGTGAAATGGCACAAAAAAGAAAAAATTATTCATAAATGCAGCTCTTCATATAAGCTGTGAAATACAATATTTTAGTGATTTGACAGCCTTAGATGCTAATCCACTTAGACTTGCTGGTTCCAAAAATTCTTCAGAAGGCTATTTTTCCAAACCAAATTACATTGAATAATGGTAAAATATGTTTATATCAGATTGATAAGAACTTGGAGGAAAGAGATGAATTGAAGGGTAAATTCTTAATATTAAGTCATGTCATATCTTGATGACTTTCATTTGCCTTAAAAAGGTTTTGCTGTTGCTATTCTTGTTTTTAAACCTGAATTATCTATTTCAAAGACTGTTTTGGAGGAAATCTTTTTTTATCTTTGTAGACCTTAAAGTACCATATAAATATACAATTTCAAATTTTAAGTTCTTAAACTTTATCCCCAACCTCTATTCTTTACCACCCACATATTCTATAATAACTTCATAACTGTTCTACTGAAGTTTTCTTTGGGTTGCAACCATGTAATTGACAAATCTGCACCATCCCCTTCATATCCTCAGTTTTTATCCTTTTGGATCCCTGCATCTTCAACTCTTTACCACCCCCTATCTTGACATTTTCTCCTGTGCCTTCTATTATGCTTACACTATCCTGGTTTTCACCTCAGCCCCCTATCCTGAATTATTCTTCCTCCTTTGGAAGCTTTTATTCACTCTGCCTACCTACCCACTCACTCTTGATGTCCCCCAAAATTCTCTCCTTGAGTTTTTGCTTTTTTCCCATTTAGTCTCAGTTGTCATTTCTGTGATCTGGTTTTGATGTTATGTGGTCTCTCTGGTATCAACCCCTCTTCCAAATTCCAGTCATACTTGTCAAACTTCTTCTAAACAGCACCATCACTTTATTTATTTTTATTTTCCTTAACTATGACTTTTTAAAATTATAGCTTTTTATTTACAAGACATATGGGAAATACAAACATTTTAGTGGTTTGACAAACCTCAGTATGGAAATGATTATAATCTCAGATTGAAAAGCATAAAATCTTCACTTTCTTTATCTTAAAGCAATGAAGAAGTGACAAAATATAGCATTGATAAGATAGTGTTTCATATCATATCAACAAGTTACAGTATGTCATATCATATCAACTTTATCTTAGTAAAAGATATTTGTATGAATATAAAGAACAGATATGATTATAACAGCATCAATATTAGTCCACCAGTCCTAAGTCCAAGGACCCAAAATGATTTAGCATATGTATAATTAGATAAAGCACTTCAGATCCAAATGATTTAAAATAAGGTTAGAAAAAGTAGCCAAATACATGACAAGATACCTCTTCCAGATTCAAATATAACCAGGTGAAAAAATTCTTGCGGGAGGGGGGATGGAAACTAAGTCAGGAGATATTAATTTGGCCTTCTCCAGTTCTCCCTTCCAACCTTTTTCATGTGGACAGAGATCCACTGGCCTCACCCCATTAAGCTGGACATTTTTCTTGAACTCATGAAACATTAGTTCAAGGACACACACACGCAAAAATCTGGAAACAAAACTCAGACAATCTGATTATATTCCCCTGAGTTTATTTTGTCACATAGCAAGTTTCACTCTTCATGGGTAGACTTGGATATAGTTATTATCTATTCTTTCCCATCATTGCAACAAATTAGCTAGCAAGTAAAAGTCATCTGACCTTCAAAAATTGCACAAAAGTCTTAACATCCTTTTCTACCTCTTTTGCCATTCTCACATTTCTGAAATCTCTGACTGAAATTAAAAGCAACATTGACAAAATGTGTGTGGGGCTGCTTTTATGGTTTTTACCATTTTGCAACAGTTGAGTGTATGACTTTTCTCTACTTATGTTATATTTTTGTCCTTTAGCTCACACTCCCAAAAAATCCAGAAGAACTGTAGCCTAGGTTGTATCATCATCTGAAAATTGTCTGTTCATATCCTTTGACCATTTATCAATTGGAGAATGGCTTGATTTCTTATAAATTAGAGTCAGTTCTCTATATATTTTGGAGATGAGGCCTTTATTAGAACTTTTAACTGTAAAAATGTTTTACCAGTTTACTTTCCTTCTAATCTTGTTTGCATTGGTTTTGTTTCTACAAAAGCTTTTTAATTTGATGTAATCAAAAGTTTTTTGTTTTGTGATCAATAATAGTCTCTAGTTCTCCTTTGGTCATAAATCCCTTCCTTCTCCTCAAGTCTGATAGGTAAACTATCCTATGTTCCACTAATTTATTTATGATCTCATTCTTTATGACTAAATCATGGATCCATTTTGATCTTATCTTGGTATGTGGTGTTAAGTGTAGGTCCATGCCTAATTTCTGCCATACTAATTTCCAGTTTTCCCAGCAGTTTTTGTCAAATAATGAATTCTTATCCCCAAAGTTGGGATCTTTGGGTTTGTCAAACACTAGATTGCTATAGTTATTCACTATTTTGTCCTATGAACCTAACCTATTCCACTCATCAATTAGTCTATTTCTTAGTCAATACCAAATGGTTTTGGTGACTGCTGCTTTATAATACAGCTTTAGATCAGGTACAGCTAGGCCACCTTCATTTGATTTTTTTTTTTTTCATTAATTCCCTTGAAATCTCAACCATTTGTTCTTCCATATGAATTTTGTTGTTATTTTTTCTAGGTCATTAAAGTAGTTTCTTGGGAGTCTGATTGGTATAGCACTAAATAAATAGATTAGTTTAGGGAGTATTGTCATCTTGCTTATATTTGCTTGGCCTATCCAAGAGCACTTAATATTTTTCCAATTATTTAAATCTGACTTTATTTTTGTGGCAAGTGTTTTGTAATTTTGCTCATATAATTCCTGACTTTCCTTTGGTAGATAGATTCCCAGATATTTTATACTGTTCACAGTTTTTTTGAATGGAATTTCTCTTTGTATCTCTTGCTGTTGGATTTTGTTGGTAATGTATAAAAATGCTAAGGATTTATGTGGATTTATTTTGTATCCTGCAACTTTGCTAATGACTTCTAATAGTTTTTTTAGCAGAATCTTTGTGCTTCTCTAAGTAGATCATCATATCATCTGCAAAGAGTGATAGTTTGGTTTCCTCATTACCTACTCTAATTCCTTTAATCTCTTTCTCCACTCATTGCTGAAGCTTGTGTTTGCAATACAATATTGAATAATAATGGTTCAAATCGAAATTGTCTCTAAGTATCTACGTGGCTTTGGATAAATCATTTCATTTGTAAAACTGCTGTTAAATTTATATTAGAGTCTTTGTATAGTCCTGTAATATTTCAAGGACTGATACACAGGGACTTTTAGATAATGGTTCAGTCTTCAGGTTTTTCCTGTTCTGCTGTTTTCTGAGCTCTCTCAGAGAGCCTGAGCTCAGGGACATTTCAGACCCTCACCAACCTGGGGTCCAGCAAAGTAGTTATCTCAAATGCTCTTATTCCCTGCTATCTTTCTCTTGATTTCAAGTTTCAGTTCAACTCACTCCCCTGGTACTGAAACTAGGTAATCCACTTCTTTGGATTGATCACCACTAGCAGGGTCCCACCACTGTGCAACCCCACCCATTGTGAATGCTTCTCACCCACAGCCAATGACTGCTTCCAGTTATATCAGCTGGTCCAAGAATACTATGTCCTCCCCTGAGTAGCCCTCTGACCTTAGTACTATCCATAGGAAGAAAATTCCTTAAACTAAGGTTGTAGCTATAAAGCTGATCACAGACCATTAGTATTTATTTTGGCTTAGTTTTTTTTTTTTTTTTTTAAGCTCATATGAACACATTTGTACTTCCACAGAGGCAGACCAACACCATCCCTGAAGATCAGGTTTTTCCTAAAGTCATTCATTGAAGCTGTCAGGCTGGCCTATGGGGGAGATTTGGAAAAGTTGGAATTTTCTGACAACTCTTCTATCTTCCCAGAATTCTCTTCTTATGGAAAGTTTCTTGAAATCATGGATATCTGCATTTTTACTGATGTTTTGTCTATGAGAATTATACTTGAGTTTAAACACAGGGATGGTTGAATTTGTTTCTATCCTTTAAATTTGCAGCTCTTGGAATTCTAGAATATGGTCGATATAGAAAACAATAGCAACTCATAAAGAAAACTATAATTCTTGAAACTATTCCTTATGACAAGGAACTATTTCACAAGTAAATCACTCAAAATAATAATAAAAAAAAGTTGTAAGATGCCTTATAAATAATTTTATTCACTCCTTCTTTCCCTATCCAATTTGAAATGAATACTCAAAGATTCATTTGTAAAGTTATGGTTAAAATGCTATTATTTAGACTATTTAATTCCCTAAAACATATGCCACTTGGGACAGGACAGATAGGGGCCAAACCAACCAATTATTCTGTTTTTGGTCACATATCGCAATGAATTCTCCGATGTCTTTAGAGAAAATCTATTCCAGTGATGAAAAATATTTCCTGCAGCTTTATCTTAGACATAGACTTCATTTTTTCTTATCTCTCATTATTCCTTATCTATTCCTGTATTCATTTATTCATCTTTTAACAAGCTGCAGAATGGGTAATCTTCTTGATGCAAAATACTAAGTGAAAAAAAATACAAGGGAATGTTAAAGAGAAGCACCTTCAAATTGACACAGCTGACCTTTTTTATTAAGTGTGCTGGAAATAAAAGCAGCAGAGAAAAATCTTTTGAGACTCTTTATCAAGCTATAAGCAAGCACATTGAACAATAGGCAAAGTGGTGACTCAAATGCTTCCATTTAGGCCAACAGCAAATAGGATACAAAGGAGAATAATATAAATCTTGTTGAAAATAACACAATCCTTTTTCTGCTGCTATAGAGATTTTCCTACTCAAAGAGGCAGTCCTTAGTTCTGACTTTGAATAATTCAATAGATTTATAACATCCAAATTATTACCAAAGTTTAATCTCATTACTGAAAAATGTGGACTACTAATTAAGCTCAAGCATCATTCATTAAAGAAAAAAAATATATATATGAGAACTTGCTAATGAACAGTGAGGTAAAATCAGAATCAGAAAAGAAAGAATGCATCAGAAAATCTGTACTAAACCTGGACCAATTCAACTTTTCCAATGGAAGGTGTATTCCTAGTGTCCATTAGGAAACCCAGAGTTATAGATTTAAGTTAAAAAAAAAAAAAAAAAAGTTCAAGAGATAGCATGTTGCTGGACAGATTCCAACCTCAGAAGAAAAGAATGAATTAAGAATGACTACAAATCTTTCTTTACTTCTTTCTAGGGGAACTTGGGTGAATCATTTAACTTTGTGGTTTCCCTAGGCAGTTCTCTAGGACTATATATAAATTACAGAGAAAAATCCCATAATTACAGACATTTTTCCCATCAGGACTTCCTTATATGAGTAAAATCATGTCTAGTTAAAAAAAATAATATTAGCCCATTTGCAACAAAAATGGATAGTGAAGTTGACTTAAAGAAATAGAAAGACCCAGATATCTAGTACATGACTGAAAAGCAACTTTAAAAAAATATTTCTAATTCTAGATTTGGTAATTCCTTTCCTTTTGGCTGGATTTTTGTCCATTTTAAAGAAAACAAATGTGTGTATGTATATGTGTGTGTGTGTGTGTGTGTGTGTTGTGTGTATCCACATGCATACACACATATATACATATAACATATACGTTATATATTACATATGCTACATATACATATACACATACACATATACACAATAGAAGCTTGTCTGTACTCACTAATCTTTTAACTTTCCATATTTACATACTTTATGATTGTTCCCTTAAAAGTATCCCCCATTTGGCCTGATGTGGGGCAAAATTGTCTTCATTTTTGTCTTTAATATCCCTAGTACTTTTCACAATATGGTGCAGATAAATGCTTATTAAGTTATTTTCTTTTAATATATCATTTAAAATTCATGTTATTTTAAAAGTTCATTTTAAACATTCATTTCACATGCTGGGTTTAAGTGATTATCCTTATAACTTTGTGAATTCCCTGATGTGACAAGGACTCATGGATACAGATGTTATCCTATCATATCCATCCATAATAGGAATCAAGTTAACCTTGCTCTTCAATTACTTAAGGTGATTGAAACTACAGCCATGACAGATGTCCGAGTATACTCTGTAGTAACAGCAGGCTTCACATCACTCTTTATTGTTAATATCACTTTACTTTAGGTATTGATAGTTATAGACTTCAGTGAAATTAAAAGGCAGTCATATTACTTAACATAAGATATAGACCTGATTTAAATATATATATAATGTATATACATATACATATATATATATATATATATGAATTCTGGTCATTAATTGATTTTTGATTTGTTATGCTAATAATTGATAGTTATAGACTTCAGTGAAATTATAAGGCAGTCATATTACTTAACATAAGATATAGACCTGATTTAAATATATATATAATGTATATACATATATATATATATATACATATATATATATATATATATATATATATATATATATATATATATATATGAATTCTGGTCATTAATTGATTTTTGATTTGTTATGCTAATAATTGATAGTTATAGACTTCAGTGAAATTAAAAGGCAGTCATATTACTTAACATAAGATATAGACCTGATTTAAAAAAAATATATATATATATATATATATACATATATATATATGAATTCTGGTCATTAATTGGTTTTTGATTTGTTATGCTAATAATTAAGTTCAAGTGATTTGAGCTTTCTATAAGACATACTTCTTGACCTAGGAATTGAATGCATGTAGCTTTCCATTAAAGTAATGTTCGAGCTAGCTTTCTAGAGGTCCTCCAGAAGGGCTTTGGTTTCAGCAGGGTAGATACTATGAGAATAGACAAGAAGAGAGTCCAAAGTCTTTATTGTCTCTTATACAGTGTATGACTGTCATAAACTGACCCAGTCTCATCTAGCAGTCTGATAGTTAGCCAGTCTCTGAATCTGATTTTGTCCCTAGTTTAAATACCCTATTATATCATTATAATATATTGAATATGTGTGAACTATAGAACCATTACATCACCATGCTAAAATACTAAGTATATGT
Source organism: Sminthopsis crassicaudata (assembly GCF_048593235.1). Classification (NCBI taxonomy): domain Eukaryota; kingdom Metazoa; phylum Chordata; class Mammalia; order Dasyuromorphia; family Dasyuridae; genus Sminthopsis; species Sminthopsis crassicaudata. The sequence continues at coordinate 138,947,217 of NC_133621.1, read as the reverse complement.
ATACTAGAGAACCATTATCTCATCAATTCCACTGAGTTAACACCTTGTTTCTAGTACACTTCTCCAGAATTCTCTACAATTAGAAACAATGAGGTTTATAATAATCAGTGACATTTGCAAAGTGCTTTAAATACATTATCTCACTAGAATTTCATGACTTCTTTAGGAGGTAGGCATGCCAGATACCATGAGCCTGATATAGAACTGGCATATAGAATACACTTGATACATTCTTCTTGATTGTTGGATTCCTATTTTATAAATTAGGAAATTCAGATTTAAAGAGTTTAATTGACTTGTCCATGGTCACATGGCTTCAAAAATATGATTTGCAATCATGCCTTGCAGATTAAAACTCCAGCACATTATTCATTATCATATATTTATTCACCTGTAATAATCAGAAGCTAGTTTGTTTATAATCAGTACTTTAAATTGGAAGTATACCTAAATGTATGTTCTTTCTGCAAAAAGACATATCAGGTAGAAAGGACAGAGGAGGAGTAGAAACCTCACTTCTGTTTGAATTATTGGTTCTGGTTCCTATTCCTATTTTCCTAATAGATATAAAATTCTATCTTCTATATCAAGTATGATTTCTCAAACATCAGTTTTTTCCCCTCATGATTCAAAATCCATGTAGGATGTTTTCAGCATATTTCTGCATTGATGTGGAGAAGAATTTTTAGGGATAATTATTATTGAAAAAAAATTTTCCTAGTTTTAAGGTGATAGGCACTTCATGTGCCAGAGTACTTTATACTTTTAAGTCCCAATGGAAATTGGATGTCTGCTCCTGGTAATCCAGGCACTGATATCTTATATTAATCAGAATCAAGTTTCCATGCTACTTGCTAGTTAGCACCTCCAAATTATGTGATAGGTACTCTGACTTGTTTCTGACTTTTTTTTTTTTTGGACCCTCAAACTACTTGAACATCATCTTCCTTTACCACTCTAGTTCTCTAGTTCTTCAAAATGCAGTCTTCCACTATTATAATGTATGTAAATTCTATGAAAGTAAAACTGCCTTATTTACTTGTATTTTTATCCCCTGCACTTAGCACGGTATTGGGCACATAATAACTACTTAGCAAATTATTTTTTTTTGTTTAATCATAAACTTCATAAGTGAACTGAAGAATTATTGATTCAATCATTTACATGGAATAACTTAGTCTCCCTGAACCTCAGTTACCTCAGATATAATGTTAATGGATTGAACTGACATTCAAATTACTTTTTAGCCCTAAGCTTTGAATCTGCTAAAATAAACATGTATAAGGTTATTAGAAGAATAAACAAATAACTTTTTTTTTCTTTAAATAACTTATATTCTTACTTCATCCACTTCTATTTCCCTACTTTCTTTTACTTAGTCAATCTCTATGCAAATCTGTTGCCCTTAGTCCTGAAAAATATAAACCTAATAAATATGCAACTTGGGCCAACATACACACACACACACACACACACACACACACACACACACACACATATATATATACATATACACACACACACACACGCTACACACACACACACACACACACACACACACACACACACACCTCTTACCCAATTAAAATCAGAGGCTCTCAAGGTAAAAAGCAAAAATGATTTATTACAATCTCCAAAGAAAGGACCACTCCTGACAGACAGAAGTCAGTAGAAGAGTGCAAAGCATAAGCTGCAAACACAGGATTATATAGACCCTAATGCAGAAAACACAATTCCCTTTTGACCTTTTCTCCCATTGCCTGAGTCCAAGCCTGCATCCTACTACAGGAAATCTACCTAGAGACTAAAATCTATTGAAATAAAGCATATTAGCCAACGGCACACTATTTACCATATGAGGAACTCAATGCTAATTGTGGCAAAAAGGACTGTACAGGGGACAGTAGGGAAATACATGTTTCTCTAAGATGAGTAAACACCTGCAGCTTTTCTCTATAGCAAAAATAACAAGCTATAATTAGAGTATAGATGGAGGCCACATTCTTATGAGAGGTATTCACTCAGTTTATCCCATTCACACTTTTTAAGACTCAATGAAAGTGTCAATCCCTAAATGAAAATTTACATCCTAGCATAGTTTCGGCTTTCAGAGAAAAAAATATTTTTCTGTGTAAATATTGTGGATCCTGTGTGTAGATAGTAAACTTCTGGAGGGCAGGCAGTTTTTTTTTTTTTTTTTTTTTAATTATTATTCAATAAGTATGAGACTGCCTGCCATGTAGGGACGGAAGGGAAAAGTTGGAACAGAAGTGAGTGCATGCTATGGTCCGGTCTAGCTCCTCTGAAGGGCTCAGAATAAGTCCTTAAATGCAAAGATCTGGACTAGCTCCTCTGAAGGACTCAGAATAAGTCCTTGTCAAGATAAGCAAGAGTCCTTGCCCCACGTTGTGGATGCCAATTTGTAATGTGTTGTTGTCTCCAGAAGCTGCCGATCACTCTCTGGTCTAGAGGAGAGACTTCTTCCTCCAGAGAGCTGCCTTAAGTCTGGCCCAGACAAGACTCTCTATCTTTCAAGTGCAGCCCTCTTTTATCCTCCCAGAGAATGGGCATGGGATAACGCAAGGGCTTCTGGGAAAAATTACTTCAACCAATGAACTTGCTCCTCCTAAGCATGCAAGCTCCTCCCCAGGAATTCAAAGGGGTTGAACTCCTAGTAAAGACCAGAAATAGAGAATTGTTAAGTACAGACTTAGCACTTAGTAAGAACCTAATATCTCATTATCTCATTAGTACTTAGTAAGAACCTAACAAGTGCAAAGAACAATGTTGCAAAAATTACCAATGCATATGTTCTGTCAATAAAAAGGTATAATTAAAAAAAGTAAAAAATATATTTTTTTTCTGAATCCCCAAAGTTTAGCCCAGACTGTTATCCACAGGAGGAGTTTAATGAATGCTTGTTGCATTAAATAAAATTTGAATTCCACTTCATAAATTTTTTGATATGCCCATTCCATAACAAAACTGTTTTGTAAAGTATTATCTTTATCTCAAGTTTCCTTTGTATACTACTTATTGTTATTTACATGGAAATTTACCTGGACAGATCTTGTAACCACTAACATTTAATCACTATTGTGATTAGCTAACTAATCTCTCAGAGATGATCCTAGCATGTATACTTGAGAGCTTATTACTTTATTTGTGAAGAGGTTTTTAAGGTTTTAAAATCTGCCCTTTATGATATGTCCTATTGCTAAAAATAGAGGGTTTTTTTGCAATCTTTCTTTCTTTATTATTTTTTAAATTAATTTTTATAATTATAACATTTTTTGACAGTACATATGCATAGGTATTTTTTTTTTTTACAACATTATCCCTTGTACTCCCTTCTGCTCCGAATTTTTCCCATCCTTCCCTGCACCCCCCTCCCCTAGATGGCAGGCATTCCCATACATATTAAATATCTTATAGTATATCCTAGGTACAATATATATGTGCAGAACCAAATTTTGTTGTTAAAAATAGAGTTTTTAAATCACATTATTTTTCCTTTTACTTAGTACCTGGTGATTTGTAAGATCCTAAAAATAGAGACTAGGACTTTTTTTTAATCTCAAAATTTTATTAGAATCATAATGGTTAAAAACATTTTGTACATGAAAATAATAGAATATTGATGGACATACAGAAAAAATGAGGGAGAAGAATTCAGAAAAAAAAACGACATGTTAAGGCATATAGAATTATATAGATCATAGAAAATAGAACTAGGAAAAATATGTACAATAATTAAAATGAAAAAATAATAAAATTCAAGTGAAAAACAATGGTTATTAAAGATTTCTAATGTTGGAGTATAATTCCTCTTGCCAGAGAGTAAGTGACCTCTGGCTACTATGTTAATTGCCTTCTTTTGGTATCAGAAATTACTTTTCAGAGAGCATTTGAAGGTAGATGTCAGAGAAGTGATAGCTATATTAAAGAATGGGTCTTTTAAAATTGTAAAAGAAAAAAATTCCATGAGAAAATAATTATTATTTGATATGAATTTATGATTAATATTTTGACATGTTTATTTCACCAATAGAATTTACCTTGATATTTTGTAGAATAAAGAAGAGAGAGAGAGAGAGTACTTATGTCACCAGTGTTTTTAGTCCTTTCTTAAAATATTTCTTTAACCATACAGTTTAAGAATGGTATTAATAAGCTAGTGTCTAAATACATTAACACCCAAAATGATGAGAGGACTCAAAACTATGTCATCTGAGAATTACATAAAGGTCATGAAGTATCTGAAGAAGATTAAGTTAGGGAATACTGTCTCTAGATAATGGAAAGGTCAGCAAGTGAAAGATGTTTCTGACATGTTCTTTAGGCATTTATTTTTTAATTAATTGATTGATTCTTAGTAATGAATAAAGGTAAGGATTAGAGAGTGGTTGGAATTTATAGGGAAGAAAATTTCAACTTAGGAAAATTTCCCAATTTTTATAGTTGTCCATCAACAGAATAAGATGTGATAATAGGTGTTTTTTTTTTTTCAAACACTCAAAAATCCTATTACCTGTCAAAACTGATTCTAACTCCTGCAAACCTTAGCTACATTAAAGAGGGATTTACTAGTGACTCCAAAGTATTATCTTTAAATTGAAAAGTCTCACCTATGCTAACATGAATCAGGAATACTATTTTTATACTGAATAGAAAATAAAATATATTAAAACATACAAATAGAATGTACTGAATTCATTAACACACAATCATCTGAAAATACATGTTCCTATTCAGAATTAGCCTCAATGGTCCTTGAACACTGTAGTTTGAAAGTTCATTGGGCCTATCACTAGCTACTATGTAATCATAACACAAGTTATTTCAATTAGGAAATTCAGTTTCCTAATTGATAAAATGCTGAGCTTGAATGATATCATTTTGGAGTAACATTTTTGGTGTCTTCTTCAAGTGTCTGAAGAAGATTATGTTAGAACATATTATCATTAGATTTTAGAAAGGTCAGAAAATGAAAGATGGATTTGACTTATTCTATTAGTAATTTTTTTGTACTTAATGCTATTTTATTTTTCCCAATTACATGTAAAGAGATTTAATAACCTTCATTTTTTGTAAGATTTTGAGTTCTATTGGAAACTGAGTGGATGTCTATAAGTTGGAGAATGGCTTAATAAGTTATGCTATATCCATGTTATGGAATATTATTGTTCTATAAGAAATGATCAGCAGGATGATTTCAGAAAAGCTGAAGAGACTTGCATGAACTGATAATATATGAAGTAAATAGAACCAAGAGAACTTTGTACAAGAAGATTGCTTAATGCTCAATTCTGATGAATGTGGCTCTTTTCAACAATGGGGTGATTCAGAACAAGTCAATAGACTTGTGATATAGAGAGCCATCTACATCCAGAAAAAGGGCTCTAGGGACTAAATGGGTATCACAATAGTATTTTTACTTTTTTTTTTTTTTTTTTGGTGTTTGTTTGCTTTTTGTTTTCTTTCTCATTTGTTTCCCTTTTTGATCCTATTGTTCTTGATAATTGTAGAAATATGTATTGAAGAATTACACTTGTTTAACATTTATTGGATTACTTGCTATCTAGGGGAGGAGGTGGGGGAAGGGAAGGAGAAAAAAAATGGAACAAAAGTTTTGCAAAGTGAATGTTGAAACTATTTTTGCATATATTTTGGAAATTAAAAAAATATTATTAAAAGGGATTTTGAATTCCAAATATTTTCTCCCCATCCCTTTACTCTTCTTCCTCAAGATAACAAGCAATATGATGTAACTTACAAGTGTAGAATCATTTAAAACATATTTCCAAATTAGCTATGTTGTGAAAAAAGAATCAGAACAAAAGAAAACTATATAAAAAAGAGAACAACAACAAATTGAAAGTAATATGCTTTGATCTACATTCAGCATCATAGTTTTTTGTTTTTGTTTTTTTTTTTTTCCCTGAATGTGATTAGTATTTTCCATCCTGCTTCTTTTGAAATTGTCTTGGATCATTGTACTGAGAAGAGAGCTAATTCTATCATAGTCAATCATCACAATATTGCTATCATTGTGTATGATGTTCTCTTGTTTCTGTTCACTTCACTCAGAGTCTTTTTGGGTTTCTCTGAAATCTGTCTATGGGCATTAAAAAAAAGCAAACTAATTGATTCTTGGTAGCAGATTGATTCTTGATAATTCTTAATAAAGGATAAGGGAAGAAAGAAAAGTATGTAATGCAAAAATTATACAAATATATAATTTTGATTACTAGAATATGAATTGAAATGTTCCTATACTATTAATTATTTTCTTTCCCTGATTCTCCTAGAAAGTGTGTTCTTATAGACAATTGCTAACAACTTTCTAATAAATAATTATTTCTAAGTAATTAACCTACATAGAAAGGAGGGAGTTACTAAGGTATTAGGTAGTAGGGCTTTCCTAAATCATTAACCTAAAAGCTGACATAGATTAGCTCAATTCCCTGCTCTACTTACTAGTATTCACTATATGGATGGAATATTCAGCATTTTCCCTTATATCCAAGGTTAATGAATTATAAATATTAATATCTTATAAAATGTTTACTATTATTATTTTGTTATTAATTTTCTATTCCCAAAGTACTAGGATGTCTTCAATCCAATGGTGAATTGAAGACCAGGGAATTATAATCATCACAATAAGACAGTTAAATTTACATAGTGATTTAATGTTTGTTAGGTATTATATATGAACAAACGCATATATACATGTTATATCATTTGATTTTTGTGACAACTTTGTAAAATAGATATTATTATCTTCATTTTACACATGAGGAAACTGAGGTGGTAGGAGATAAAAATGACAACTGTAAATGATTACTCAGTTTCTTGACTTCAATTTTAATATTACCCACATGCCACCTTTCTTTATGTGTACCTTTTATTCCTTCCTCCTATCTCACCCTCTTAAAAATAATAGCTTGTACATTACCATCTAAACAATACTTTCATCACAAAAATTTAGGAAAGTAAATATTTCATTTCAATATTTATTATCCTATTTTTTTTCTGCAGAGGCAATTGAAAGAATTTGTCCCCATAATTAGTAAATATCAGTCAGGATCAGAACCTAGATCTGTTGAATGCAAATTTACTACTCTTTCTCGGTTGTCAGATGCTTTCATAATTACACCAGTTATGTGCAGCACCACAACAAGTGATTAACTTTTTTTCCCCCATCACATCATTATAGTCTTATCACCTACATCATCTGTATACTCCTTACTTTGGTCCTTGCTTTCTTCTATATATATATCTTATGAATGATAATTATCTAATTTTTTTTTTACCACAGGGATAATACACATGTTGTAATTTCTAATCTCCAAAGCAAAAAAAAAAAAATAGTTTTGTATCTACATACTTAGATAAGGGAGGGGAATGAGGACTGGATGAACATGTAATTTCATTGCTATAGGTATCTCATGGATGAAGAAATTTCTAATGCAGGTGAACATGTTCTCTCAAACTTGTAATATGAGCAAGTTGCCTAAACCACTGAGCAATTAGTAAAAATTAATAACTTGATCAGGGCCATTTAACTCCAGAATTCAGAAACAAAATTTGAACCAGTTCCTTTTACACAAAGATCAGTTTTCTATCTACTATTACAATAGCATACTATCTTGCTGTATGTATATATGCATGTGCACAAACAAGCATTTATACATGCATGCTATTAATATATATTTGTATGCATAAGTATCAATATTAAAATACTATATTTTAAATTTTATTTAAATTTTCATATTATATACACACATGTACATGCACATGCATAAATACAAATACACAAATACATGTGATTGTATTGCATATTTGCTATGTATATACAATATAATATTTATATATAAATATATACTGTTATATATATATATTTACATTACATATTACATTACATATATTTATAGACATGCACATATATCTACATAGATGACATATATATGATTTAATTATCTTCTATACATATACATAAATATAAGTAACACATATCTCTGAGTATATTTATAGTACATATTATATAAACATGTATATATATATGAACATGTACTTAATATATGATATATGTGTGAAATACATGTATACTTATATGGATAAGTATATTTATATGTGTTCATATATATGTCATATATATATATATATATATATATATTTTTTTTTTATACACACAATATATATGCACATGACAACTTCATATTCCTTATCAAGGTACAGTAGACACTGTTACCAATTCAATCTTGATGTAGTGGTAGCAAAACTAGTATATGCTCTATATGGTTGAAGAATTATCAAAAAAATCTCCCTTAGTCAATATCCTACTTTTTTCTAGAAATTTCCTTCACTCCCACTGACCATTGAGATTTTATGTTACATAGGTAATCTATGCTGTGATTACATAGCCTATAGTACAAAGGAAATGTAGAAGCCTGCCCCTATTTATTTCATATATCACTTCTCTGAATTATATCCTTTTGATGTTTTCGGTCACTTTCATCATTTCTACGGGCCTAGAGAGAAAGTTTGGTCACTCTCATAACCATAGGTCATGGAAAAATCAAAGGGAGCAATCTGTATAGGAATCCAGGGATGCTATGATACAAATCATGAGGAAAAAGCAAGTAGTTTTTTTTTTTCTACATCTTACAATTATCCAAGTTTTGTTGTTTATTCAGTTTTTTGACCAGCAGAGAACATTTTCAATGTAGCAACAGCCACTGATCACACTAATGATTCGCCACTTTCTTGTCACCATCCCCATATATCTTTTGCTACTTCTTTTATCTGCCTTATAACAAGACCAAATGATAGACTTCAAGTCCTCAAGAAAAATTACAAATGACCAAAACCATCAGCACAATATTTCAATTATAATATGTTATCCCTCTTTTAAATATATATTTGTAAGAGTATCCACGTTTTTTGGATAGTGTATTTGATGTTATTCATTGTATAAACAGGTATAAGTATGATACAATCACGTATAAGCATAACCTGTGAACCAGAGACTGACAAAAATCTAAAATTTTAATTTTATGGGTTTGGTTCTGTGGAACTGTGAATCCATTTCTGTCTTTAGTTTGATCCTACTACATAGAGAAATAAATGAAAATCTCTCAATATATTATGAGATGGTATCATGGAGTGCATATAATATATTCCAATATTTGCAGCAGAGAACTGGGGATGAATTTCTACCAACAAAATTAAAGTCCTTAAAGTCTGGATGATGACACTCAATAAGTATAATAAATATGTGACTCTTATGTTGACTTGCTCTTACTGAAAAGAAGAAACCTCCAGAAGTTGAGATGTACCAACCAGTCCCAGCTTTAGAGTCCATCAATGTTATCATATATATATTCAGCGAAAAGCAATATCAGGTACTTTGTAATCTTAATAATGCCAAAAGAGCTGAGTCAGAAATAATGGTTGGCTGAAAGAATGCAAGATAGCTCAACACATGATATGCTATAGAGTTGATTTCTTGAAGTTTCAGAAAAGACATCTAACACTCATGAAATATTAAGACTAGAGACAGTATCCATGTCATTTAGATGACAGACCCTGTCAGAGCACTAAAATAAGTACATGAACATTATGCTTCACATTTAAAGAAATGACAGATAACACTTCAAACAACTGCTGCAATTCAATAGCACTTTGATGATGAATCACTGAAAAAATGTCTGATTGTTCAGTCTTTTCACCCTTAATATTTCTACTCTAAATATTTTTCTTCTTCCTCCTTCCTTTACTCTACTCCTTCTTCCTCTCATTCTATTTTTACTGCCTTCTCTCCCTTCCTTCCTTTTCCCCTTCCTTTCTTTTTCCTTCCTTTTTTTCCTTCTTTCCTTTTCCCCTCCTTCCCTTCCTCCCTTCTTTCCTTTTTCCCTTCCTCCCTCCTTCCTTCTCTCCTTCCTTTCCTACTTCTCCCTTCTTTCCTTCCTTCCTTCCCACTCGCTCCATCCTCCTCTTCCTTCTTCTCCCTCCTTCCCTCCCTCTCTCTCCCCCTTACTTAACACACACATATGCACACAGACACATATACCATACTCTTATATATAGACACAATGACCTATTTTGAAATCAGAGAGAGCATATTTATAATTTATGCTTTTTTATGAACTTATGATTCCTTGTAAGTTTAACAAACTTTGTGAAAGAACCACTATGTTTTCCTGTACAATAATTAGAAGAAGAGAGAAAGATGAGATGGTTGAACTTCAATTTTCTGGTGAATAACTTGCATTTTTGTGATTGGAGATCATAAAGTCACTGTCCAATGGTCAGGGAAATTTTTAAACCATTACTTCCTCCACTTGTTTCTATGGATGTAACATTAAAGTTTTTTCTTTTTTTTTTTTTTTTTCTTTTTTATCTCCAGTGATTAGCACAGTGCTAGCTCATAGTATGCATTTAATAAATGCTAATTGACTGACTGAATTACTGATAATCTAATGAATACAATAAATTTGAGTAGCCATAAATTAAAGTTAAATAAATTAAAATAAAAAATAAAGTTAAAAATTCAGATTCTAAAATAAAAGTTTTAAAGTAGAAGATAGCAGTATATTAACATTACAGAAAAGATAAGAATTTTAATTTTTCTTTTTTTTTTTGTTTTTGACAAGATTGCAAACTCAATATGAGTTAGCAGTAATATGTAATGTTTAATTAAAGTTTATTATATACTTTTTAAGAGAGAGATAGTGTTTATACTCTACCTTATTGAAATCACATTTGTGTTACTGTATTTCAGATCTACATTTCAAAGTTTTAGAAGGATATCAATATATTCATAAAATATATGTTCTCTATAATGAGAATTCACTATCTAATTGTGATTCACCAGCTTTCTGTAGAAGACATTCTATTAATTTAATCAAAAACTCCATATGGTACAGAGCTTTATAAAAGAACTATATGACTAGTCAAAAGAGGATAACTTCTTATTATCTCTCGGTTGACATCTTTATTTTAAGTGTTAAAAGCATTGATTTTGTTTGTGGAAAACCTTTCCCCAATTTTATACAATCAAAAGAATCAATTTTGCCTTGTATAACCTATATTATCCCACATTTTTATATGATTTATTCTCCTTTTCACAATCTGCAAACTTTAACTTTATACTCTACTCTTTTATTAGTTTTATATTTATTAATTTTTCCATGTATACTATAGTCTGCTACATGATTTAAAGTGTTAAAAAAAAACTAGTTTCAGGTAAGCTGCTTTTTAGTTTTTCCAATTAAATATGTTTTATTTCTTGTTGAATCTTTGTGTTTTATTATAACCTAGACCTATTTATTTTAGTTCTTTTATGAGTGGTCTAATTTCCAACTAACTCATCATTATTACTCTTTTCTTAAGCCTCTTATTGGGCTTCTTAATCTCTCTGGAAGATTTTGAAATTGTTCTACTTTCATTTTTGGGAGCCTAGTTGTTGGAATATCATCCTACCCTTCCTAGGCTTTGCTTCAATTTCTTTATGCCATAATATCAGTTGATTGTACTGGATTCTTTTGATTGATATTCATTCCATTTCCTCACTACTCACTCTGATAGTTCTTTCCCAAGAATTTTTTTTTGAGATGAATTTTATCATTAACTTTTTTTATTTGGAACTTTTCATACTATATTGAGATCATGAAACATTGCTAGATTTAACATATGTTTCACTCAAACATGAGTTTTTGTCATCAGTTTTAAAAATAACAAATATTTATATTTGTAAATCAGTGGTTTATTGTAGATACCAAAGATGTGTATATGATTCATATAATGTTTTAAAAGAATTCAATTAACAAGTCCTTACTGTTAAATATTTTTATTCTTTTATTAATTTCTTCACAAACCTGCTCTGATTTTTCTAATGTTTTAAACCAGTGCAAGAGCTTATACAATTCTTAAATGCTTATAATATTTCTTTGTTTGGTCCCACATAGAACTTAACTTAATATTGAACAAATTGAGTTCAGAGCTCAACCTATTTTCTTACTTTCATTTGTTTGAGCATTTATACCCACTTTTTATGATACTAATAATTTTTTCTTTGATTGCAGAGTTAGAAGCTAAGATTTAATCTGTCTAATCACTGGAATGGTACTTAGTGCATTTTCCTTTCCTCTTTATGTTTTCTCTTTAAGAAAGATATGAAGCATTCTTTCCAAAATTATCAGACCTGTGCTTAAGCCATAGACAATTAAATTTGCATATTTTTTTCAGGACAGAAAATTGGACATTTTATTGTAGTTTGCACCTTTTTCTCCTTAATTTGCTCCTTGCGAAGATAACTGTGAGATTTGTATAGATTTATTTCCCATGATAAGAATTTTGCCAATTGCTTCCACTTTAAATTATCTGATCCATCACCTTAGAAATGATTTTTCTTTTCTTGGAAATCTCATAATCTTATGGTGATGCTACTTGCATTTAGATGAAATCTTTTCATATCACATTTAGTTTTGTTTCTATATCCTTTCTTAGATTAGTTATGTCGCCTTTTTATGGTAGGTCCCATACTTTAATTTTCTCTCTAGTTCTTTTAGGTTCTACTAGATAACATTGTAGGTACTAAGCACTAAATAATTATTAATGTCTAATTATTATTGAATTAAAAAGAAATTTATTTTTCCCCAAAAAAACAAAACAAGCAAAACAAACAAAATTTTTTTTTAACAAAGTATAGGGGAAGCTGATCAAATTCACACAAATGTTACTTCTTGCACATTCCCAAAGGAATACATCCTGATCTAACAGCTCTTTTTTAGCCAATGGTATATGCCTCCTTTTAAAAAATAATGTATTTTTTAGCATTTCTTTTTCACAGATGAAGTAAATGAAAGGAATTTGTTTTCTCCAATGATTTATTCAAAGTCATAGAATGGCTAAGGCATCTATAGTTTAAAGAAAGCAAAGGTTTTCACAGTGGTCAAGCATTTCAAGATTATTGATAGAATGCCAGATGAAGTAATATTCAGCAAGGCATGCATGTAAATTTTATCTCAGACATTTACTAGGTGTGATCTTGGACAAGACAGGATTAACCATTGTGAGGCAGGATTAATTTTTTCCTCATTCATATAATGAGTACAATCATACTGTTTATGACATGGGGTTGTTTTCAGAATTGAATGAAATAATACATATAAAATATTTTGCAACCCTCTATGCCCTCTATAAATGCTATCAAATTATCACTGTTATTTTTGCTATTCTTTATGTTGTTCTTTTCAATTTGGCAGATTTGATTAATTTAATCCAGGCAAAGGCAAATACTTGTAACTAATTTTGGTCATTAATTACTATTTTATCAAAAGTAGATTATAAAAATTATGTCATACCCCATGCCAAAATGGTGCAATTGTACTCCATCATTTATTTTTGGCATAAAGATTGGTCAATATAGTAATTTACATTCTCATTTCTACTTGGTGATTCTCTCCTCACTCACTGCCCCTTTTTTCTTATTTTCATTTACTTCAGTTCTTTATATTTCTTTTTCTCCATGTTTCTTTGAATCACTCATATTCTTTCTTACAATGAAATATTGTTCTGTTACAGTCATCAATCATAATTTTTCAACTAAATCTTAATTGATTGCATATTTACATTCTTTTTGTTTTACTATCTAATAAAGCACTTCTATAAAGATTTTATTAACATGGAGAACTTCCATATTTGTAAATGTTGTTTATGTCAAGCAAAAGTATTAATATAAAAATAATTAGCAGTATAATAAGTATTTTTTCATGATTAATTTTTTTATAGAATGCTGGGGGTCAACTCATAGCTCTAAAATTTATGTCATAATATTCCTATTTTCCCACAGCTATCAAAAAATGACAAATTCCATAATTTATCAGTTTTTCCTATTTCCAGGATGGGAAGGAAATCTTCAGTTGTTTTTACTTTTATTTCATTACATTTATAATTTTCATATATATATATATATATATATATACATATGAATTATATATAAAATATATATGTGTTATATATGATATATATATATATATAATTTTCAATTCTTTTAAAATTATAATCTATATCATTCAATCAAATTTTGTGGATTGGTCTTTGTTTTACAGACTTTTAAAAGCTATCTATATGTCTTAAATATCAGAATTTTATTTTATTATTTTTTATTAAAACTTTTTATTTTTAAAACATATGCCTGGACAATTTTTCAACATTGATCCTTGCAAAACTTTGTATTCCAATTTTGTCCCCTTAACCATACCTCCTCCTTTAGACAGCAAATATGTGCTAAAGTTGGTAAAATATATATTAAATCACATATATTGTATCTAAGATATACTATAACATATTTAACATGTATAAGACTACCTACCATCTAAGAGAGGGGGTGGAGGGAGGGAAGGGAAAAGTTAGAACATAAGTGAGTGCAAGGGATAATGTTGTAAAAAATTATCCATGCATATATAATGTCATTTAAAAGTTATAACAAAAATATGTTAAATCCAATATATAAATACATATTTATATAACTATGTTGCTGCACAAGAAAAATCAGATCAAAAAGGAAAAAATGATAAAGAAAGTGAAACACAAGCAAATAACAACAAAAAGAGTGAAAATGTTATGTTGTGATCCATACATAGTTCCCACAGTTCTCTCTCTGGATGTAGATGGCTCTTTTCATCTCAAGATCATTGGAACTGGTCTAAATCATCTCATTGTTGAATAAAGCCATGTCCATCAGAACTTATAATTATATGATCTTTCTGTTGCTGTATATAATGTTCTCCTGGTTCTGCTCATTTCACATAGCATCAGTTCCTATAATTCTCTCCAGGCCTCTCTGAAATCATACTGCTGGTCATTTCTTATAGAACTATAATATTCTATAACATTCATATACTATAACTTATTCGGCCTTCTCCAATTAATGGGCCTACATTCGGTTTCTAGTTCCTTTCCCCTACAAAAAAAGGCTTCAACAAATATTGTTCCACATGTGGGTCATTTTCTTTGTTTTATGACCTCTTTGAAATACAGGCCAGTGGAGATATTGCTGAATCAAAAGATATACACAGTTTGATAGCCCTTTGGGCATAGTTCCAAATTGCTCTCCAGAATGGTTGGATCCATTCACAACTCCACCAATTATGTATTAGTGTCCCAGTTTTTCCACATCCCCTCCAACATTTGTCATTATCTTTTCCTGTCGTCTTAGCCAATCTCAGAGGTATGTAGTTATACCTCAGAATTTTCTTAATTTTCATTTCTCTGATTAATAGTGATTTAGAGCACCTTTTCATATAAGGAATGGTTTCAATTTCTTCATCTGAAAAGTATCTGTTCATATCCTTTGACCAATATCAATTGGAGAATGACTTAAATTCTTATAAATGTGAGACAATTCTATATATACTTTAGAAATGAAGCCTTTATTAGAACCCTTGAATGTCAAAATGTTTTTCCAGTTTATTGCTTCTCTTCCAATCTTGTCTGCATTAGTTTTATTTGTACAAAAAACTTTTTAACTTCATATAATCAACATTATTTATTTTGTGTTCAATACTCAACTCCAGTTCTTCTTTGGCCACAGATTCTTTCCTTCTCCACAGATCTGAGAGGTAAACTAACCTTTGTTCTTCTCATTTGTTTATAATATCACTCTTTATTGTCTAAATTTAGACCTTATCTTGGTATTTGGGGCTAAATTTATTTATGATTATTACCCATAGTTGTACTTATAAAATATACCTCAGGATGCCTTGAGAGAAACTAGACAATTTAAACATAGGAAAACTACAAAGTTCCATGATATTTTTAAACATAATATTAGTTAATGTATATATGCCTGTAGGATAACTCATGAATAAAAGTTAGGAGAAAATGTATAATTATGGTGGTAAAAATTTTGATTAGAATATTTGAATGAAGAAGAAGGATTATTTTGGTGGTAGTACATCTTCTAAGCAAAGCATTTTAGTTGATGAGTTGCAAAGATAGATATAGGTTTCAGGACAGAGAGAGTAAGATATAATAAAAATAATAATGAATGTCTACTGTCTAGTAATTAGTCGTAGATAATCTATATTAAATTCAAAATACCTGAGACATTCTTCATTTTCCTACTTGGAAATTACTTCTGTCACAAAGTAAATGAATCAGTGAAAAGAAAGCACTGTTTTTGAACTCAAACTAAATACTAAACTAAAAATTTTTGATAATGAAATAAATCATTATTTTTGAAGTTAATTTCTTCTAATCTTGGCTCTACAAACTTCAACTGTGACCGTGACATAATTATTTAATTTCTCTTTATTCAGTTTCTTAATTCTATGAAGAGATTAAACTCTATAATCTCTAATTTCCTTCCACCTTGAAATCTATAATCCTCAGAAACAATTCAGATTTTAAAACAAAAGAAAGGGAAAAAGAAGGGAAGATAACTGAGAATAAATATAAAAGGAGAGCATAGTTACTTAAGAAGATGGGAAACAATGTTAACTTAGAATAAACTAAAACCACAGAAGATGTTTTGAAAAAAATAAACCTCCATAAGGTGCTGCAAATAAGTCAAAGCAGTGATCATACTGCTACCTGGAGTAGATAGAATAATGATCTTGACAAGTAGGAAGAAGTCAAAGCCATCCAAATCTTAGTTTTTCTTCTTTTTATCTCTAAAAATCATCTTTTAAAATGATGTATATAACAAATATGTTCACTACAGGAATGAAACTCAAGACACATGAAGGGATGGTAAGAAAATACTCAGCTGACTCTCAATGAATTCAAGACCATAGGCTTGACAAAGTTTACCATCAGAGTAGTGAATGACCTAATATGATATTTTAAGGATTGAACGGGGAGTAGTTTCCCTAGAATTCTAAAAATTAAATTAGAAAGAAACAAAAAGTGAAACTTAAATTAGAAAAATAAAATTGAAACTTGAGAAATGGAGGATAGGATGCAGAACAAGGAAACAAAACTAATAAAAAGGAAAATGTAATCAGAGTGAGGAATTCAGACTTGAAAATAGAGGAAGAATGTACTGAAGGGTGAGGATTTAGTAAAAGAAAATATATTGAACAGGGCAGCTAGGTAGCACAGTGGATAGAGCAGCAGATCTGAAGTCAGGAGGACCTAGATTCAAATCTGGTCTCAAACACTTTAACACTTCCTATCTGTGTGGCCCTGGACAAATCACTTAATCCCAATTGCTTCAGGGGGGAAAAAAAAAAATGAAACACATTGTAAAGGGTAGTCAGAGGTGGGGAAACACATTGTAAAACATAGAATAGTGAGATTTGGAAAGATAAGAGTGATGGGATCAGAGGAATATACTTGGAATTAGACTTTTCAGATAGGATAGTATTCAGCCAATAGGAAATAAGGGGAAGGACTAAACTATGTTCAAGAAAGGTGAATGTCAAGGGAAAAGTAGTATTGTAATCAAGGTTGGAGATTCACACACACCTGGGAGTTTTACATTCTCTGGATAGCTTGTGATTTCTGTGACACTCAGGCAATGGGTCATCAGGAGAGAAACTTGTGTTTCAGGTATTAAAAAGGTCAGGTATTGATTCCAAGCATTTCTTTTCTATAGAATCAGAAAATTTTAACTTCACCTCTTCCAAGTCCAGTGGAATTATTTCTTAAAATGGGATAACTGAAGAACTGTTGAATAATTTATTAGATAATTATTTTAATAATAGCGTTTTATTTTCAAACTATAAGCAAAGATAGTTTTCAATATTCATCCTTGCAAAACCTTGTGTTCCAAATTTTTCTCCCTCCCTCCCCTAGAGAGCAAGTAATCCAATATAGGTTAAACATATGCATTTCTTCTAAACATATTCCTATACATATTATGCTGCACAAGAAAAATCAGATCAAAAAGGGAAAAAAAAACAAGAAAGAAAGAAAAAAAAAAAAAACGCAAGCAAACAACAACAAAAAAAAGATGAAAATATTATGTTGTGGTCCATATTCAGTCCGCAGGGTTCTTTTTCTGAATGCAGATGATTCTCTCCTTCAAGGGTCTATTGGAATTGACTTGAATTACCTCATGATCTAAAAGAGCTAAAATCATCATAAGTGATCATCATATAATCTGGTTGTTGCTCTGCACAATGTTCTCTTGATTCTACTAACTTCACTTGGCATTAGTTCAGTTTGGTCTCTCTGCTAAATAATTATTAAAGTCTTTTAGAGCATTTATACTCTAGATTTTTATTTTGAATAGAGATGAAAGATAGTTATGTCTATATATGTTTTTCAAATGTATAGATGTGGCTGGTGGGTAGCATAGGTAGCATCTTTGTAATTTAGTCCAAAAACCTTTTAGAAAGGATTGTCAGGTGGTAAAGTAGGAACTAAGTGACATCTGAGATCTGTTTTAATATTACAATATTTCTTCCCCTGTGCTCCGGGTTCCTATGATTTGACAATTGCCATGAGTCATAAACACAGTATCATCAATCAATTTCTGAAAGATTTTTAGAGGCCAAATTTTCCAATGAATTCATTTCCTAGATAAATAACAGACCAAGAGAAATTAATTTATTTATGTTACACACATATTAAATAGCAAAACCAGGATTTACACCTTTATTTTCTGGTTCCAAATCCACGTTTATTTTCTGGTTCCAAATTCCTTTACTTTTTCACTATAATTTCTGCATTTGATGATCATAAATTGCTTAAAGTCATAATCCAAATATATTTTGGTATACACATTTTTCTGCATTCCTAAACAAAATAAATCCAATAGTTGATAAATTACTATTTGTTTTTACAAGACAGGATCAGATATGCAAGTTTTTACTTTTAATATGTTCACAATAAGTATAACCAAAAATTATGAGTTCTTAAATTATTTCTTTAACATGTACATACATAGGCATAGACATGCATTAATTTATGCATACATACACACATACATATATGGATAAATAGCTGGGTATATGCATGTTAAAGACAAACAAATGTATTTTTGAGAAAATGAACATGAGACTCCAATTAATTATCTCATTTTTCTTATTCTCATCCTATTTTAAGAAATCAGAATGTTAATATTATCACTATATATGTAAGACATGTATGATAAATGATAAAATGTAAATGAAAATCTTTTTTATTAAATGCACTAATTATGTTGTTTATCATTTGAGAAAGGTTACATGATAGAACTCAAAATAAAAGGGAAGGAAAGGAAATGTGAGCTTCTGTCCTAAATTGAAACAAGTTTCGAAATACATTTTCACATCATATTTATACATTTTCAAAATAAATCTATTTCCTTTTTTAGCCATGATCTATGTAATTTAACAAGCTCATTTTAACCAACATTTATTAATGTTTGAATAAATGAAGTTTCCATTATTTCTAAGATCAGAAGCCAATTTTTAAAAATGCATTCATTTTTTTCAAGTAAGGCAGTCTTTTGAAATAGCAGAAAATATAAGATATTTTAATGAAAGAAACTGTCAGTTTTTATTTCACTTAGAAAGCTCTACATTTTATTTAATACTCTTTTCTTTATTCACATTAAAAGGAAGTCACAAACTCAACTAAATGTGGGTGCATAGAGTAAGTAGTCATGTGTCACAGACTGCCATTTAGACAATACTCACTGTCACAAAGAACCCAGAAAATTGCTCTTAGAAACAAAAAAAAAAAAAACTAAATTCATCTTGACAAGGTAAAAATTATTAGATTTTACTTGGACCTGATAATATTAATGTGTCTCAGTTGTGGTAAGGCTGTAATCAAAGTACTGATATTTTTTGATCAATTTGGATAAATTTAATGAAATCTATTAGTGAAAAATTTTATAAGAGTTAACCTTCACATTTGTTTCTCAATATGATAACAAATAATCAAATTACTAGGGTAGGGGGACAACAAAAATATTGGGTTTAAATTTTAAGGTGATACCATAAGGCCTAGATAAGTAAGTTGAATATTATTAATGCCAAAAGTAGTTACTGAATAATAATAATAATAATAATAATAATAATAATATGTCTATTCTTGCATCTATACAGAATCTTCATAAAATGATCTATACACTCATTGCAGGCATCCTCAATGAGCACTAAACATGGCTTTCAAAAGCAGTATTTTAAACAAAGGACCACATCTTTATGACTTCTTAACTGCTAATTAAGTGCAAAAGATAGAAGATCCCTTTGTGTTTATTTTCTGGTAATTATGAAAATAAAAATTCTAATTTTATAGGAACAAATTTTCATCTTAAAGGCATTGTTAAAATTATCTATCTCCAATATATCAAAAACATTAAGGATTCTTTGGATGATAAAATAGATGAAATTACCTGTTTAAATGATGCTACAATTTTTTTTTCAAGAAAATTGCTTATTCTCCAATTAATAAATGGTCAAAAGATATGAACAGACAATTTTTAGATGATGAAATTGAAACTAATTCCACTCATATGAAAGTGTTCCAAATCACTATTAATCAGAGAAATGTAAATTAAGACAAGTCTGAGATACCACTACACACCACTACACACCTGTCAGATTGGATAAGATGACAGGAAAAAATAATGATGAATGTTGGAGGGGATGTGGGAAAACTGGGACACTGTTTTGTGGAGTTGTGAATGAATCCAACCATTCTGGAGAGGAATCTGGAATTATGCCCAAAAAGTTATCAAACTGTGCATACCCTTTGATCCAATAGTGTTACTACTGCCCTTATACATCATTATACACTTCAACAATATTTCTGTATGAGGATGTATTCTGATGGAAGTGGATATGTTCCACAAAAAGAAGATCTAATTCAGTTTCAATTGATCACTGATGGACATAATCAGCTACACCCAGAGAAGGAACACTGGGAAATTAGTATAAACTGTGAGCACTGTTTTGTTTTGTTTTGTTTTGTTTTTCTTCCCAGATTATTTTTAGCTTCCGAATACAATTCTTCCTTTGCAAAAACAACAACAAAATTTGGTTCTGCACGTATATATTGTACCTAGGATATACTATAAAATATTTAGTATGTATGGGAATGCCTGCCATCTAGGGAAGGGGGTGGAGGGAAGGAGGGGAAAAATTTGGAACAGAAGGGAGTACAACGGATAATGTTGTAAAAAAAAAAAAATTTATATGACTGTCATTTTGTTTGTTAGTTGCATTAAACCAAAGTGAATGAAAAATGTACATTGTCCAAATTTAAACCAGAATTTGAATAATCAATCTATAAAACTTGTTTCATAGTATACATCTTTGACAATATGCATGGGTATAAGATTCGTGCTCACAATTGGATAAGAAGAGGAAAGAAGGCTGAATTTCAATTCAGTAACATCAATTAAATACTTACTGGGTATTATATACAGAGCTAAGAGCTACAAATAAGAAAAAAAGTAAGATAGTCCCTATCATTAAACAATTTATATCTTATTGGGGGAAGGAGATAAAACATAAAATTAAACTGAAAATCAGAGGAGTATATACCAGGAGGTCATTGACATAGGACATCATATTTTGAGGAATGGACCCCAAGGAGAGAGCTGATAGAAAATGAAGAATTACCTACAAATTTATAGGCCCTCTTTACAGGAAGGTATTGGAAGGAGTTTATTATTTCACCCACCAATTTTTCAATAAGGAAAAAAGCAACTGAGAGAGATGAGAAAATGTTGAGTATCTTAATACTGACTCAATCTGAGTTTTGCTAAGATTTCAGGTAATCACTTTATACTGGAAGAGTCATGAAGTTCCCTAAAATGGAAATCATATGGAGTTTCTGATGAAAAACAGAGGAGGAATTGACATTTATAAATTGAAAAGCCTCTTTACTGATTCCAAAGTTTCCATGAATACAACTTTTTCATAGTGATATTGTATCAGGATTGTAATATTGCTGTGAGATAAGAAATGTAACTACTCCAAAGAAGTTAACCAGACTATCCCTCAAAGAATAAAAAAGAGGAATTGGGTGGGTTGTGACAGGTGACAATACTGAAACATTAAAAGAATTCTAAAGAAGTTTTAGATTAAAATTTACAATATAAGAAAAGTTACATGGCAAGAATGAAGGGTAATAAATGAACAGCTAGAGTGCCCTCAGAGCACATTTTAAATTTCAGGAAAACATGAAATTGATCCCCCATTGCAAAGTTGAGAGAACATGGTCAGAAGATTAGAAGGTGTAATTTGCTGTGTACTTCTTTTAAAGGTATTCTTGAATCTCTGAACCAACAGATTAATTTGCCTAGCTAAATGCCTATAACATAGGATCCAGTTTATAAGTGCTGTTTAAAAAAAAAAAAAATCTATTTTCCGAAGCACACAACATGCTATACTTTGTGTAAGATTATATATAATAACTTCTCATAACATATCTGGGTAGTTTGATTTAGGTTTATAGATTTGTGATAATCTTGTCATCAACTATCCTTTGCCTGAGGACCTGAATAGCCTGAATTTTCATTAGTTCTCATTTCATTATTCCTTTCTTTGTTGTATAACCTCCAGCAAATGTTATCCCAGATCTTTATATTTTTAACTTCCCCAGAGAATATGAAGAAAATGATAACTCATCTGTGTTTTATTACCTTTAGATAAAGTTTGTAGTTATAAATCTATATATGAGGCTTGGTGTGCTTCTATTAATTATTAGTGTCCCAATTAAGTAAATGAAGTGATAGGAAAACAAACATTTATTCTTCATCATGCCAGGTAAGTGAAGTCCAACTCTACTACAGTCATTTCTAAGTATTACCTCATATTTATGGATTCAGGCCTTCTTAATTTTAGGCAGCAATTTTCATCTTCACACTAAATTCATTGACATTTCTATAAGAGAACATGGAGTAGATTCAGAGATGAAAAGAATGAGAAAATGTTGGATTTTAACAACTTTTGTATACAGAATAGATTATGTAATCCTAAACTGTTTGAGGCAGAGGGACCTTTAGAGATCACAAAATCAAAGAATTATAGAATCTCGAACTTGGAAAAAACCTTAAGGTGACATCTTATCACAAATGTATATCAAAAAGTGTGCAGCATTGCACATGTGGCAAGTTATCATAGTAATTGTGTTTGGAAACCTCTGCATTCTAAAGTAACCTTTTCTACTTTTGGATTATTCTGATTTTTGGAGAGTTTTGTAACTTGCCAAGTCTATGATCTGTCTGAAATTTCCATCTAATTCTTCTTCTTTATTTTTCTTTTCTGTTCCCTGAAGCTCAGCATAGAAAAAATTATCATCTCATATAGGAGAGCTTTTTTAATAGTTTTTTTTAATATTCTAATAAAATGCTTCCTTTAATTAATTAATTTATTATTATTATTATTATTATTATTATTATTATTATTATTATTATTATTATTTTAACCAAGCTAAATATTCCCTTTTTCTTCTGATTTTCCTATATCATGATATCACTATCTTGAGATCCCTCACCAACAGAGGCATATTACTCTGGGTTCTTTTTGCTTATCAATAACTTTCTTCAGATATAGCACCCAGAATTAATATTCTGGATATAATCTGATAGGGCAGAGAATGATGATACTGTCACTTTCTTTCTTAATGCCTGGCTGCTTAGCCATACACATTAACTTTCTCAACATCATACCTTATTTTTGACTTATTCATATTGATCTCATAGCCTGCTAAAGCTCAAAAAACTTTTTGAGATGATCTGTCTTGTACTTGTGGAATTGATTGTTTATAACCACAATGGTAATATTCTCAGTTTGTCACTATTCAATTATATCTTTTTATGACTTTGCCATTCAAAGTTTTAGGGATTTCTAACTTTCAGTCATTTAAAAACTTGCTAAGTATTCTATCTAAATCTTTACCTATATAAACAATAAACACGTTAAATGTCATTGATGAAAGCCCAGATCCCTAGGACACTTCATCTCAGAGCTTCCTACAAGTTATTATCCCATTCCTTATATGGACTCTTGGGTTTTGGTCACTTAACTTGTTCTGAATCCTTCTCATTGTAATAGTTAATTTCAAATTATATTTCACAAGAATATTAATTCTATTGACAAATACTTTGTCAAATATTCTACTAAAATGTAGATAAATTGAATTTAGAGAATTTTTAGGGAATCAAATAATAAAGTAACTTTCCCACATTGAATATGGAGTCCTTTTGACTTCAGTTTTAGCAGTACATTTACCACCTTGTTTCTAATCATTACTAACCATCCATTTGTTAATAAACCTAGAAATGAAGTTAAGTTCATTGATATATGGTCTGTAAAATTCATTTCTTTCTTCTTTTGGAAATCAGGAAATTATTCCTTCTTTATATTATTTTGCAGCATCTCTAATTGAATAATCTCATTTTATAGATGAAGAACCTGAATAGTAATGTGACTCATTTATGGTTCCCTAGCTACTAAAGAGCAGAAGTGCACCTGCAACTTATGTTTCTTCACACTAATTTCAGAGTTCTTTTATTACGACACACAATAGTGCTGTGTTGGCCAAAATGCTCTGTTTCACTTCATCTTTTACAATCCCACATAGACTATTGTTTTAGTAATCAGATGATGAGGCTTCTTTTCAAAAGAAAACATATGCACTTAGGAAAATTATAATTGGTATGATGTAACTCACTTTACACAATAGATGTGTTCCTGAAAATCTGTCCCCAAATCATAAATCTATAAAACAATATATTAAATGCTGTATAGAATCTGGGTATTTTTTAAAAGTCGATAATATATGCTTTAGTTAGTACAAAATTAATTTTTCTCTTAATTTTCAAGAGAGAAAGAGAGAGAGGCACAAAGACAGATACAGAGATAGACAGACAAGGGATAGAGTCAGACAGACAGAGAACCTATGGTTACATTGATATAGAGAAATTCTAGATGAGGATACTCTCTCTTCTAATGCAGGTTGTAGTCTTTTCTGCACATTTTAATCTCATAGAGTTACTTTGAGCAATGATAAGTTAAATGACTTACCTAGGATCCTGCAATTATCGTGTGCCAGAGACCAAATTTGGTTACTGGTTTTTCTAATTCTAAAATGAGATTTCTATAAACTCTACCATACTACCAAACTCTCTCATTTATTTTTATTTTTTGCAATAATTAGATTTTTTTAAAGCATTTAAAATGCATTCCATTTTCTTTTATTGAGCCTGAACATGAGACTATTTGATAGAGTGCCACTAAGGAAATCAGTAAGAATGTTAAAAGCAAATATTGTCCTAAAGGGAAGATTCAGATCAGGAATATGGAGGAGCTAACCTCTAAATCTGCACCAGATGTTCTTTTGAAATCCTTTGTAAGTATCTCACTCTATGATACCAAGCATTAGGGCAGGAATGAAATTTCAAAGACAGGAAGCATAACTGGAACAATATTTACAGGTTTGAATTCAGAAGGGAAAAAACAACAATGAGCTATGTGGTTTAAGCTGTACCATCTCACTATACTAAAGAGATCCTTTCTATCCTATTTTCCCATAAGAATTTCAAATACTAATGGGGCTTAAATATCCAGAGGGTGCAGAGATGAGTTCAACTTCTGAGCCAGTACTAGGGAAGACAAAATGTTCCTGGGGAAGAAAGCATGACACTAGGAGAACCAAAGTTAGGAAATAAATTGAAGAAATGCTGTATAGGAAGAATATAAGCAATTTAGACCCACTTAAATATATGTACACAAGCAACTTTATAGACCTAATTCCTGGGCAAATATTATTATCATGAAAACATCTCATTGTTGAATAGTTTTGTTTTGTTTTGAAATGGAGTGTTAAATGTTTTGTCTGGGGAAAACTGGGCATCTGGAAATCTTATGCATAATCAGCCTCTTTTTCCATTTTGCTTCACACTTGACTGAGTTGATTTAGACACAATAATTCCTGTTAGTCCTGTGAGAGTTTTCTTCCAGAAACAGCTCACTTGAGACCAGGGTGCAAAGGAGATGTGACAATTTGAAAATAGAAAGATGTATTTCTGGAGGCACGTGCACATGCCATCTTACTCCTCTATTAGTGAATACATCTGTCACCAGTATTATTGTTCTTGAGGGCATTTCAGGTTGTCTTCAGTAATAAAGAAACCCTTGTGGAGATACTCTCTAGCAACATCTTCTTCAGGTTTTGTAGGTTTAACCTACTCAGCTGCCTATTGAAAACCAGAAGAGAAAGTTCTCATCACCAAAATTCTAGTATTGTTAAGTAATTCACCTTCAGTATCAGATTAGATTTTATTATTCTGTTATCCATATGCCACCTAATGAATTGTCTTATGATTGTGTCTACTGATAGTGATTACCCAGATTTTCAATATCAGTAATGCTTTTTTAAGTAGGAAAACTGCCAAAATCCATGTTATGAAATTTGACTATGCTATTCATATTCTGTAATCCTGGAAAACCAAAAAGAGAAAGCCCATATTACTACTTATTTCTTTATTTTGTTAGTTCCCAAAAGTTCCCAAAGGAAGATACTTTAGGATTCTGATTAAAATGCACTTCAAATTACAGGTATAATAGGAACCTTCAGTTATTCAGTTGATAAGCCCTTATTCAGAACTATGTGCCAGATAATTTTTAATTACTTGAGAAACAAAGCAAATGGGGAAACAGTCCCTTCTTTAAAGGGACTTACATTGTAATAGGCAGGACAATTTGTATTTATATAGGGATTTATAAAATATGTACCAATTAACCACATTATATGGTAAAGAGAAAGATAGTAAATGGGGGGGAGAGAAGTTAAATTTCTGCTACAAGATGTCACTTGAGGTAAAATTTGAAGGAAGCCAAGTATTTCAAGATACAAAGGTGATTATGAAGAATATTCTAAGATTCAATATAAACAATACAAAAGAACAGGGCAAGTGAGAATGTTGTGTGTGAAATTGCAAATGACTCAGGATGTATTAGAATGTAGAAATGTGAATCTGTATAATGTGTAAATGGACTGGAAAGATGGGAAGCGTATAAACAATAAAAATGTCTAAATGCCTAACAGAGGAGTTTCTATTTGATCCCTGAAGTAAAAGAAAGCCATGGATTTATATTAAGAGCAGGAGGTGTGGTTAAATGACTGGGTATACATCTTAGGAAAATCACTTTAGCAACAGTATGTAAAGAGATGATAGGGAAGAAAAAAAAAAATTAAGTCAAGAAAAACAGCAGGCTTGTACGTAATTGGTGATGAGAGCCTGAATTATGGTGGTGCTTTTATGAATATAAAGAAGAAAATATATAGGAAAGAGACTGCGATTATAGAAATGACATAATTTGATAAATTCTTTTTTAAAGTATGAAATAATTGAGAGTGAGTAGCTGAAGATGACAAACTTGGCTCTTCTCAGCATAGTCAACAGACAGTAACAAAATAGGTTTGGGGAGGAAAAAAAGATCTTTGTTTTTGATGCATTGATTTTGAAGTGCAACACGACTTCTAGCCCAAATTGTCCAGTCAATGATGTGATGGTGTAAGACTGGATCTCAGAAAAGAGACTAGAGTTGTGAATAATCTGAATAAAAATATTCATTGAACATATGGAAACAAAAAATTTCACTAAATCAAAGTGTGTGGAAAGAAAAGGACCAAGAACAAAGTCTTTGGGAATACCTAAAATTAGTGATTTTGACATGGAGGTTGATCTAAATAGAGGGACTGAGGAAAAAACAATCATACAGATAGGATGAGAATCAGGGGGGAAAACAAACTTATGAAAATCAAGAGGACAGAGATTTTTGTTGACTAGTCATTTTTTTTTTTTCCCAGTTGTATTTGACTGTTGGTGACCTTAGATCGCTTACCTGTTTGCCTCAGTTGCGTCATTTCATTCAGTAAAAAAGAGCTGGGATAGGAAATGGCAAACCTCTCCCATATTTTTACAAAGAAAACCTCAAAGAAGTCATGAAAAGTTAGATATGACTCAACAACAACAACTAGCTCGCAAATGAGAAGAAAAAAGTAACTGAGGGTACAGGAAGGTATTGGGTATCAAAAGCTGATTTAAATGGCATTATGAGCAGATTCTGGTGATTGATTTATCCTGATTGGGATCTTATTCCATGGATTTCAAAACAAGTAGAGATCCAGGCCCCTCATCTCAAGGGTCATCTAGACCAGGGCTTCTTAAACTTTTTTTTTTTTTTTTCCATTTGCAATTCCTTTTAATCTGGGAAATTTTTGCATGACCCCAGGTGTATTGGTACATCAATTTGCTATACAAATCAAACTTTTCCTCATAATAAATAATAATTTAACAACCCTCACTTTGGTTACTTAACCTCATCTGGGGTTGTAACCCACAGTTTAAGAAGCTTTGATCTAATCAAGTTCATATACAAAGGAATTCCTAATGTTATCATTCCTAAGAATATCTATTCAAGATATGCTTGAAAACCTTCTGGAAGGGGTAATATGCCACAGCTTGAGGCGTACCATTATTCTTTAGAAAATTATAATTAAAAAGAATTTTTTTTTGTCTCCATTATAACAATATATTGTCTCTTTGCAAATATCTCCCAATGTTTTTAATTCTTTCCTAAGGATGGTGAATTCTAACAAGAGTTTTTTTTAATGGAAAAGGAAGCTTTTAACACATGATAGGCAGTAGCAAGGATGTAGTAAAAAGAGAGAGAATGAAGGTTGGGTCAGGGATGATAGTAAGAACAATCTATATCACCTGGTATCAAATCTGGATTCTTTTCATTATAAAACTTATCAATCAATCAATAATCATTCAATAAGTGCCTACTTATGTGGTGACTGGAACTTTGTTAGGTCCTAGAAAGCCAGATGAGTTTCTCCCTTGATGTTCTTGTTTACTCCTAGGAATTATCTTATCACATTTATGCAAATGATTCCCAACTCTAGATTTCATGCCCTAATCTCTGCCTGAATACATGTAGAACTGCACTCACTTTCTGAAGATCATCTCTACTTAGAAACACCAACTAAAAACAAACAAAAAAACAAAATACAAAAACAAAACAAGAAACCTTTTGTTTCATTATGTTTTTAAAAATACACATTTCTTTATGAATCATGTTGAGAGGAAAAAATCATAATAAAAGGGAAAAGCCATGAGACAAAAAACAAACAAACAAAAAAAACAAAAACAAAACAAACAAACAAACAAACAAAAAACAGAAAGGAAAAAAAAAGTGAATATAATGCGTTAATTTACATTCATTGTCCATAGTTCTCTCTCTGGATGTAGATGGTGTTTTCTATTCAAAATTTATTGGGATTGCCTTAGATCACTGAACTACTGAGAAGAGGGAAGTCTTTTATAATTAATCATTGCAAAATCTTGCTGTTATTGTGTACAATGTATTCTTGCTTCTGATGGTTTTATTCAGTATCAGTTTATATAAATCTTTCCAGATCTTTCTAAGATTGGCTTGTGTATCATTTTCATAGATCAACAATAATCCATTACTTTCTTTTTTCTTTTTTTCCTTAGCCAATGGGCAAAGCTTTAATTCAGTAGTAATGCCATTACAAAAGCAGGCAGAATTGTATTTCTTTCATAAATTAAAACTTATTCAGTTATTTCCCAATTGATGGGCATTTACTCATTTTCCAATTCCTTACCATCATAAAAAGCCCTGCTATAAACATTTTTGTACATGTGGCTCCTTTTCCCTTCTTTATGATTTCCTTAGAATACAGACCAAGGAGTAGCACTGCTGGGTCAGAGGGTATGCACAGTTTTTTAGTCTTTTGGGCATAATTCCAAATTGCTCTCCAGAATGCTTGAGATCATTTCATAATACCACCAAGAGTGAATCAGTCTCTTGGTTTTCTTATATTCCCTCCAACATTATCATTCTCTTTTCCTGTGATCATAACAAATCTGAGAGTTGTGAGGTGGTATCTCAGAGTTGTTTTAATTGGCATATCTCTAATCAATAGTAATTTAGAACATTTTTTCATATGACTATAGATAGCTTTAATTTCAGCATCTGAAAAATTTCTGTTCATATTCTTTGACCATTTATCAATCGGGAATATGTTATATTCTTAGAAATTTCATACAATTCTTTATACATTTTAGAAATGAGGCCTTTATCAGAAATACTGCCTTTGCATAAATTTTTCCCAGCTTTGTACTTCTTGTTTCTATTAGTTTTGTTTGTGCAAAACCTTTTTAATTTAATGTTATTAAAGCTGTCCCTTTTGTCTTTCTAAATTTTTCTTTCATTCTTATTTGGTTGTTAATTCCTCCCTTTTCAAAAGATCTGATAGGTAACCTATTCCTTGCTCTCCTAATTTGTTTACATTATTATCTTTTATTTCCAAACCATATAGCTGTTTTGACCTTTTTTTGGTATGGGGTATGAGATATTAGTGTTATGTCAAGTTTCTGACTTTTTTTTCTAGTTTTCCCAGCAATTTTTGTGAAATAGTGACTTCTTATCCCAGAAGCTATATTGTGGGTATTTATCAAATACTAGTTTATTACAGCCAATGATTATTGTGTAATGTGTATCTAATCCACTGACCCACCATTCTATTTCTCAGTCAGTACCAAATGGTTTTGATGACTGCTGCTTTATAATAGAGTTTTAGTCTACTACTGCCAAAGTACCATTCTTTGTATTTTTTTTCATTAATCCCCTTAATATTTTTGACATTTTGTTCTTCTAGATGAATTCTGTTATTATTTTTCCTATCTTCATAAAATACAATTTTTGGCAGTTTGATTAGCATGGCACTGAGCAAATAGACCAATTTAGGTAGAATTGTCATTTTTATTATATTGGCTCTGTATAAGCATTTGTTATTTTTCCTATTGTTTACCTCTAATTTTATTTGTGTGAGAAATATTTTGTAATTGTGTTCATATAGTTCTTGAATTTGTCTTGACAGATAGATGCCCAAATATTTTATTTTGTCTACAGTTATTTAAAATGTAATTTCTCTTTCTATCTCTTGCTATCTATATCAGTAATATGTAGAAATGCTAATGATTTTGTATCCTGCAATTTTGCTAAAGCTGTTAATTGTTTCAAGGAGGTGTTTGGATGATGATTTTCTAGGATTCTCTAAATATATTATCATATCATCTGTGAAGAGGGAATAGTCTTATCTACTCATAATCTATTTTAATTCCTTTAATTTCTTTTTTATTCTTAAATCCAATATTTTATTACAATATTGAATACTAGTGGTGATAATGGCCATCCTTGTTTTACTCCTGATTTAATTCACACTTCATTGAATTCACTCCTGACATAGAATGTGTCTAGCTTTTCTCCATTACAAATAATGATTGCTATTGCTTTTAGATAGATGCTGCTTATCATTTTAAGGAAAATTCTCTTTATGCCTATGCTCTCTAGTGTTTTTAATAAGAATCTATTTACACATATATTGAGATTATCAAATGATTTCTGTTGGTTTTGTTATTCATGTGGTTGATTATGGCAATAGTTTTCCTAGTATTGATTCCATCCTGCAGTCTTTGAATAAATCCCACTTGGTAATAGTGTATTTTCTTGTTTATAAGTTATAATTTCTTTGCTACTATTTTATTTAAAATTTTTGTATGAATATTTACTAGAGAAAATTTTCTTTTTTTGTTTTGGCTCTTATTGCTTTAGGTATTCAGTACCATATGTGTGCCATAGAAGAAATTTGACAGTACTCCTCCTTTACTTATTTTTCCAAATAGTTTACTCTGTATTGGAATCCCCATCAATATTTTAAACTCTATATTTGCAAGATGAAATTGTTTATTCCCACCCCCATCAAAAACAAACAAACAAACAAAAAAAACTTCTTCCTAATCCAAATGCCCTTTTATTGTTGTTACTGAGATCACTAATATCCTCTCAATTATCCAGATTCAGAACCACCAAGCCAGTCAGAATTCTTCCTTTTCCCCTTCCTTTTTTAACACGCCATGTCTGTTGCCAATTATTATTAATTTCCTTTTCTTCACTATATCTCCAGTCTTTCTCTGTTTCTTTACTCACATAACCAACCGCCCTAGCACAGTCCTTGTCACCATTTCCTGAATTTTTGGAATAACCACCTATTTGTCATCTTTTGCTGAAGTCCCTTCTATCTCTAATTATATCTACAAATAGCTGGCCCATTAAAAATCCTGAAATATAGATCTGGATATCCATTACCCTCTTGTGATCTCCTATGGAGTATATCTTTTTAGTTTAGCATTTAAATCCTGCCACAATCTGATAACCGATGTCTTTGCAACTTCATAATTCCACAATGTTTTATTCAAAACAAATTGCTAGTTTCAAAATCAATTTTTCATTCTCTGCTTATGGGAATCCACACAATCTCTTCCCATGTCTAGAACATACACTCCTGTTTGAATTTATTAGTTTTTGTCAAAGTTCTGTTCAGTATTACTGTCTGTGTACAGCCTTTCTGGATTTTCTAGTTGTTGCTTTTCTCTTCCTTCTTTTTTTTCTGCCATGAAATGCCTTGCTTTCAAACTCCTTATGAGTACTTTTATACATTTTTTTTTTCATTTAAACTTTCTTTTGCATAATTAACCTGGTTTTCTTAATGTCCTTTATATATGCTCTTCAATCTCTACTTTCCATGCTTTTGCATCAGCTATATCTCATGCCTAAAATTACTTCTTTCCTTGCCTCCATATCCTGCCATCTCTTTTATTATAAGTTATTCAATGTTTCACATTTTATATGAGGCCCTTTCTGTTCCCTCCACCTTCTACTTTATTATTTACAATTACATTGCATTTCTATATGTATTTTATACATATACATGGGCATATATTTATGGTGATATTATCTGTTACATAAAAAGGAAATGACAAATACTCTAAGGGACGTGGGAAAATATATACACAAATACATTATTGGAGGAGTTGAAAACTAGTCTACCTATCATGGAAAGCAATTCGGAACTATGTTCGCATAGCTATTAAATTGTGTGTATCCTTGGATGCAAAAATAACATTATTAGTTCCATCCCTCAAAAAAGATCAAAGACAGAGGAAAAGTAATCTTATGCACCAAACTATTTGTAGTTCCCCTTTTATGATGGCAAAGAATTGGAAGCGAAAAAATGTCAATCATTTGGCAAGTTACTAAACAAGTTATGATATATGAATATGATGAAATACTATTGAAATTTATGATGAAGAGGATGATTTCAGGGAAAAAATGTGAAGATTTGCATGAACTCATGAAAAGTGAAGTGAAATGAGCCAAGAGAAAAATGTGTATGATAAAACAATATTCTGAAACAATCAGTTATGTGAAGCACATTTCTTTTCTCCACTTTTATTTTTCCCTCTTTCCTCCTTCTCTTTTTCCTTCCTTCCTCCCTTTCTTCCTTCTTTTCTTCCCTCCCCCACATCCTCCCTTCCTTCCTTTCTTCCTTTTGTGCTTCTTTCCCTCCATCCTTCCTTCTTTCCCTCTTTCTCTCTTTCCTTCTTTTCTTCCTTTATTCCTTTTTTTCTTTGCTCATTACTTCCTTTCTTCTTCCCTCCCTTCTTCGTTCATTCCCTCCTTCCTTTTTTCCCCCTTCCTTTTCCCATTTCTTCTTTGCTTGTTTCCTTATTTTTCTTTATCCTTCTATTTTTTAACTATATATCTATCTATATTTCTATTTCATTAATTTCTTTCTTGAAACATAACTATTGTAGAAAGTGATTTGCATATCTATATGTACATTCAATTTTTTTTTTTTGCTTTTCTCTTGCCTTCTCAATGGATTAGTGAGAGAATTTTGAACCAAAAATAATAAAATTAAAAGAAAACAATATTTCTTATCTGAATAGATTTGATCAAATATTTCCTATTAGTAGCTATGATCTTAATGTTAAATTTCTTTTGAATATAAAAAAAATCTATCTTTAATTTGCTTTTGGAACTTTCTTTTCTTATGTTTTGCCGCTTTGCTTGTAAAACAATCAAAATTCATAAACTTTTTTTTTCAATATGTGATGATTCTTTTAGTCTGTTGTTTTGGTGTATGTGGATCTTCAAAGTATTATTTCCCCTTATTTCAGCTGTACTTAGAATTTTATTACCTATAGTTCTACAAAAGGGGAAGAAATTAACTATCTCTTTAGGTAAGTGATAGAATATTGATAAATTAACTATTTTCTAGAAAATATAGATCCTCCCCACTGATTTATATGTCAATTAGGAAAATAAAAACATAACAATGTCTATTTTAAAAAAAAGATTTCTATTCATGTTATTAATAAAATTATTCTTCAAATTACCATTAATTTTGTGGGTACCATATTAGGTTTTCTGTGTTATTTTTTTCTGAATATAGTAAAATAAACCAACTTAATATCTTCTTACTACAATGTCGACCTTTTATTTAATCTTGTACTTTTTCTCATCACTTCTGTTCTCTATGCTGTTAGACTGAACTAAAGAATAATTCTCTCCCTTCAAAATGTTTATGCTTTCAATGCTTAATTTTCCCATCTGGCTGTTCTCATCATTCTTTATAAAGCATCTTTTCTATATCCCTTATGATTCCTGTGTCAGCCCTGCCAAAAGTTGACTGAACAAGCCAGAGGAGGAAAAGAATCAAAGTATCCCTCTATGTAACACTTAACTTAATAACTGATATAAAGATCTATAAAGGAATGAACATCTGGTGCACTGATGACTTGAATATTTGCTGAAGGGTGAGAACGAAGGAAAATTAAATTGAGGAGCTGCCCTAATCTCTCTCCTAAATTTTCAATTATTGCTGGCATAAAAACACAATCCAAGTGTTTTATTGATTTTAGAAAAGGAGTAACATGTAGGTGCGTGTTTTAACATATTTTCTATGATAATCACTTTCCTCATTTGATAGTAAGCTCCTTGAAGGTGTTTAACTCAGTGCCTGGTATGTAGTACATGTTATGTAAAAGCTTAGTCATTTTCCTTTCTTGCAATTATCACCAGTGTGCTTAACACTGGAATCATTTAACATCAGAAGATACATCATTATCGCCAAGGAAGATGCATTGCCATTTCAATTTCTACAGTATAAAGATCCTGGCTTCTTCTGCTGATTTGCAGCAGAAAACTTCTGTATGTGTTTTCCAATGCTATTAAAAAGGAAAGTCCTTTAGGACAGGCACCTACTCATTTTCTATTTGTAGCACAGTGCGGTGTCCCTATTTAAAAAGCTTTATTTATTCTCTCCTTCTACTTATGATTTCCCTTTCCATTTTCAAATTATCTTGTACTTATTATTCATTTAAATGTTGTATTCTTAACCCTCAGTAGAACATATATTCTTTGAGGACGTGGATTATTTTTATTTTGAAAATTGTCTTTATATCCTTAGTTACTTGCATAATGCCTTGCACAAAGGAAATATAAATTTTGAGTACTTAAACAAAGGAGGGAAGGAAAGAAGGAAGGAAGGAAGGAAGGAAGGAAGGAAGGAAGGAAGGAAGGAAGGAAGGAAGGAAGGAAGGAAGGAAGGGAAGAAATCCTTGGCTTAGAAGTACTTGCAATCTAATGATCCCTAACTTCATTCCAATTCTTACATTCTCCATCTTTAATTTTCTTCTTTATTTTGCATTTCATAAAATTGGAGATATAGAGTTGGAAGGAGCCAAAAAATTTACCTATTACAGATTAGTTCTAGAAAAGCTAAGTGATTACCCAACACATATACTAAGACCAAAGCTTTGAATTTAGGTTTTCTAACTCCATTGCACCATGTTGATTCTCTTTCTTATTACATTTTCCTTCCTGTCCTTTCAATGATTTTTCATATAATATGCACCTAATTATTTATAATGTATTCATTTATTCATTCTTTCCAGAGATTTAATAAAATAAGATTTGCTTTATTAAATTTATGCCAGACTTTAGAAAACTTTCTGAGTATGACTAGTTCAATTATTTTATGGTATTATTTTTGTTTACATTTTATGTGTTTGAATGGAATCTATGTTAGTAAGATGAGTGGAATTTTGAAAGCCATTCCTCTTTAAAAGGGAGGGGTTGAGGTGAAATCATTATAACTCATGAGTTAGTAAACCTAATCTGGGTTTATGCCAATTGCATTTAACCTTAGAGACAGTGCCATAATCCAAAATAACCACCTCTTAAAATTCTAATTTCCCATTTATTTTACCCCCTGGAAAATTTCAAAATATATCTCTGAAATTATTTATCTCTAAATAATTGATACTGTACATTTGTAAGAAAAGTTCCTCAGTTCATTAAGAAGCAATGAAGCAAACTATATCATAGAACAGCCTTTGTTCCAGATAATGAAAACACACACACACACACACACACACACACACACACACACACAAACACACACACAAACACACACACACACACACACACACACACAGAATTTAGACTGGATCAAAAAAGAGATAATACCTTACATCACCAATCACTCTGGAAACCACTTTATTTTTTGATATAGCTCTTATTTTCAAATTAATTATGAAATAGTGATTTTAGGAATGAACTTTTCAGGGTATGATATGAATAAGAATAGTTTGAAATTTTAGTTGACATTTTTATCTGGATTTCTTCCGAAAACTAAATTTATCCAAATCAACAAACTATTCTTTTTTTTTTAAAAAAAAAAATTTATTTAGTGTCTTCCAGTCTATATCTCTAGCATTTCCCATAAGATGCAGTTTCCAAGAAAATTCTTGTGTATTAGGGGAAAACACACACACACACACACACACACACACACACACACACACAGACACACACACACACAAACACACACACACACACACACAGACACTACTTAATGAGAACATCATCAGTAGTACTCAGTCTAAATGCTAATATAACATCCATGTCTTCAGATAATGCATTCATTATTCATCTCTTCGACAATCTTTATCTGATGATCCAAGCTCTGGTTTCAAAGATGAAATATTACATTATCAATAGGACATTAGAAAGAAAAATAATGCAACAGCAGACTGAAATGTCTCTGATAACTTGATTTTGTAATGTGTTGTGCTAATACTGCCAAGCAGATGTTACATTTCCATAACCATTTCATATGACATTCTGGAGAAAAGTCTTCAGATGTTTTTTAAAGTAATAAAGCACATGCTAGTAATAGTGAAGAGAGCAAATATCTTTCTGGTGACTTTTAAATTATATTTCTAGTGGCAATGGGGGTCATTATTATTGTTGGTTGACTTTATTTTATTTCTTTTTAAATTACAACTATGAGTCACTTTCATCCTGTCTGGAGCAGAGGCTATTTTCCTCCACAAAGTACTCAGAATGGCAAACTAAATTTCTGTGAATTTCACAAATAATTACACACATTGAATGAAATCAATTCTCACTTAAGTTAGTGTTAATGACCTAAATATAGCTAAGTTAAAGCTGCAGTGGCCTTCCCAATGGTTTCAACTGTGGAACATTTCAGTAAGTGGAATATTCTTGAGATGAAGTAAGACTGAATAAGCATATGAATGTTTTAAGTATTTTACCAAATCTTATGCCATAAGTCCTAGGTACCTTCTTTTCAAAGAAGGGTCAGATTTTTTTTTTTCACATGGCTATCTCAGACTTGGGTCTTAATTAAAATAAAGTGTCATCTATTTTTCAGCTTATTAGTTCTATTCAACCGCAATCATACATTTGTGAGCTAGTGGCTAAAATGCCATTAGTGATTTGGAATAAGGGATACCAGCCCATCTCTAATACCTACTAATTGTTTGATAATACTTAAGTTACTTAATTTTCCTGAGCCTCAGTTTCTTCATCTCTAAAATGGCAATTATTTTATCTGCAACAACTTTTTTCTTAAAGTTGTTATGATACTCAAAGGATATAAAGTATGTAAAATTTATCTTAAACATTTAAAAGACCATTAACTATCAACCATTCTTATCAGTATTAAAATAACATAATAGTGATATAGTATTGTGATAAAATAGTGATAGTTCTCAGAAAAACAATATCAAGAATAACTTAAAATTTTAAGAATAGGGAAAAGTTTCTGGTAGGACAACTAAATGGTACAGTGAATGGAGTCCTGGACCTGGAGTCAGGAAGATATGAATTTAAATTTGACCTCAGACACTTAACAGCTGCAAGATTTGGGGCAAATCATTTAAGCCTTTTTGTCTCAGTTTCCTCATTTGTAAAGTGATCTGAAGAAGAAAATGACAAAGCACTACAGTATTTTTGCCATGAGTCCAGCTCCCCCAAATTAGGTCATAAATATTCTTACACAATGGAAACAAACAAATGACAACAATCACCACAAAAGTTTCTCAAAGAAAGTGCAATTTCATTTGGGAGTTACAGGAAACTAGGGAAGGCAGGAAGCAAAAATGAGGCGAAAGCTTTCTAGGTAAAGGGGATAGCTAGGAAATTGCACAGAGTCAGAAAATAAAGCCATGAACTAAAGTGAAGCTGGCAACACTGAATCACAATGTACCCAGAGAGGAGCAAGTTGTTGGAAGAGTGGAAAAGTGTATTATGGATTGGCAGAGAGAATTAGATTACGAAAGCCTTTGCATGCCAGAGAGATTTACACATAACCTTAGAAGTACCTAGGATATACTATAACATATTTAATATGTATGGGAATGCCTGCCATTTAGGGGAGGAGGTGGAGGGAAGGAGGGGAAAAATTAGGAACAAAAGGGAGTACAAGG
Organism: Sminthopsis crassicaudata; assembly: GCF_048593235.1. Lineage (NCBI taxonomy): Eukaryota > Metazoa > Chordata > Mammalia > Dasyuromorphia > Dasyuridae > Sminthopsis > Sminthopsis crassicaudata. The sequence continues at coordinate 138,908,579 of NC_133621.1, read as the reverse complement.
AATAATGTTGTAAAAAATTACCTATGCATATGTACTGTCAAAAAAAAAGTTATAATTATAAAATTAACTAAAAAAACAAGCTTAAGCATTGAGCTTTATAAATATAATTAGATTAAATTCAATAGGAAAAAAAAGGAACATATATGTCAGGGATATACTTCATAGCACAATGTCAAAAGGTCATATAAATCACTGTCTACTGTACAGTTTGGTTTCTGTTGTTGTTGTTTGCTTCTCATTGTATCTTGAAGTGATTAGCATAGTGCCTGGCACTATTAATTGGTGATTAATCTGTGCTTATTGATTGCCTGACCTGTTATTGACATATGAAATCATATTCTAGTACCTAAATCAAAAACATATAGTACATACATATGGATTTCTAAGCCTAGAAGTTGGAAAGTAAGCTGCCTTAAAAATATGCCTCACCTTAAAGAACATGTCCCTGTAGATATAAGGAAGACTTCACAGATTTACAAATCTCATCCTACTTTACACTAACTGGAGATTCATAGTTGGTCTCTGAGTCTTCCCCACAAGCGTAGTCCCAAATTAGTCATAGAACTGATTTTCAATGATATTGTCTATTCCCTTGCTAACTGCAGTCAGAACTCTCCATATAAATATTCCTCTTTTTTCTTAAAATAAGTTAGATACTAATTTGAAATACAAGTTATCTTCTTTCCTTTGAATTTAAAGCTGTTCTAATATCACAAACTATGCTTTCCAAACCATATGGAGCATATTGCCAAAAGTTATTTCCCTCAACTTAAGCTTTATTCTTCTACTTTCTGGCAAAAGATTTTCTTCCAAATTTCATTATTCATTCAACAATTAAGATGTTCCATTTAATTAATAGGTTATATTTCTAAGATCCTCCTAGTTGTCATAAACTTAGACTTTTCCCATGTTGCATGCAATAAGATAAAGGGGCACCATTCTTCTCATCAGAATCCCAGGAATGATTTATTTTACAGACTGATTTAGTCTAGACATCACTTGCCACTCCTCCTGTACAGAGCAAATCCCTATCTTGTGTTCCTCTAAACTCTATCTGTGATTCAGAATTATCATCTGTTTAGAAGGAAATCCATTGTTCTTGCTTTCTCAGTTTATATCCTCATTCTCATAGCTATCTCAGCCCTCCCATTCTTGAAATTGTGCCCTTTTCTGACTACCAATAATATCACTGTGCCCTCTGGACCCCCTGTTCTGTTATCTGTTCATTTGCTTTTAGGGACTCTGTCACAATGTTATTCAAATTATGATAGATAGGTTGAAGAGAAATGAACCATTAGACAGAAAGATTTATTTTCAATTTAGCATTTTAAGAAACTCCCTAAATCCTCCTTTTCTAGACTCATTAGCTGTAGACAATAATTGTAGAGCTATTGTAATTAAGAACTTTAAGTAAAATTCTGAAGATAGAATTAATGTCCTTGTAAGCCTCACCTTGTTGTAATTAAACAATAAAAGATAATCCTTTTCTCTCAAATGGCACAGTAATTATTCTTAGTTTTTAAATATGATAGACTTGTTTTTTTTTACCACAAATATTTTTTTAACAAATATCCATTTGTTTTTCCCCTCGATGCACATTTACTAGAAAATTTAATTTATCAGTTATTAACAGAAAAGAGCAATAAATGTTTTAAATTTGACATTATCCTTAAATCAACAGCCATTACATATAACTGGATGTTTATTGCCTGTTCATATCAACTTTTTAACAATTGTGTATCATTGTTCTTAATACTAAGTTGTCTCATTATGGAACTGAAGTTAAACTGGCTTCTTGATGCTATGCTAATAGGGAGACAAGCTCTGACTTTACTTCAGAGTTCTGTATTTAGATCAGATTCAGAATTAGAACACCTAATTTTAGATGCTAGTCCTGCCACTTTACAAACTGTCTTACCTTCCTCTAGTCCCTTAATCTCTATGAGACTAAGTTTTTCATTTGTGAAATGAGGACACAGGCATAAATGTTCTCTTAAGATATCTTGCAGAACTAAATCTGTGATCCTATTATCTTGTAAAAGGTTCATGTGGTGCTGGCAACAGATCATATGCATTTAAAGAGCTTGATTTGATACATACAAAGAAGCCTATTACTGATAAGCTGATCATTTATTGATGAAACCTCAGACCATGATATCACAGGGAATAAAGAAAATTGTAGAAAGATACTCACTTTATCTTTCTGCATATCTTACTGCATACTGTATGCAGTAATTAGAATTATAAGTGGTCCTAATAATAAAGGATTATAGAAGATCCTAAAAATCAGGTTTTATTTATACCCTTTATAAAAACATCTTGTTGACAGTTTAAACTTAAATACTTGTCTAATATCCTATTAGAACACATACTACTATATAAATTAAATCAATTATCTTTGAATTGTCACTACCAATGGGCCCAGAATATAAAAAGTAGTAGCAGCTGAATGGAAGGACAACTCGCAGATAATCTTTGGAGAGAAAAACAAAAGAAGTGATGAGAAATGATTTTATTATATGCTTGTAGGCAACCACAAACTTCATTTCATGGAACATTTAGTGATTAGGTCTCGTAGAACACTTAATAAAAATTTGCAAAAATACCACCATAATTCCAACATGTATATTATTGTTGCATAAGATGAAGAGACAGAGAAAATTCATTAATAATGTGATGTTTATCCAAGTAAGCCAACAATACCTAGAGAATTCCAGAGAATGAACTAAAATATTTGAAACAAGTATCAACTTCAGCAAAGTTGCAGAATATAAAATAAACCAACTTAAATCAAAACCTTTTTATATTACCAACAAAGTACAACAGGAGTCTACCTGCTAAAATAAATTCCAGGATCCTATGAAACAGTTATAAAACACTTTTTTATGCAAATAACAACAAATCTAAAAACTCAGAATTATTGAGTAGGCCAAGCCATTATAATATTAATGACAATCCTACCTAAATTAATTTGCTAATTTATAGTGAAACTATGAAAAATTATTTTATAGAATTAGAATTAGGTCTTCATCTGGAAGACCAAAAGTTTAAGAATATCAAGATAATCATTGAAAAAAAAAATGTAAAGAAAGGTGACTAGATGTCAAAATGCATTACAAAATGGTAACTATCAAAACAATCTGTTACTGAGGAAGAAAGAGAGTGAGATATCAGTAGAATATATTAGGTTCTCCTATACAGTCATATATAATAGTAAATGACCATTAGTAACCTAGTGTATGATAAATCAAATACCCACGCTTTTGGGAAAATAACTCAATATTTGACAAAAAATTACTTGGGAAGAGTAGAAAGCAATTTGGCAAAAATTGGGCTTAAGTAATTATCTCCTACCATATACCAACATAAGGTCAAAATGGATATATAATTTAGACAAAAAGAGTGATATCTTAAGCAATTTAAGGGAACATGGACAATTTTATCTATAAGAGCTATGGATAAATGAAAATTTATGAGCAAAGAAAAGTTAGAGAATATAGTGGGTGATTTTGATTAAATTTAACCAAAAATATTTTGCACACACAAAACCAATGTAGACATTATGAGAATGAAACCATGAAACAAAATTTAAAAAAAAATTATAAAAATTAAAAAAAATAAAAAAGTTTCTTTGATAAAGTCTTTATTTCTCAAATATTTAGAGGACTGAGTCAAATTTATAAAAATGTGAGCTATTCTCGAATTGACAAGTGATCAAGGATTTGGAAGTTTCCAGAAAAAAATCAAAACTAAGTATAGTTTTATAAAAGTACTCCAAATCACTGTTGATTAGGAAAAATGCACATTAAAAGAATTCTGTGATATCATCTCATTCCAGGAATTCGACTAATATGATAGTAAAGGAAAATGACAAATGTTGGAGGGAATGTGGAAAAATTGGAATACTGATGCACTTTTAGTAGTCATGAACTGGTTCAAATATTCTAGAGAATAATCTGAAACTGTATCCAAAGGGCTAGAAAACTGTTTCTACCCTTTATCCCAGCAATGTAACTATTAGATATGTATCCCAAAGAAATAAAGAAAAATAAAGAAAATGACCAATATATTGAAACCAGATCTTTCTGTGGGAGCATATAAGTGCTTTTAAGGGTAAGACCTCTTTTATTTTTTGCATTTATATCCTCAGTGCTTAATATAGTATTTAGCTATGTACTTGACCTTTGTTAAATAAATTATTTTTATCCATTCTTTTATTTGCTCATCCATGCATTCATTTAATCATTCTTGATGAATTTCAAAATTTAGCACCTTGGAGGTCATCAGTAAGATCACAGATAGTGATGAGATAAGATACAAGTACCTCTTTGTGTGGTTGAATTGTAGTCAAAATCACGTCATAAACATTAAGAGTTCGGAGAAGTTGTGAGCCCAAAATGTTTCAGCAGACATTAACAAACTTACAGATATTTCTAAATATGAGAACCAGGGAAGTATCAAGATGAGTGACTTAATTTCTTGAAAAAGTAGGAGAATGATATAAAAGCCAGATATTTACATAATTGGAGTTAGATTTTGAAAATCTCTAAATACTAGATAAGAGAATTAATATTTAACAGGCAAAGGTAAGATATATATATATTAATATGGTCAAGCCAATGCAATGAAAACATCACTATCAAAAATCTGAAAGTGATACAAAAGTCCTGAAAATCTCAGATCAAGAACAACTTCAGAAATATTTCTAATGCAGCCCATACATGTTTTAACATACCATTCTTGTCCACTTCTTTTTGTTTCTCCCATAAAAAACTCATCCAAAGAACAGAAACTTCCCTCTGTTGTTGCTATTGCTATTAACATTGTTGTTGTTTATTTGCTTTGCTAGAATGAAAATATAATCAAGATTGTCCATAATTTGTCCTTACTTTTAGCATGTGACCTTTATTAGTAATATGTGGCAGTGTCGATAATTGTTCATTAATTCATTAAACAAATATTAATTGCTTACTCCTGATTGGGGATAACTGGTCACTACGTTTTATCCCTTTCTGTCTCACTATTGTCATCTAAATCACAAAAGAAAAAAAAAATACTACATAATGTCAGAAATCTAAACCTGCAGCCTAAATTGATCTTATGCTACATATTTTACAGCTTCATTTTATAACATCACAATACTCCTAGTCAATGGGTCCCTCTGTGGCATTTGGAAAACAAATAAACAAACAAAAAATTTTATTTTGTAAATGTAGACACATAGACCATAAGACTTGTTTCATGTTAGAAAATTAATCAAAATTCTATTTCTGTCTCTACCGTGTGGTTTCCAGTACTTGTTCTACAAGATCCAAGAGACAGTGTGAGAAGATGGGAAGGTTGCACTTCTTGATGAAAAAGATCTTGGTTCAAATCCTATCTCTGAAAGCTAATATGTATAAGGCATTCGACCTCTTTGGTCTTCAGTTTGCTCAATGACAAAATGAGTTGATTGATTTAAATCACCTCTGAGGCCCAACCATCATGAATATTAGACAGTCTTCTGCAGGTTGTGTAGTCTAGATTATACAACAGGATGCAGAAAGTGTTAGTCCTTGAAACAAAAAACCCAGATTCAAATCTCTGCTGAATGAATGATTTGTCTTTATACAAGGCCTTTGACCTGCAATTTTCTCTTATGTATAATGATTATCTGATCTTCATTGTACCTTTCAGCTCTAAAATTCTAAGGTGGTGTATTTTTAAGACCGTGTGTTTCTAAAGTGAAACAAGTAAAGATTGGTAAAATGGAAATAAGGGGAGAAAAACAGCAGAAGGGTAAATTCAGTGATATTCAGTGCTATTTTAGAAGTATGAGAGTGATACTGCTGTCAGCTGATGAACAATTAAATTGTTTCTTCTCTCTCCTTTCTCCTTCTTCACATACCTGAAACGGAACTTCAGTCAGATGCTCAAACTTCTGTTCCCATCAGCAGATTAACCAACAGTTTAAGTTGTTCTTTTGGACAGTGATGTGCTTTTTTAAGGCAGCCAGCCGTCTGGAGATCCAGTTATACTCTTAATGAAAAATGCAGTGCCCATAAACACCTTACTCTGAAGCCTTAGAAAAAGGGAAACTAATTATACAGTGAGATCACAGACTAATTAACATTGAAAAGTGATATCATTTTCATCAACTATTTCTATCTGCCTATCAGAATACATTGCTGTACATAGCAGATATGCATCTTGTATTCCCTTCAATAGAAACTATAGGGACAAAATTATGTACAATTGGATAATAGTTAACAAACTGATAACTGGAAGAATTAATAGGGAAGAATTTTAGAAGACCTCTGGGAAACCATTTTTTGCATCAGATTATTTCATTTTACTGAGCAAAATTGAAGCTATCATGAGTCCCTTTCCTACTATATCTTTATCCAATCCTTTCAATTAAAAATTGGATCAGGGCATGAAGCTACCCCCTTGTAGGAAAAAAAAAAAAAAAAAAAAAGCAAAAAATGGCCTTCTGACTTTACCTTTAACCTCAAAACCTTCCTCCTCTGGTAGATTAGCACTATATCTAAAGTCAGAGAACCCAAATTTGAATCTCATCTTTCACACATTATGTGTATGATCTTGTCAAGTCATTTCATCTATCTGGGCCATAGTTCCTTAACCTATAATATGAGTGAGTTAGGTCACATAGCTTCTAAAGTTACTTTCAAATCTAAATTTACAATTTTTTTTAGGTTCTGTTTGAACCTATGTATCTGAAATGACATAAAATTTTCTCATATCATATCTCCCTCAAAAACAAAACAAAAACAACTTTCATTTATATAGCCATGCTCTCAAACAATTACTTAATATCTCTTTAGTGTTTCACTGCTACTCTCCTAGAAATGAATCACACTATGTTCTCTATCTTTACTTTTTAATATTTTCAGTCACTTGTGTTCTGAATTCCTGAATTCATTTGTTCCACTGAAATTGCTCCTTCTAATTGCAAAGATGAGTTTAATTACATAATTTCTTTTAGTCCACCTCCTTTATGATGCAACATTTGTGCGATAAACTACCCCTTTTTTTCTGAAAAGACTGTTTTCCAACACTGGCTTTTCTTTTTTGTATTTCCTTTTTTTTTTCCCTTTTAATTGCCTGATTGCTTTTTCTTAGGCTCTTTTGTTATAGCATCATCCTTCGGCTGAGCATATTTCATTACCCTATTCTCCATGAATTTGTTTAGGGCTTTCTTTTATCTTTTTTCATTCATTCTCATGTGTACATATGGTCCTATTTCAATGATCTTACACAAAATGACTTCCAGCTCTAATCCTGCCCTAAGCCCCATTGCTGCATTATTAGATAACTATTGATTTTATTTAGGAAATTAATGGAGTAATGTATCTTGGATTTGTAGTAATAAATATATGGCTTTCTAAAGTACTCTGAGATATTTATTGCTAAATATATGATATGTGAAATAAAACATACTCTTTCTCAAGTTTAGTTGAGTAAAATATGAAAATAATCATTCCTCTATTACATGATAACTTTGAGGATTGAAGGAAATATTTATGCAGAACTTTTCAAAGATTAAAAGACTATGGAAATAATAAATATTTATAAGTACTAGTCATATTATTAATACTTCACCTCCCCAACAAAAAATGCATTCTTTTTTTTTTCTAATTGCTTTATTTCTTCTGAGTGAACCATTTTCCTAGTCATTCAGGTTTTAATCTCAGAGAAGCCTTTAATTCTTTATCCTCCCTTAAACAATTCATCAACAAGTATTTATACTATATAACAAGCACTGTGCTAAATATTGAGGATACAAAAATGGAAAAAACATCCTGTAGTGTCAAGGTGTTTACATTCTAAAGAAATGAACAACATTTAAAAACAAACTGATGGGAGATAGTTTTAGAGCAAAAAACACAAGCAGCAGAGGGAATATGTAAATATCTTAATGCAGAAAGGGAAATTGAGTTAAATCCTTAAGGAAGCTAGGGATACTGAAGCAAAAATGAAGAAGAAGAACATTTCAGGCTTGGGAGATATATTATGCAAAGATATGGCAACAGAAGATGGAATGTCCTAATAAAGAAACTCAAGTAGGCCAGCACAACCAAAAAGCAGAATATGTAAGGGATAATAATTTGTAAGAAAACTTGGAAAGTAAGGAGGCACCAGAATAGCAAGAGGTTTAAATGCTAAACAGAGCACGTTCTATTTTGAGTAATTTCCTGAATCTTATCAGTTTTATCATTGTTTCATTTCTCATATGTATTTCCTTCTCTATACTGGCATTACTACTACTCTAATTAGGATCCTCATTACCATTTCTCTTAATTATCTTTATCTTTTTCCCATTTTTCTCCCTACCTACACTTTCTTCCTTTTTTAATCCTTCACAAAGCCATCCAAATCATTTTGTTTTAGTAAAGGTTTGCTCCTTCCTGCCTCAAAAACTTGAGCAGTTTTCTACTTCCTCTTGGATAAAATACAATCTTCTAAGCTCCAAGCTACCTTCCCAGCCTTATGTTATATGATCTCTTGGTTTTAGTAAAACTGGAATGCCGGATCTTTCTTGAATTCAGAATCTCATCACTTACCTCAGTGCTTTAGGACAATATAGGTGTGGTATATGCCTCACACACTGTTCCTCCCCTAAGACATATATCTTTCAGATTCTTTATATCCTTTTTAGTCTCAGACAAGTTCTACCCCCCTCTATATTTTCCCTCTCCAAGTATTCGTGTTTGATCCATCCTGCAATATGCATAGTACACATTAATCTCTTCTTTGTTAATCTCTTTTGTTATGTCACCAAAATTTTATATTAAATACATCTATTGATCTCTCCTTCAATCCCTCTCTTTTCCTCCTTCCCTCCCCATTTCTCTTTCCCTCCCCTTCACTCCCCCCATATCTCTGCAACAAAATATAAATAAACCACTTGAGAGAAGGAGCTATTTTCTCTTTGTATCATTGATGCCTGACCAAAACTTTGTATATATTAGACATTGAATAGCTATTTGTTAAATTTAAATGTTTATTCTTTACTACGATTAAAAAGAGTGAAATAATAAAAAATGAAATTTAAATAAAAAAATACAAAAGTTGATCATTTTAAATTTACAGTTCATTATATGCTAGGTCCTAGAGGTCTTTTAATTTAAAAAATCACTTTTTATATGCTTACTCCTGGAAGCTTATAAAAACTGACATCTGTGTCTTAGATCATGTCATAGTCAAAGATATATACATAAGCAGGTGAGATGAAAGATGTGATTATATCCAAGAATCTGTTAACACATATTAGTGGAAGATAGACAAAATATTTAGTATAAAGGGGTGGGAAAGATCAATATTATGACTAAGGTATCATAAAACTCAGACATGGAATCTGGATATTCTCTTCATTCCAAAAACCAAATTCTTCCTCCTCTGTTGCTAATCAATCTGAGGACTTCCCTATTTCTATCATTACTATCTTCCTAGTCACTTTTCTTAAATATCTCAGTATCATTTGAACTGAACTTTTTTCTCCATATATGAATCACCACATTCAATCAATTGCTAAATCAACAATATGTTTCATACCAATAATTTTCTTTCCTTTACTGTTACCATCATTTTAATTCAGACTCTCATTCTCTCCTAACACACACACACACACACACACACACACACACACACACACACACACACACACACACCTTAACCTTAATTATACTCATTTTCCTATATATAGAGAGAAGTGAGTATATATATATACCTTCAGTTTATAAAGTCAGTAAAAAAAAAAAATAGAGAGTCAATAAAATATCATGTGCCTAGCATATGCAAACATCATTCTAAATGTTGGGAATAAATAGTTGTTTTTATGTTTTATGAGATATTATGTTTTTTATTGGCTTTTGCCTTTCTTGTGTCTTTGAGTCTTAACATAGTGCTTGGCACAGGATCCAACGATAACACTAATCAATATTTATATACTTAATGACTGACTAGTCTAAGGGCCTCCTAATTTGTCCCTATATAGCCAATATCTTGTCTCTCTCAAACTCTCCCATGAATAAATGTCAGAATATTTCCGAGGTGAAGTTCTGCTAAGCTTCTGTTTAAAATCCTCCCTCACCTTTCTAGTGCTTCTAAATTAGTCTACATTCCTTTGTCTGGACTCTAAGGTTTTCCATGTACTGTTTACACATTTCCATCATTATTTCCTTTTACTCACTTATTGAAACTATCTGCACATGTTGTAATCCTGGGATATTTGTCCATTTTTGTTTTGTTTTGTACAATAGAGCCTTTTGGCAGGCCAGTGAACCCTGCAGACTCCTCAGAATAATATGTTTAATTACATAAAAAATAAAACAATCACAGAAAATAAAATACAAAAAATTATAGATAAAATCAATTATAAATTATAAATATATTATATATTTTACAATTAAATTTAAATGAAGATACAAATGTGTATATATACATACATGCATACTTATATACATAAACACACACAGATATCTATTTATCTGTCCATCTATGTCTACCTCTCTCCCATTCAACAGACCCCCAAAATTTTTCCACAGATTCCTTAGAAGATCTACGTGTGGATAATTAATATTAGAAGCCTCTGTGATTTCTCTGCCTCTTAATTTTGCTCACATATTTCTCTCTGTTTAGAATAACCTTCTCACCTTATCCATATCTCTCTTATTTGTATAAAGTCTAAAGATCCTTTGGAGCCTTGGCTCAAATGTCTCTTCCAATTCAAAGGTCTCTCTGATTGTCAAGCAAATATAAATTTATGATCTTCTGATTCAATTATGTTCTCTCTCACATCTTACCATGAAATAGTTATTTGCATGCTTGTCTTTTCTCTTTCATTGAATTGTAAACTTGAGGACAAAAAAGTGATTTAACTAATATGTATTTAATAAATAATAATTCATTTTTTGTTCTATGGACATTGAAATGCATACTGTAATCTAGGCATTATGCTAGTCCCTAGGAATACAAAGATGAAAAATCTTATTGTCATCAGATGATTTTACTCCAATGAGGATCAAATTGTGACCACGTATAAGTATAATACAAGTTGGAAAGGGGTGAGATACAGAATATAGATATGTGCTAAGTATTCTGGAAAAAAAATTGATGGAAAATGTAAGATCTAGAGGGAATAGAGAATGTTTGATTTAAAAAAAAAGATGGCACTTGCTCTAAGCATTGGAGGAAAATTAATTTGACACATGATGAGGATAAGATCCAGTTCAAGAATGCAAGATTACCTGAGTGAATGGGAAGTTGAGAGAAGATATTTTAGATTCAGAGTAAAACTGTTAGTCCAAGTACCTAATATCAGGAATGTGTGAATCAGAGCAATTTAAAACTAATCAAGGGAACATTGGAACAGGATTACAGAGGTATGTTGAATGCCATAATGAGGAGCATGTTCTTCTTTTGTGGTCTATAAGAAGCCAATGAAGATTTTGAGCTAGGAAGTTTTAAGAAAATTATTTTAACTGGTAAGAAACTATGTTTTATTATTTAAAACTATGTTTTAGAGAAGTAGACAACATATGTCATGAAAAATCGGGAAAACTGGAAAGCAGTCTGGAAAATGTGAGTCTAGGATAGAATAATACATCATGTGATAATAAGTTGCATATAATTGAATGATCTAAATGCAAAAGGTCACAATAAAAAACAGAAGTCATTGAATTTCAAAATTATGAAAAGGGAAATATTCTAAACAAGAAGGAAATAAAAGATCATAAATGATAAAAAAATTAAAAATCAGTTATTTGAAGTTTTGTAAAGTATGCAAATAACATTTACATATCTAGAATCAGAACAAAAGATAAGAGATTGGAAACATCATTGTATTAAATATCTCTAATATTCAAAAATCCAAACAGGCAACTAACACAGATATACAAGATTAAATCATTTACCAATAGATGAGCTGTGAAAGGATATATAAATGTATAAGTAAAATTTATTGTCAATAACCATCTGAGAAATAATCAAAATTTTAAAAATGCAAATTAAGACAACCTTGAAGTATGACCTTGAATCAATCAAGCTAATAAATATGCTAAAAGTAGCTAAATTTGTTTTAGGGGTTTTGAGGAAAGAGTCAAACTAATTTATTGCTAGTGGAATTGAATTGGTTCAGTCATTCTGGAAAACAAATTTGAATTATACAAAAACATTTGTAAATTGCTAACTTTTTTATAGCCTTTGACCAAGAGTTTTAATTATTGTGTCTATACCCCAAGGAGATTAATGGTAGCAAAACACAAATGTACAAAGATGTTCATAGCCACATTATTTGTGATAACATAAAAGGAAATATATGTCAAGCAATTGAAACATGGCTGAAAAAATTACAATATATAAAAATAATAGAGTATTTCTTTACTATAAAGAATGACATAATGGGAATTCAGAAAAAAAACCAAAACAAAATGTGGGATGCTTTTTATGAACTGGCACAGAATATGAAAGCAGAACTGAAAGAATAATATACATAATAGATATAGTAAATTAATTCAAAATATAGATAGAGTAAAATTGGGGTCAGGTATTAAAGTCTATGTTTACATAATAGTGACACTGTCTAAGCATTCATAATTCATTCCTTTTAACAGTGGATAATTTAACTAAGAAAAATAGTTTTAAAGTTAGGAGGCACAAGTTTTAGAAACATATTGTTTTTATCAAAATAATTTTTTCTTATATTTAATAAATGTAGCCAAGGGCATCTTTAAAATATCTCCCAGTCTTCCAGAAAGACCTTGTTCATATACTTAGATATTATCAGAAAATAGACTTCCAGCATATTCACCTCCCCTAAATTCCTTCAGCTCCTTCTCCTGACAGTTGGAGAGAATAATGTGGAGCAACCAAGGGGCAGACAAGTCCAAAACAAATATTATTATCATTGTATCTATATCTGTCAGCACAAAGAAAGAAAGAAAAACCTAAAGACATTCCCCATTCCAATACAATTTACTCCAATACACCATATCATCTACCTTTGTTGTCCATAACTTGCTCTAATGTACCTTTTTAGCATCACTGCTTTTCATACATTACACAACACAGCAAATTGGTCTTCTTGCTCTTCCTCACATACAAGACCAAATGTCTTTTCAAGGGCCAGGTATGTAATATGAATCTTATTTCTGCCTTTTAAATTTCCAGCTTTTCAAATTTCAGCTCAAGAATTGCATTCTACATGTGACCTTTCCTAGTTTCCTCAGCTGCTATTATTCTTCCCCATTCCTACTAAAACTTTTTATAATTATTTTACTATAACTTTTATATATTTTTCTTTTGACTTTCATAATAGAATATGAAGTCTTTGAGGACAAGACAGTTTCTTTTCTTTCTTTTTTTTTTTTTTTTTTTTTGTAATCTCTAATTTCTAGGATAGTTCCTGTCCCATAGTAATACTTTAATATTTTGTTCTCAATTTATTGATTGATTTTTCTTCATGGAAGTTGTTTTAAACAGACTATATCTATATGTTGAATTAATTTGATATATCTATTATGCATATTATTATTTCAATTCTGCTTTCTTACTGTGTCAATTCATAAAAGGCTTCCCATGTTTTTATTTTTCTGAATTCCCCATATGTCATTCTTTATGAATATAATGTAAATTTTTAAAATACATATATATGCATACATATAAACATATCAATAACAAAAGCCAATTCATTATCTAAAATCCCAGATACCAAAAGCATCCACTACCCCCCCCCAATTTGGTCATGAAATTCACTTAACTTGATTTTTTAATTTATATATACATATATATATATATATATATATATTATATTTATATATATGTATATTATATATACATATATATAATATACATATATATATATATATATCTTTAACTAGTTAATTAAGATGAATGATCATGGATAAGTAAAAAGCAACAAATTCTTAATTAAGGCATAATGTAAAGTTCCAGCTGGTAGCAAATGGGGTACCAGATCTTATACCCTTAGAGTTTGTTTTTACTTTGAAGATAGCTGCTATGTAATTAAGACCTAGAAGGATAAATAGACATATGTGTGTGTGTGTGTGTATAGGGTGGATTTTTTTATTATGCTCCTTATTAGAAATAAATGGCAACTTCTAAGTTAAAAAACAAACAAAAAACAAAATAACTCATTAAGAAACTAACTCTCCCTCTTTCTCAGTCTCTGTCTCTGACTCTGTCTCTCTTTCTCTCTCTGTCTCTCTCTGTCTCTCTGTCTCTCTCTCTCTCTCTCCACACACACACACACAAAGATAGAGATAAATAAAGTCAAACAGTGAGAACAAATGTCTATCTATCTAATTAAATAGCTATCATATAGATGTTAATGTAGATAAAGACTTGAATAGTAGATATTTGTTCTATCATTTCATTTTCACCAACCTAAAATTGAAATCAAATATTTTAAAATATTATTTTAATAAAGGATGCATATGCTTAATCTACCTGTGAAACCAATGTTCAAAACAAAACAAAAAATTTGGTCCTAGTCACAGGAAGAGAAGATGAATTGGTCATCTGATGAAGAGTGATGGATGAAAGATGAATACCTCAAGTGCTTTGTTGATGTCCATGATGTCAGGTGAAAATGAAAAAAAAAAAAGCCTTCAATATAACAGGTAAACTGTCTAATTTGAAATTATTCAATTGCACACATAGGCCAAATGGATGAGTTTTTATCTACATCACTGGATAAAAATACCCATATATATGAGATCACAGATCTGCTCAAGAATACAATTATAAATCATATCCGACTTTATATATAAAGATCTTTCAGCATATTGCTATTAGTATTTAAAAATTTACTTCATTAAGGACCAGAGTAAAACATGAAAGATGGGGTGGTTCTTGTGTGATTTTTGCTGATAAGCACTGAAGACAATGGAAATAAGTAATGAAAACATCATAGAATAATATAGTTATCCTTAATTATAGACATAAGTAATGCTATATTCCAATGAAATTTTTGAAGATTTAGTAAAAGAAAAGCCAACTGCAAACCAGCAATTGTAACCTGTTATGTTTTAAATAAGTAAAAGGACACAGAAAGAAACATCATTTTTTGGCATGTTTAACATTCATAAATTGCTTACTTATGGAAAGCGTCCTCAGTATCCTATGTCTTTGCATAGAAGTGTTTAGCTCCTTTTCTAAATTTTAATGGTAACATTTTTCCCCTTTTAGAATTTAAATAATACCATTCAATTTGAAGAATAAAAACATAAGAGCTTTTGAATCAGGTTATCTTGTGAGAACCAGCAAATCAGACCGAATATAAATAGAACCTGAAACTTACCACTCAAGTTTTATTTTCTAGAGTTCTGAAATAAGGAAGTTACAAAGAAAAATGTATAGAAATGGAGATGCAAATCAAAAAGGATGAAAAAGAAAGTTCCATAAAATAGTTAAGCTCTGAAACAAATTGTTACTTGTAATGACATACCAATGAAAATAGTCTTTAATATTTTGTTTTATAAGTAATTCATTAACACATAACAAAGGTTTCCTATATATCTTAGAATCATTACTGAACTAAAGCTCATTGGCTCAAAGATAACTCCTTACTTTTCAATTGATGATCATATGTATATATTGATGAGAAACTGCTCTAAGAATAAAGTGAGATGAGACTGATGGTAGTGTGCAGATATAAAATAAGGTAGCAAGAAATGTTTAAGAAATTAACCTACAACATACCTAAAGTTATAAGTCAGGGGATGGGTAGGGAAATGAGAAAAATGAAATAGGAATAAATACTAATAATGAAATGCTGTTCTTCATACTAGGAAATTACATGTACTTTGGACTGTAAGGAAAAATGTTAAGGAAATAATTTTATTCATACATTCATTTTTACAACAAGAATTTATTATGCATGTGCTTTATGGAAAACACTCTGTTAAGCCCTGTCATGAATTTTATCCCCATCTTATAATCTTTAATACAGAGTGGACATGTACATACTTTTCTGGTTTATATTATTTTGTCATTCTATTACATTCATATTTTCTTTGATCTAATTTTTATTACCCAGACATATATTTTTAAAAATCTAAGGTTTTTTGTTTTGTTTTGTTTTGTTTTATTTTTTTGTTTTGTTTTTTGTTTTGTTTTGTGTGTGTGTGTGTGTGTGTGTGTGTGTGTGTGTGTAAGTTGCTTATATATTCCTATTAGTCTAAAAAGTAAACTCTTTGGAAGGCAGACTAGCCCAGAACTCTCTTTCAAAATCATCCAAATACCATTAAATAATAACTCTAAACAAATTTTGCACAAAAAGATGGAGTGTAATACTTTTCTAGCTGAAGATATCTTGGAGAGTTGGAAGGCTCTGTTGCAGTGGGCATAGGCCATGCCAGGAAAGCTCAAGCCTCAGCAAACCAGGAGCAGGCCCGGGAGCCTCTGATAAAGCTGCCACAATCTCTGGACCTCTCAGTCCACAAACGCCAAGGATGCCTTGCAAAGTCTGCAGAAAAGGTTTGTCAGATTAAGGTGACAAAACAGGAATGGGCTTTGGGAGTCACTGAATCAACAGCAACAGCAGCAGTGCTACAGAGGAGGCTTCCAGAGACAGCCCACAGGTATGGGGGACTCCAATGACAGGTCAGAGGGACATTGCAGGGAACCTCTCTTATCACTGAGGCAGGACTCACTTGCTTTACTCATACCCAGATCTGTATAGCAATGCTGGTTCACAGTACAGGTCCTTAGAAGGATCTCAGAAAACAGCTACATAAAACTCCTGAAACCTAGGGACATTGGACCCTTTGCCTTAGAAATGGAGTCCTATTTAACAAAGACTTAAAAGCCAAGTTATAAGCTGGAAAAATGAACAAAAAACAGAAGATAATTCTAACCATAGAAAGTTACTACGCTGACAAGAAAGATCAAATGATACACTTAGAAGATAACAAAATCCAAGTTCCTACAGCCAAAGCCTCAATAAAAATTTCTCAGGCCATGGAACAGCTCAAAAGAAATTGTGAAAATCAAGTAAGAAAGAGAGAGGAAAAATTGGGAAAAGAAATGAGAGTGCTACAAAAGGAAATACAAAAAAATAAGGTGAAGAATGCCTTAAAAAGCAAAATTAGGCAAGCGGGAAATGAGGTATAAGAATTTCTTTAAAATGGAATTGAACAAAAGGAAGCTAATAACTTTATGATAAATCAAGAAATAATAAAACAAAAACAAAATAATGAAAAAATAGAAAACAATGTTAAATGCTTCATTGAAAAAAAAATTAAGTTACCTGAAAAATATATTTTGGATAGGTAACTTAAAAATTATTGTTTCACCTGAAAGCCATGACCAAAAAAAGCCTAGATATTATCTCTCAAGAAATAATCAAAAAAACTGTCCTGATATTCTGAGCCAGAGGATAAAGTTAAAATTGAAGGAAATCACTGTTCATCTCCTAAAAGAGATCTCAAAATGAAAAATCCTAGGAATATTATAATTAAATTCTGGAACTCACAGGTAAAGGAGGAAATATTGTAAGCACAGGAAAAAAAAATTCAAATATAGTGGAGCCACAGTCATTTTTTTTTTTCCCTTTAAGGTTCAGAGCTTGCCATATTTTACTTCAGAGAATAAGGAGTTAGAATTACAATCAAGAATCACTTACCCAGAAAAATTAACATAATCCTTCAAGGGAAAAGGTAAATATTCAATGAAAGTGAGGACTTCCAAGAATTCATGATGGTAACATCACATGTTTTTGCCTCCCTGCTTGAGAAAGCCATTGCCTTGCCATCTTTGTTTAGGTAAGGCAATGTTTTAAAGAGTATTCTTGTTCACTTTTAAACTTTGTTTTGCTATTCTCGGAAAGCAGCAGACCCAACTTTTCCTAGTTTGTTATGTTTTAAAAAATTCCCTTTAGTTTTACTGAAACAGATGACCATTAGCCTCTTTTGAAGACCTGGATATCCTAAAGTATTTTTCTAATTAATTTTCCTAACTATAAAAGATGTTCTTCAACAATGTAGTGATTTTTGCTAATCTCAGAGTTTGGGCTATACTTTGTCTGCTTCACCTGATAACAATGTACAGCAGCACAAAATGCTTTTGTATACATCTCATTTGATCATTCAAAAAAATATGAATAATGTAAATGAATTATAATCGGTCACATGTAATAGATAAGAAGATGAAACATATGGTATTAAATGATATTTCCAAGGTCACCTTAAAATAATGAAATTATCATATCAAAAATTAATCTCTTGATTTTCATTTTAAAAAATATGCTATTAAATTTCATTGTCTACCCTTTATAGCTAGTTATATACATGTGTGATTTCACCTGTGAAAGGAATTTAACATATGGATATTATCTCCATTTATGCAAATCAGACACTTATCTGGAACTTATGATTCAACAGAGATTGGACTTAGAGAGTGTTGGGGAAGTCAGAGAGTTATTCTGTTTCAATGGCAGATTTTAAAACCAAGTCATCTTGACTCAAAAACTAGCTTTACATTTTATGTCCTTTATAGTATTTGACATCTGGATTAGAAAAATAATGTAGTATAAGATTTAATTTCCCAAGGATTTTTATGATTTTAGTAGCTTAAGAGAAATATTCAAAGAGCAATGAGAAGTTTTTCTAATTTTTTCCCCAAAGCATTTGCCAGAATATGAGTCTTCTCATTTTGCTTTAATCTAAATCTTTAAGTCCTTATATTTTGACAGGTTACTTCATTCCTTGTCAGCTGGGTCTTAGCCCTGGAAATTGAGCCTTTCTACACAGACAGACCTATGTTCCAACATTCTGTTTCAGAGATTTGAATTTATCCAATACTTTATTTCTTTGTTTAACAGTTTATGTCTATATTCTTTTAAAGGAACCATTCATTACATTATAAAGTATTTATATAAATTCATCGTATTTGCATCCTACTCATATTCATCATGTCCCTACTTGTATTCACTTTGGCAAGACTACTAGCTTATACTTACTCTGTGGTTTTGGAAATCATATTTTTATTGTATTATAATTTTTTTTGTTTATTCTATTGATTGAAGGGTAGCATATGCAATGGCACAAAATAAGTTGAGATTTAAGATTAATCAGAAAAATTGTTTTTATTTTCCTTTTTAGCATTATATTTAAAAATTATGAAGTATGAATTATTTTCCTCTTTCCAACCCTCAATTCTACTGGAAAAGAAAGACAAAAAAACAAACCCTTGTAGCAAATAGATCAGTAAAGCAAAAAATATCCTACATTTTTCATATCAATAAATGTGTATATGCATAATCTGTATAACACCTTTCTATTAGGAGGGAACATAAGAGTGTTTTTTTTTTTTTTTTTTTTTTTTTGTTTGTTTGTTTTTATTTCCAAGTTGAGAAGATAATGTGTTTGGGCTGCTGCAAAGAGCAAACATCATATTTGAATTTAATTCATTAATTATATAGTAAAACAAAAAACCAAAATGCCTAACTAGATCATATTTTCACCACCACTAAGCTATAATCTAATACTTGTTTGTTCAAATCAAGTCATAATTTCACTGAACCTCAGTTTTCTAATTTATTTTAAAAAGCTATTCATTTTTGCAATAATTTCTTCCTGAGATGATTGGAAAGAAAATTATCTGTAAACCTTTAAACATTGTGTGTAACTTTCCAGTCTGCTGTGAAGGATGGAGTTTGCCTGAAAGGATTTGTTATTTTTTTTCCCTTTCCTTCTCTCTAGAAAGGAGCTGGTTCCCTTTCTCTGTACAGTAGAGTGGCTCATAACTTCTTCACTGATTACTACTACTCTATACCTCTCCTTTATATGTAAAAGGCAGGGTTTTATTGTTATTTTATTTTAGTGGGGTGGCACTGAGAAGCAGGATTTACATTGTATCCAAAGCAACCAAACTGCATATAGCAAATAAAGAGTTTGAGTTTTAGGCCTAAGGATTATGGTCTGAGTCCCTTTCTAAAATAGTAGAAAATTCTACATAGCTAGGAACTCACTGGATATCATCATCATCATTATCATCATCATCATCATCATCAAATTTATCTCCAGTATGAAGCTACTCCTTGACTCATTTTAATGTATGCATCCATTGTCATCCATCATTTTCATTATTGATATGCAATTATAATCACATATACTTTGAAAGCAAAATCAGTAAATTTACTTTTAGGTAGAGAATTTCAAGTGTTTTTGCAAATTTTAAATGAATAGCTTAAAGGAGAGAAATATAGATTTAAATATCTGCCCTTTCTGGCAAATAATTAAGGAAGAAACAAATACTCTGACCAGCTGCTTGAATTTTCGGTTAAGAACAATTCTGTCACCTTACAACAGCATAATTTCAATGAGAGAAGTAGTGAGTAAAGGGAGGCTAGCTGCTCAACTCTTAGTGTCAGTGTCCATTCAAAGCATCCCTCATCATAGATGAGAGTGCTTCTGTTATCTCAGTCCTGTTACAGGTGCCCAGTCTGGATCCACAGGAATTCTTACTCTTTCTCTGAGACAAAATGTTTCAACAGCACATGATTTGATAAAAATTTGTCATTTATCTCAAGGTCCACAAAGGTTCCATAGTCATTTAGGCCTACAAATTCCAAGGTCCTTAATGAGAATTCCAAAACTAATTTTTTCCAACCAGAGAGGAATTAGTCTGAGCCATCTGAATATCCTGTTTCAGATAAATTTGAATTATTATTGTTATTATTACTTCATTATTTGTCTAATAGCAAACATTTTAATAGCAAATATCAAAAAGTTTAAGACCTAATAGGCCCTACACCATCCATGGCAAACATTTTTTTTTCATTTTTTAAGTTTATTTATTTATTATAGCTTTTTATTTATAAGATATATGCATGGGTAATTTTTCAACATTGACAATTAAAAAACCTTTTGTTCCAATTTTTCCCCTCTTTCCCTCTACCCTCTTCCCCAGATGGCAGGTTGAACAATACATGTTAAATATGTTGAAGTATATGTTAAGTACAATATATGTATTGTCCATACAATTATTTTGCTGCACAAAAAGAATCAGATTTTGAAATAGTGAACAATTAACCTGTGAAGGAAATAAAAAATGCAGGTGGACAAACAGAAAGAAATTGGGAATTCTATGTAATGGTTCATATTCATTTCCAGAGTTCTTTTGCTGGATGTAGCTGGTTCAATTCAATGTAGTACTATTGGAATTGATTTGTTTCATCTCATTGTTGAAGAGGACCACATCCAACAGAATTTATCCTATATAGTATTGTTGTTGAAGTATATAATGATTTCCTAGTCCTGCTCATTTCACTCAGCATCAGTCCATATAAGTCTCTCTAGGCCTTTTTAAAATCATTCTGTCATTTCTTACAGAACAATAATATTCCATAATATTCATATACCACAATTTATTCAGCCATTCTCCAAGTGAGAGGCATCCACTCAGTTTCCAGTTTCTGGCCACTACAAAGAGGGCCATGGCAAAACTTTTTAGACCAGCAGCAGCTCAATAGGTGAGGTTGTACTGTGCTATTTAATAACAATGCAATAAAATAATTTTAAATATGGGGCAGATGGTGAAATAAAACTTTTTAGATAATTACTCAATATATGATTGGATTATATTCTCAATTCTACTACTGCCGGGTCCTCCCAAGTAGGCCACAATAATCAACTGCATATATACTCTTTATTTTGCTTCCTTTGACCAGAGGAAATTCAATGGACAATTCAAGACTAGAATTTGTAAGGACCTTCTCTAGAAATGTTGTTGTTGTTATTGTTTTCTCTTTGCAATGAATATTAAGGGGCTATTTTACAATATTTCAATGAATATAATTCTCCCCCATTCCCATGAGGAGTTCAGAATCAGGTTGGTACACACTCTAGTTAGCTGTGTAGTTGAGATAAGAATGAGGAATCAGCAATATATGTAGAATACTTATAGTTCCTTATATTTAGATAGTCAATTATATTTACAGACCATTTTCTGTGAATTATGTTACTTGAGCTTTACAATTGAAGTAAGTAGTTGGATATTTGTGGAAGTGGAAGACATAGGACTTGAACTATAGTGTAGTGGGTTAGAAGCTGTACTATACCAAAAAGAGTGGTACAATTTGAATGATATATTGGAATTTAAATCCTAACTTTGTCAAGTGTTACCTCTGTGTGACTGCTTCAGTAGGCCTTAGTTTCTTTATATTTAAAATAAAGAAGCTATCTGCCTCTTTGCTAAAATTCCCTTTGCTAAACTCCTTCGGAACTTTAGCCAGCTGTCAAGAAGCATAATAAATTTTGCCCCTTAACTTGAAAGAGTAAAATAAAATAAAGAAGTTAGACTGATGATCTCTAAGGCCCATTTCATCTCTAAAAGAGAATCTCTTGTAACCTAATTTTAAATTCTGATCCTTTTGTGTATAACCTGTATGATGATAGACACACCCTTAACCTCTCAGGGTCTCCTTTTCTTTATCTATCAAATAAGGAATTTGAAAGTGCTGCTCTAAAAGGTTGTTTCCAATTTAAATTCTAGGATCCTACAAATCCAGGTCTTTTAAACTCCAAATCCAATGTACTTTATATCCATTTATATTTGATGCAGGCAAGTATCTTTTTGAAGCTATTTCTCAGGATGATCTAATAGCTATGCTTGTAATGCAACCTATTTAGTGAATACATTGTATGAGTTGATACCCAAGATTCATTTTTAAAATATTCTTCTTCTCACCTTCACTAACATGTTAACTGCTTTTTTCATAGCTACTTTGTGCTGTTTTATTAGTGTTAATAGAATTACTATGGTTGGACTTCCGGCCAAGATGGCAGGATGGAGGCAGACAGCTGCTTGAGCTCCAGATTTTCTCTCAGGACTTACTTCATGACAAGCCTCGGAATTAATGCTTGACCAGAAAAGAAACCCACAAATAATTACCAACAGAAGACATCCTTGAAATTCGCCAGAGAAGGTCTGTGGTTGTTTGGGGGAGGGTCGAACAGACTGGGGGCAGACTGAGGGCAGGCAGCCAGAACTAGACAGGGAGCTCACACAACCCGGACCAGAGGGGGGACAGGTAGGATTGCTTCAGTTTCTGCAAAAAGACTTTTACCCAGTGTGGATACTCTTTCTTGGCAGCAAACCAGGACCAGCAGAGAGGGTGTAAACACGGGAGGTGAACAATAAAACCCCGGAAAGCCAGCGTCTCTCAGAACCCAGCCACTTCCACCCCAAGTGACTAAGTGCATTCTCAGAGCCTCCGGAGTGCAGACTCAGCACAGCCATTGCTGTCCTGTAAGGGCCTCACCTCTGTCTCCCGCAATCTGTAGAGGAAGCTCAGTAACACCATCCAGCCCCATCCCCCCAAAAAAACCAGACCAATTGTTTCTCTTGTCAATTTATTTTCTTCGATTCTGCTCTGACAAAATGAACAAAAAATTTAAAAGGGCTCTAAACATTGACAGCTTCTGTATGGAGAGAGAGGAGACTTCAAATACTGAGGACACTAAAAGAAGATTGTCCCCAAAGGAATCTCCTAAGGGGGATATGAGCTGCTCCTCAATACATAAGACCCTCATAGAGGAAATCAAAAAAGGCTCTCACAAGAGAGCTAGAAGAGAAATGGGAAAAGGAAAGGGAAGCTTGGCAAGAGAGTCTGGAGAAGTTATCTAGAATAGATAAAGAGATCAAATCACTGAGAAATAAAATTAGTGAATTAGAAAAGGTAAAAAACTCCAAGGAAAACAGGATTAGTGAGCTGGAAAAAGAAAACAGCTCTCTAAAAAATAAAATAGATGAAATGGAAAAAAAATCCCATAGGAGAAAAAAACTCACTTAAAAACTCAATCGGACAATTACAAAAAGATATAAAAAAGTGAGTGAAGAAAATACATCATTGAAAATTAGACTCGAGCAAGTAGAAATAAATGACTCAAGGAGAAACCAAGAAGTAGTCAAGCAAAACCAGAAAAATGAAACAATTGAAAAGAATATCAAGTACCTTATTACAAAGACAACAGACCTGGAAAACAGATCCAGGAGAAACAATTTGAGAATAATCAGACTCCCTGAAAAATGTGAGAAAAAAAAGAGCCTGGACACTATTTTCCAGGAAATTATCAAAGAGAACTGCCCAGTCATTTTGGAAACAGAGGATAAAATAGACATTGAAAAAATTCATTGATCACCTACTGAAAGGGACCCTAAAATCAAAACACCAAGAAATATATTGGCCAAGTTCAAGAACCATCAGATGAAGGAAAAAATACTGGAAGCTGCTAGAAAAAAGCAATTCAGATATGGAGGAGCCACAATAAGGATAACCCAGGATCTAGCAGCATCCACATTAAAAGAACAAAGGGCCTGGAACATGATATTCTGAAAGCCTAAGGAACTTGGTATGCAGCAAAGAATAACTTACCCAGCAAAAATGAGCATCATTTTCCAGGGAAAAAGATGGACATTTAATGTAATAAATGAATTCTTGATGAAAAAACCAGACCTACACAAAATGTTTGATCTTCAAATGAAGATCTCAAGAAATTTCAAAAAAAGTAAAAAGAAATCTTGAGAACTATTGGTCTGCCATAAAGATATGTAAAGAACACATGTATAATTTGTCCTAGAAACTAGAGGTGGAAAGGAAATTATATCATAAAAAAGGGTAAAGTGGTGGTACTACATCTCATGAAGAGGCAAAGGTAACCTATTATATCTGAGAGAAAGAAAGGAGGGAGATGATAATCTTTAGACTTCTTTCTCATATGCTTATCATATATAATTTGGAAGATAAAGAAATGGTTGATACCTAGAACAGTGAATATTTATTGACAGTAAAATGAAAAGGATTATTATAGAAATACTGTTGTTTTCCCTCTACCAAACAGTAAAATAATTTCTCACAAATTGTAGCATACATTTAAAAGATGTAAACAGTTGTATATTTGCCATCTGTCTGAGACACATTTTATTGCCTTTTCAAAGCTATCATTCAATACCACTATCAGATTTATCATTTTAGGATGATACTTAAAACTATGATCAATGTCAGATTGGCTAGTGAGACATGGATATGCTATAGAAAGGAGGATGGAAAATTTGATAATGTGGTCAGTAACAACCACAGTAATTCTTTTTGTTTCCAGAGAGGAAATTTTTAAAATTAATTTTTATAATTATAACATTTTTTGACAGTACATATGCATAGATAACTTTTTTTTTTTTTTACAACTTTATCCCTTGTACTCCCTTCTGTTCCGAATTTTTCCCCTCCTTCCCTCCACCCCCTACCCTAGATGGCAGGTATTCCCATACATATTAAATATCTTATAGTATATCCTAAGTACAATATATATGTGCAGAACCAAATTTTCTTGTTGTTGTTGCAAATGAAGAATTGTATTTGGAAGGTAAAAATAATCTGGGAAGAAAAATAAAAAAAACAAACAAAAAAAATGCTCATAGTTTACACCCATTTCCCAATGTTCCTTTTCTGGATGTAGATGATTCTGTCCATCTTTGGTCAATTGGAATTGGATTAGCTCTTCTCTATGTTGAAGATATCCACTTCCATCAGAATACATCCTCATGCAGTATCGTTGTTGAAGTGCATAGTGAACTCCTAGTTCTGCTCATTTCACTCAACATCAGTTGATGTAAGTCTCTCCAAGCCTCTCTGTATTCTTTCTGTTGGTCATTTCTTACAGAACGATAATATTCCATAACATTTATATGCCATAATTTACCCAACCATTCTCCAATTGATGGACATCCATTAATTTTTCAGTTTCTAGCCACTACAAAAAGGGCTGCCACAAACATTTTGGCACATACAAGTCCCTTTCCCTTCTTTAGTATGTCCTTGAGATATAAGCCCAGTAGTAGCACTGCTGGGTCAAAGGGTATGCACAGTTTGATAACTTTTTGGGCATAGTTCCAGATTGCTCTCCAGAATGGTTGGATTCTTTCACAACTCCACAAACAATGCATCAGTGTCCCAGTTTTCCCACAGCCCTTCCAACATTCATCTTTATTTGTTCCTGTCATCTTAGCCAATCTGACAGATGTGTAATGATATCTCAGAGTTGTCTTAATTTGCATTTCTCTGATCAATAGTGATTTGGAACACTCTTTCATATGACTGGAAATAGTTTTAATTTCATCTTCTGAAACTTGTCTGTTCATATCCTTTGACCGTTTATCAATTGGAGAATGGCTTGATTTCTTATAAATTAAAGTAAATTCTCTGTATATTTTGGAGATGAGGCCTTTATCAGAACCTTTACCTGTAAAAAATGTTTTCCCAATTTGTTACTTCCCTTCTAATCTTGTTTGCATTAGTTTTGTTTGTGAAGAAACTTTTTAATTTGGCGTAATCAAAATTTTCTATTTTGTAATCAATAATGGTCTCTAGTTCTTTTTTGGACACAAATTCCTTCCTCTTCCACAAGTATGAGAGGTAAACTATCCTATGTTCCTCTAATGTATTTATGATTTCATTCTTTATGTCTAAATTTTGGACGCATTTTGATCTTATCTTAGCATGTGTTAAATGTGGGTCCATGCTTGGTTTCTGCCATACTAATTTCCAGTTTTCCTAGAAGTTTTTGTCAAATAATGAATTATTATCCCAAAAGTTGGGATCTTTGGGTTTGTCAAACACTAGATTGCTATTTTTATTCACTATCTTGCCCTGTGAACCTAACCTATTCCACTGATCAACTAGTCTATTTCTTAACCAATACCAAATGGTTTTAGTGACTGTTGCTTTATAATATAGTTCTAGATCAGGTACAACTACACCACCTCCATTTAATTTTTTTTTTATTACTTCCCTTGAAATTCTCTGCCTTTTGTTGTTCTAAATGAATTCTGTTGTTATTTTTTCTAGGTCATTAAAATAGTTTCTTGGGAGTATAACACTAAATAAATAGATTAGTTTAGGGAGTATTGTCATCTTAATTATATTCGCTCGGCCTATCCAAGAGCACTGAATGTCTTTCCAATTATTTAAATCTGAATTTATTTTTGTGGCAAGTGTTTCATAATTTTGCTCATATAATTCCTGACTTTGCTTTGGTAGATATATTCCCAAATATTTTATACTATTCGCAGTTATTTTGACTAGAATTTCTCTTTGTATCTCTTGCTCTTGGATTGTGTTGGTAATGTATAAAAATGTTGAGGATTTATGTGGATTTATTTTATATCCTGCAAATTTGCTAAAGTTCTGAATTATTTCTAGTAGTTTTTTAGCAGAGTCTTAGGGGTTCTCTAAGTATACCATCATGTCATCTGCAAAGAGTGATAGTATGATTTCCTCATTTCCTAGGTCCTTGAATCTCTTTCTGGGTTATTATTGCTGAGGCTAGCGTTTCTAGTACTGTATTGAATAGTAATGGTGATAGTGGACAACCTGGTTTCTCTCCTGATCTTATAGGGAAAGGTTCCAGTTTATCGCCATTACATATGATGTTTACTGATGGTTTTAAATATATACTCATTATTGTTTTAAGGAATAGTCCATTTATTCCTATACTCTCAAGTGTTTTTAGTAGGAATGGATGTTGGATTTTATCAAATGCTTTTTCTGCATCTATTAAGATGATCATATGGTTTTTATTAATTTGATTATTAATATGGTCAATTATACTAATAGTTTTTCTAATATTAAACCAGCCCTGCATTCCTGGTATAAATCCTACTTGATCATAGTGTATTATCCTGGGCATGATTTTCTGAAGTCTTTTTGCTAATATCTTATTTAAGATTTTAGCATCAATATTCATTAAGGAGATTGGTCTATAGTTTTCTTTCTCAGTTTTCAATCTACCTGGTTTAGGTAGGATTACCATGTTTGTGTCATAAAAGGAATTTGGTAGGACTCCTTCAATCCCTATTTTTTCAAATAGTTTATATAGCATTGGAGTTAGTTGTTCTTTAAATGTTTGGTAGAATTCACATATAAATCCATCCGGTCCTTGGGATTTTTTTTAGGGAGCTGATTAATAGCTTGTTCTATTTCTTATTCTGAGATGTGACTATTTAGACTACTTACTTCTTTCTCTGTTAATCTGGGCAGGCTATATTTTTGAAGGTATTCTTCCCTTTCATTTAAGTTATCGAATCTATTGGCATAAATTTGAGCAAAGTAGCTCTTAATATTGTTCTAATTTCCTCTTCATTAGTGGTGAGTTCTCCCTTTTCATTTTCAAGACCAACAATTTGCTTTTTCTTTTAACTTTTTAAAATCAGGTTTACTAAGGGTTTGTCTATTTTGTTGGTTTTTTCATAGCACCAACTCTTAGTTTTATTAATTAATTCAATAGTTTTTTTACTTTCAATTTTATTAATCTCATGTTTTGTTTTTTGAATTTCAAGTTTTGTGTTTGTCTGGGGGTTTTTAATTTGTTCCTTTTCTAGCAATTTTAGTTGTAAACCCAATTCGTTGGCCCTCTCTTTCTCTATTTTATGCAAGTAGGCCTCTAGAAGTATAAAACTTCCCCTTATTACTGCTTTGGCTGTATCCCACACATTTTGGTATGATGTCTCATTATTGTCATTTTCTTGGTTGAAGTTATTAATTGTGCCTATGATTTGCTGTTTTAATCATTCTTTAGTGTAAGATTATTTAGTTTCCATTTGTTTTTTGGTCTATTTTCCCCTAACTTTATTGAATATAATTTTCATTGCAATGTGGTCTGAAAAGGATGCATTTACTATTTCTGCCTTACTGCATTTGATTTTGAGGTTGTTATGTCCTATTATATGATCAGTTTTTGTATAGGTTCCATGAATTGCTGAGAAGAAAGTATACTCCTTTCTGTCTCCATTTAGCTTTCACCAAAGATCTATCATATCAAACTTTTCTAGTATTCTATTTACCTCTTTGACTTCTTTCTTATTTATTTTTTTGATTGATCTATCTAATTCTGAGAGTGCAAGGTTGAGATCTCCCACTATTATAGTTTTTCTGTCTATTTCTTTTTGCAGCTCTCTTAATTTTTCTTTTAAGAATTTAGATGCTGCACCACTTGGTATGTATATGTTTAATATTGATATTGCTTCATTATCTATGCTACCCTTTAGCAGGATATAATGCCCTTCCTTATCTCTTTTAATTAGATCAATTTTCATTTTTGCCTAATCTGAGATGAGGATGGCTACTCCTGCTTTTTTAGCTTCACCCGAAGTATAGTAGATTCTGTTCCATCCTTTTACTTTTATTCTGAATATATCACTCTGTTTGAGGTGTTTTTCTTGTAAACAACATATAGTAGGATTCTGGCTTTTAATGCTTCCTCTTTATGAGGGAGTTTTTTCCATTCACATTCATGGTTAGAATGACTAATTATATATTGCTTGCCATCCTGTTTACCACTGCTTATGGTTTTCCCCTTTCCTTCCTTCGTACCCCTCTACCCAGTATTAAACCTGTGAATACCACTTGCTTTTTATAGCCCTCCCTTTTTAGTATCTCTCCCCCACCTTAATGTTCCTCTCCCTTTTTTACCCCCTTTTCTCACCATTTCTATAGTCCTTCCCCTTAGCTTACTTCTTCCCTCCCACTTTGCAATGAAGTGGAAGAAGT
Source organism: Sminthopsis crassicaudata (assembly GCF_048593235.1). Taxonomy (NCBI): domain Eukaryota; kingdom Metazoa; phylum Chordata; class Mammalia; order Dasyuromorphia; family Dasyuridae; genus Sminthopsis; species Sminthopsis crassicaudata. Next base: position 138,879,010 of record NC_133621.1, on the reverse strand, counting down.
TTCACCATAAATCAAATATGTCTATTGATAAACACTATGTTCATCCCCCTCCTTTCTTTCTCTCAGATATAATAGGTTACCTTTCCCTCTTCATGAGATTTAGTACCACCACTTTACCCTTTTTATGATAAAATTTCCTTTCCACCTCTAGTTTCTAAGATCAATTATACATGTGTTCTTTACATATCTTTATGGCAGAAATATAGTTCTCAAGATTTCTTTTTACCTTTTTAGAAATCTGTTGAGTTCTGTGTTTGAAAACATTTTGTATAGATCTTTTTTTTTTTTTTCATCAGGAATAGATGGAATTCATTTATTTCGTTAAATGTCCATCTTCTTCCCTGGAAAACGATGCTCATTTTTGCTGAGTAAGTTATTCTTGGCTGCATACCAAGTTCCTTAGGCTTTCAGAATATCATATTCCATGCCTTTCGTTCCTTTAATGTGGATGCTGCTAGATCCTGGGTTATCCTTATTGTGGCTCCTTCATATCTGAATGGCTTTTTTCTAGCAGCTTCCAATATTTTTTCCTTTGTTTGATGGTTCTTGAACTTGGCCATTATATTTCTTGGCATTTTGATTTTAGGGTCCCTTTCAGTAGGTGATTGATGAATTTTTTCAATGTCTATTTTACCCTCTGTTTCCAAAACGTCTGGGGAGTTCTCTTTGATAATTTCCTGGAAAATAGTGTCCAGGCTCTTTTTTTTCTCACATTTTTCAGGGAGTCTGATTATTCTCAAATTGTCTCTCCTGGATCTGTTTTCCATGTCTGTTGTCTTTGTAATAAGGTACTTGACATTCTTTTCAATTGTTTCATTTTTCTGGTTTTGCTTGACTACTTCTTGGTTTCTCCTTGAGTCATTCATTTCTACTTGTTCCAGTCTAATTTTCAATTATGTATTTTCTTCACTCACTTTTACTTATATCTTTTTGTAATTGTCCAGTTGATTTTTTATCTTCTATGGAATTTTTTCCATTTCATCTATTTTATTTTTTAGAGAGCTGTTTTCTTTTTCCAGCTCACTAATTTTATTTCTCAATGATTTGTTTTCTTTATCCACTCTGTGATTAAATGTGTTGCATAACTTCTCCAGACTCTCTTGCCAAGCTTGCCTTTCATTTTCCTATTTCTCTTCTAGATCTCTTGTGAGAGCCTTTTTGATTTCCTCTATGAGAGTTTTATGTATTGAGGAGCAAATCATATCCCCCTTGGGGGATTTCTCTAGAGACAGTCTGCTTTTAGTCTCCTCAGGGTTTGAGGTCTGCTCTCTATCCATGCAGAAGCTGTCAATGGTTAGAGCTCTTATAAATTTTTTGTTCATTTTGTCAGAGTGGGAATCGAAGAAAACAAATTGACAAGAGAAACAATTGGTCTGTTTCGGGGGGGGGGGGGGTGATGCTGATGCTGGACAGTACTACTGGGCTTCCTCTACAGACTGCAGGACATAGCAACAAGGCACTAGCAGGACAGTGATAGCTGTGCTGCATCTGTGCTCTGAGGCTCTAAGAACATGCTGAGTCACTCCTGGTGGGGGTGGGGGTGTCCAGGTCCTGAGAGAAGCTAGCTTTCCTGGGGTTTTATTCTTTACCTCTGTTGTTTACACTTTCTCTGCTGCTCCTGGCTTGCTGCCAAGAGGGAATATTCACACTGGGGTAAAAGTCTTTTCACAGAAATGGAAAAGATCGCACCCTTTCCCCCTCAGGTCTGCTCAGAGTGAGCTGCCTGCCCCACTCTCACTGCTTGCCCTCAGTCTATGCCTAGTTTGTTCGTCCCCTCCCCTGAGCAAACACAGACTTTCTCTGGCGATTTTCAAGGATGTCTTCTATTGGCGATTATTTGTGGGTTTCTTTTCCAGTCAAGCATTAATGCTGAGGCTTTTCATGAAGTAAGTCCTGAGAGAAAACACAGACTTCAAGCAGCTGTCTGCCTCCATGGCACCATCTTGACCAAAATTCCCTCCCATTTGTTATTAAGAATTTCAAATTTGGTATTTAATTGATGGTTTTTAATTTGTTCTTTTTCTAGCTTTTTAAATTGTAAGCCCAATTTATTGATCTTCTCTGTCTCTATTTTATTCAAGTTAAGCATCTAGAGATATAAATTTTTTTTCTAATAACTACTTTGACTGCATCCCACACATTCTAATTATTTTCATTCTCTTGGATGAAGTTATTGATTGTGCCTATGGTTTGTTATTTTACACATTCTTTAGGATTAGATAATTTAATGTCCAATTAATTTTTTATCAATTTTTTATATAGAGAACTGACTCTAATTTATAAGAAATCAAACCATTCTCCAATTGATAAATAGTCAAAGAATATGAACAGAAAATTTTCAGATGATGAAATTAAAACTATATCCACTCATATGAAAAAGTGTTTCAAATCACTACTAATCAGAGAAATGCAAATTAAGACAACTCTGAGATACCACTACAGATCTGTCAGATTGGCTAAGATGACAGGAAAAGATAATGATGAATGTTGGAGGGGATGTGGGAAAACTGGGACACTGATGCATTGTTGGTGGAGGTGTGAAAGAATCCAACCATTCTGGAGAGCAATCTGGAACCATGCCCAAAAATTTATCAAACTGTGCATGCCCTTTGATCCAGCAGTACTACTACTGGGCTTATATCCCAAAGAAATACTAAAGAAGGGAAAGGGACTTTTATGTGCCAAAATGTTTGTGGCAGCCCTTTTTGTAGTGGCTAGAAACTGGAAAATGAATGGATGTCCATCCATTGGAGAATGGTTGGGTAAATTATGGTATATGAATGTTATGGAATATTATCGTTCTGTAAGAAATGACCAACAGGATGAATGTAGAGAGGCTTGAAGAGACTTGCATGAACTGATGCTGAGTGAAATGAGCAGAACGGGAAGATCACTCTATACTTCAACAACAATACTGTATGAAGACATATTCTGATTGAAGTGGATATCTTCAACATAAAGAAGATCCAGTTCACTTCTAGTTGATCAATGATGGACAGAAATAGCTATACCCAGAGAAGGAACACTGGGAATTGAATGTAAACTGTTTGAACTATTGTCTTTCTACCCCGGTTACTTATACCTTAGGAATCCAATTCTTACTGTGCAACAAGAAAATTGGATTTACACACATATATTATATCTAGGTTATACTGTAACACATATAATATGTATGGAATTTCCTGTCATCTGGGGGAGGGAGTGGAGGGAAGGGAAAATTTGGAAAAATTAATACAAGGGATAATGTTGTAAAAAAAATTACTCATGCATATGTACTGTCAAAAAATTATAATTATAAAATTAATAAAAAATATATCAATTTTCTCTTGGCCTTTTATTGTATGTGATTTTTATTGTATCATGATCTGAAAAAAAAAGCATTTACTATTTCTACCTTTTTGCATTTTATTTTGAGTTTTTATGCCCTAATACATGGACAATTTTTATATAGGTTCCATGAAATACTGAGAAAAAAGTAAATTCTTTTTTGTCTCGATTCAATTTTCTCCAAAGATACATCATGCCTAACTTTCTGTTTACTTTCTTAACTTCTTCTTTTATTTATTTTTTGTTTGATTTATATAGTTGGGAGAGAGCAATATTGGGATCTCCCAGTATAATAGTTTTGCTGTCTATTTCTTTTTGTATCTCTCAACTTCTCCTCTAGGAATTTAGATGCTATGCTACTTCATACACATCTATTTAATATTGATATTGCTTTATTATCTATGGTACCCTTTAGTAGAATATAGTTTCTTTCCTTTTCTCTTTTAATTAGATCTATCTTTACTTTTACTTGATCTAAGATGAGGATTGATACCCCTGTTTTTTTGTGTTTTGTTTTGTTTTACTTTAACTTCACCTGAAGCATAACAGATTCTGCTTCACCTTCACTCTGTGTGTATCACTCTGCTTTAAAAGTGTTTCTTGTAAACAACATATTGTAGTATTTGGGCTTTTAATACAGTCTGCCATCTACTTCCATTTTATGGGAGAGTCCATCCCATTCACATTCACATTTAAAGTAATTAAATAAAATAAATCAAAGTAATCAAGGCTAGGTTCCCCATTCTTTTGGGTCTCAATGACTTGCAATTTGCCTTTTATAGCAAATCTGCTGGATCACCCACTTGCAACAGGACAGAGTATCCTAAGAGGCTCACAGAAGTTTCCCAGATGTTTGGAAGTGGCAATATTCTGACTCTCTTCCCTAGCTCTTTGCCCCGGGCTCCCTGTGCTGTAGTCTGGGCTCACCAAATGGGCCCTTTGCCAGTTTGAATCAGACCTATTCTGATATTCTTCCAAGGTATCTTTTTCTGGGGATGTGTTGTACTCCAAATATTTGTAGGTTCTGTGACTCCAAAGCCACTTTATAGGCTTAATCTACTGTTGTTTTGAGAGAAGGTCAGAGGACATCACAGAAAGTTGTGTCTGCTCTCCATCCTCTTGGTTCTGCACCAGCTCCAGATTGATCTTTATATTTAATAATTCTATTTCTTTATGTAATATATTGTGATGTTCCAGGAATGGTGCTGAACTAGGATTCATGAAAATTATAAATCTCATTTCAGCTCTCTTTCTCATGAGGTATATGAGCTTCAATAAGTCAGTTAACCATTATATGGGCCTTGATGTTTTTAAATTTTTGTTGTTGTTTTGTCTTGATGATTTTTTGTCTTTTGCTCTAAATTTATTTATTATTTATTTTTTATATTTATTTTTAAAAATTTTGAATTCCAGTTTCTTTCTTTCATTCCCATTACTCCACTATGCATTTGGAATGCAAATAACAAGTCAATTATATATCTGAAGACATGTAGAAATATTTCCATATTAAACATGATGCAAAGAATAGAAAAAGTAAAGTGAATAACTATAGTTCAATTTGCACTCAAAGTTCATCAATTGTATTGCTAACAGAGGATAAAATATTTTCATCCTGAGAGCTTGGGAAATATCTTGGATCACCATATGAGCATGGTAGCTAAATATTTTACATTTGATCACCATTCCAACATTGCCATTACTATATACAATGGTCTTCTGGTTCTTTTCCCCTCAATTTGCATTAGTTCATACAGACTTTGACATTATTTTTCTGAAACAAAGCCTCTTGTTCTTTTAGTGCAATCATACTTTATCAAGATCATATACTGAAGCTTTTTTAGACATTCCTCATTTGAGGAACATTTTCTCAATTTCAAATTCTTTGTTACCCCTCAAATAGTATAAGCATTTTGTACATATAGATTCTTTTCTTTTTTCTTTGATCTCCTTAAGGACAGACCTAATAGTGTGATATTGTTCAATAAAATAATATACAGATTTATAGCCTTGGGCACATATTGTTTTCCAGAATTTTGTTCATAATAGTTGGACCAATTCCTTGCTTCACGAACAATTTATTAATGTACCTATTTTCTCTTATCATTTGCTATTTCTTGTTAATTAATGTGTTATGTGATGATTTATATGGATTTGCAACATTGCAATATATAGTGATTTTTTTCCTAAAACTTCCTCATTCGTATTCTTTGATCATTCATCATCTCAGGGGCTCTTTTATAAATGTCTTTCAGTTTTATACTCAATATATACTTGAGAAATGAGATCTTTATTAGAGTAAAATAGTTTAGAAAAAGTTTTTCACGTTACTTCACTGTAAATTACATCTTTGAGCAAAATACAGTTTCCCTTGAATATCTCTTAATTAGGCCTCATTTTACTTTTGCTTTGAATGAGATCATGATTGCTACCCCTACTTTCTTTAATTCATCTGGAGAATAGGAAATTCTGTTGTAATCTTTTATTTTAATTTGTGTTTCTTTTGTTTTATTTTATTTCCTATAATATTTTATTTTCCAAATATATTTAAAGATAGTTTTCAACATTAATTTGTGTAAGAGTTTTTGTGTTCCAGGTTTTTCTCTATCCAACCCTTGAATCCCCCTCCCCAAGACAGTAAGCAATAAAATATGGGCAATTCTTTTAAACATTTTCACATCTGTCATGTTGTACAAGAAAAATCAGATCAAAAGGGGAAAAAACATGAGAAAACATAAACAAAACAGGTAAAAATAATAACTTCAATCCATATTCGGTCTCCACAGTTCTTTCGGTGCATGTGGATGGCATTTTCCATTCTGAGTCTATAAATGCCTTGAATCACTGCATTGCTGAGAAAAGCCAAGATCCTTAATAGTTGTTCATGACATAATCTTGTTATTGGATACAATGTTTTCTTGGTTTTTCCTCTCTTCATGAGCATCAGTTCATGTAAATATTTCCAAGCTTTTTTGAAATCAGACTGCTCTTCATTTTTATAGAAAAATAATACTTCATTACATCCAAAATCCATAATTTATTCAACCATTACACAACTGAGGGCCATCAACTCAATTTTAAGTTCCTTCCCACTACAAAAAGGGATGCTCCACATATTTTTTGCATATGTAGGTCCTTTCCCCTTTTTTAATAATCTCTTTAGAAGACAGATACAGTGTGAATGGGCAAGTCAGTTTTCCCAGAGGCCCCATAGCTGTGAATCATAACACACTTGAAGGAATTGCAAAGCAGCCTTATGCAGGTGTTGCTTATGAATTAGGAATGAAATAAATTGGAGGAAAGAGAGAAGAGGAGAAAGGTCAGAGAATGCAACTGCTTCTCAGTCATCTTGTATCGTTATCATCCTCTCACATGAAGGGATCTATTCTGCTGGTCAGATTTAGGTCCCCAGCAGTCACAAGCAGGTGGCATAACAGGTATGCACAATTTTATAGCCCTATGGGCATAGTTCCAAATTTGGATTACAACTTCATCAACATTTATCATATTTTCCTATCATTTTAGCCAATCTGAGAGGTGTAAAGTGGTACTTCAGAGTTATTTTAATTTTAATTTCTCTAATAGTTATTTAGATCATTTTTTCATGTTTTAGTTTCTGGATTCAATTTCTTAATCTAAAATGTAATTTTTCATATACTTTGATAATTTATCAGTTGGGGAATGGCTTGTATCCTTATAAATGAGTCAATTCTCTATATATTTTAGAAATGGGGTTTCTACCACAAACTCTGGCTACAATTTTTTTCAGCTTTCTTTTCTTAAATTAACTTTCCCAAATCATTTTCTAGATGAGTTATTTTTCCAATGAATTATTTCAAATTTTCTTATATTTTTGTCATTCTTTTCACTTTGTTTTATTTTTTTTCTTGATGTCTCTTAGAGTTATTAGCTTCCACTTGTCCAATTCTAATTTTTAAGAAGTTATTTTATTTGGAGAGCTTTTATAGCATTTTTCTAGTTTGATTTTAAAGGAGTATTTTTCTACAATAAATGTTTATGCCTCATTTATCATTAGATTGAATCTCATTGTTGTTGTTTGTTTGTTTTAATTTTGATAAGTACATCTTCTTCACTATGTTTTTCTTTTTTTTAACCAAACTGTCAATTTTCTTTTCATGATTTTCTATCACCATTCTTATATTTTTATTTATTTTTTTGCAGGAAAATTTGCTTTACTTGGATCCTATTCGCATTTTTGATGCTTTTTAACTTTCGTATTGTCTTCTAAATTGATTTGGTATTTCCTATTCTCATAGCTGTTGTTTACAGTCAAGTTGTTATTATTTTTGTTGTTTTTTGTTTTGTTGGTGTTGTTCTCTCTCTCTCTCTCTCTCTCTCTCTCTCTCTCTCTCTCTCTCTCTCTCTCTCTCTTTTGTTAAAAGATGGGCTCTGCTCATTTGGGGAAAGAAAGGCAATGTACCATGATTCATGCTTTTAAATGCTTCTTTTTAAAGAGCTAATTCTAGGAGTCAGCATGTTTTAGGTGCTTCCAAGGTTTTGTGGTTCCAGAAGTATGATCATTTCTCTCTAGTCTTTTCTCTTATATTTACTCAAGAACTGTTCCTGTTTTCCTCTATCTACAAATATTAGTGGTCTTGATTCTGGAACTATGGCCAAGTCATCTACTATCCTGTAGTTGCAAGTACTAGAGAAGGGGTTCTGAAACTATGGCCTGTGGACCAGATGCAGCCCGCTGAGAATGTTTATGCGGCCCCCCGGGTTATGGCAAATGGGCTAAGGGACAGAGATAGAGTGTGAGGTTTTGTTTTTACTATAGTCCGGCCCTCCAACAGTCTGAGGGTCAGTGAACTGGCCCCCTATTTAAAAAGTTTAAGGACCACTGTACTAGAGGTTCTCCTCATCTTTGAATTGCAGTCTGGAATTATGTGTCATTTTCACCAGCTCATTCAGGTGTCACACAAAGTCTCATGCAATCTCTTTCTGATCAGTTGTCTGACCCTCTTATTATCTCTTTCTGAAGGATCCTAAAGCCATTATTGCTACTGCTACTGTTGCAGTTATGTCCAAATCCCACAAGTGTTATTTTTGATATGCTCCATGATAGTGCCCATTCTGTCTTAGACTTTCATTTTTTTACCTCCTAAATTGCCTTAGACTAGGAAAAACATCTGTCTCTAAGGTCTGGCCCTGATGCTCCAAAATTTGATTGAGCAGAATGTTAGGGGGTGATGTTTGATATACAGCTTTTGAAATTACATAGTTAAATATGATCATAGCTAGTCATCATACATATGAAATATTACTTTTTTGTCCACATTTATTGCAAATCTCCTGATGAAGGGAAACAAAACAAAGCAAAACAACCTTTGGTTTCAGTTAAGATAGAGGAGTATGGTTAGTAAGAAAATGACAAATTTTCTCAGATTTATAGGGAGATAATGAAATATGCCATGTTGACAGCCAGTCTGAATGTCTGATATCTGATACTTTTTTTTTTCTTAGCCCCATTTCAATTTCTCAGGTTCAGTTTCCTTTTTTTCATATTTTACATGACTATGCTAAAAAAAAAAAAAAAAGAAAAAAAAAAAAGAAAGAAAGAAAGAAAGCCATGTTACATCTTATGGCTGGCTGGAATGTGTATGTTGGATGAATCAAATATTAAAGGCATAATCTGCCTTTTTAACTTTTAACTTTTCCCCAATACCCTAAGCTTTCAACTAAATCTATTGAAGCAGACTACATTCCTTATAATTCAGCAAGAATAAATCAAATTCTATGGCAATAGCTGGTCACTGAACAGTTGATAAAAATGTCAACTCAATCTTGTTCAGTTAAAAAATGGACTTAAGTGGAACAGGTACTACTTCTAACTTGTTCAAGTATAGGCCATTACCTATGCCACTTATCTTGAAATCATTCTGGTTAGTTGTGTCTTATTCCATCCAATTCAGTCTAGCAAGCAATCATTTACTAAGTGCCACAATGTAAGTCCACATCATTGAGTATTGGGGAAACAGATGCAAAAAAATGGAACAGTCTTAAGAAACATATATTTAGCCAATTAAAAATGAACAATCATTTATTAAATGCCTATTATGTTCTTGATGTTGCATTAAATACAGAAATATAATGAGAATGGAAATAGAACTCCTCAAGAAGTTTCTATTTTATGAGGAAAAATCATAATTATACAGATCAGTAAAAATATACAATGTTTTATAATCTGCAGGAAGGATGGGGCTATAGTACCATGGTTCTTTCTTTTTAGATCTTTATATTTCTTTTTCATTTAAAATTCACATTTTACAGTAATTCCTTTTACATCATCTTTATACTGTTAGCTGAAAATATTATTAGTCAGACACTGGTGAGTATAATGTCACCAAATCCAATGAAGTTAAATTATCACTTGTGCCTGATAATTCTCAGTAGCAAATTATCACTGTATTCATCAGGGAGATTAACACTTATAATTACATTAAAAAAACACCCCAAATTAGTTCAGCTGAAAAATGATAAACACTTTAAATTTGGTTTTAAGCTTGGTCAGTACTGATACAAAGCAAATATATGATGGCCAACATTCTACTTTTTTTGGACAGTCTTTTGTCCCCATTAAATTATACCAAAAGTATTCTAAGCAAGTGTTAATTCTGAAAATGAAAGTATAAGAGTGTACCTATAGAATCTTGTCAATTATTTTGACTTAAGAAGGCATTCCTAAGAATTAAGAAGTGTTTCAATATTTCTTTTATCTTTCACAACTATTCTTAGAGATATATCAATGAAAAATTAAGCTTTTGGTAGAGAAAATCCCACAATATGTTGATACTAGCTTAATGATTTAAAGACCTCAAGATTGGAAGAGTTAAAGGTAATTATTCAGTAATACTACGATTGTACCCCCTCAAGTGCCTTGATCTTTAAAACCTAACAAAATTCAATTTGCAGGTGATGAACTGAGATCAGGAGAGGTTAATAATAAAAATAAAATAATATTTGTGTAACAGCACAATTCCTAGAACATAGCATAAAGTATAGAGATATTTATTATCTTCCCCTACCCTTCTTAATAACCTACCCTTTTTTTTTTAATCATTTTTCCAAATTATCCCCTCCCTCCCTCCACTCCCTCCCCCGGATGACAGGTAATCCCGTACATTTTACATGTGTTACAATATAACCTAGATACAATATATGTGTGTAAATACCATTTTCTTGTTGCACATTAATTAGTAGCTTCCGAAGGTATAAGTAACCTGGATAGATAGATAGTAGTGCTAACAATTTACATTCACTTCCCAGTGTTCCTTCTCTGGGTGTAGTTATTTCTGTCCATCATTGATCAACTGGAAGTGAGTTGGATCTTCTTTATGTTGAAGACTTCCACTTCCATCAGAATACATCCTCATACAGTATTGTTGTTGAAGTGTATAGTGATCTTCTGGTTCTGCTCATTTCACTCAGCAACAGTTGATTTAAGTCTCTCCAAGCCTTTCTGTATTCCTCCTGCTGGTCATTTCTTAAAAAGCAATAATATTCCATAACCTTCATATACCACAATTTACCCAACCATTCTCCAATTGATGGACATCCATTCAACTTCCAGTTTCTAGCTACAACAAAAAGAGCTGCCACAAACATTTTGGCACATACAGGTCCCTTTCCGCTCTTTAGAATTTCTTTGGGATATAATCCCAATAACAGCAATGCTGGGTCAAAGGGTATGCACAGTTTGATAACTTTTTGGGCATAGTTCCAAATTGCTCTCCAGAATGGCTGGATTCTTTCACAACTCCACCAACAATGTATCAGTGTCCTAGTTTTCCCACATCCCCTCCAACATTCATCATTATTTGTTCCTGTCATCTTAGCCAATCTGACAGGTGTGTAGTGGTATCTCAGAGTTGTCTTAATTTGCATTTCTCTGATCAGTAGTGATTTGGGACACTCTTTTATATGAGTGGAAATAGTTTCAATTTCATCATCTGAGAATTGTCTGTTCATATCCCTTGACCATTTATCAATTGGAGAATGGTTTGGTTTCCTATAAATCAGGGTCAGTTCTCTATATATTTTGGAAATGAGACCTTTGTCAGAATCTTTACTTTTAAAAATATGTTCCCAATTTGTTACTTCCCTTCTAATCTTGTTTGCATTAGTATTGTTTGTACAGAAACTTTTTAGTTTGATGTAATCAAAATCTTCTATTTTGTGATCAATAATGATCTCTAGTTCTCCTCTGGTCATAAATTCCTTCCTCCTTCACAGGTCTGAGAGGTAGACTATTCTCTGTTCCTCTAATCTATTTATGATATCATTCTTTATGCCTAAACCATGGACCCCTTTTGATCTTATCTTGGTATATGGTATTAAGTGTGGATCCATGTCTAATTTCTGCCATACTAATTTCCAGTTTTCCCAACAGTTTTTTCCAAATAATGAATTTTTGTCCCTAATGTTGGTATCTTTGGGTTTGTCAAATATTAGATTGCTATAGATGTACCCTTTTTTGTCCTTTGTATCGAATCTGTTCCACTGATCTACCGTTGTATTTCTTAGCCAGTACCAAATGGAATAACCTACCCTTTTAATAGAGTTGTCCAAGGTCATTTAGGGAATGTAAGAAAAATGCAGGTCCTTTACTGTCAAAGTCAGGTTTTTCCCCACTTAATCAAAAAATAATGTTTTTACCTTGGGCAAATATTGGTCAGAAAAGATGTTTGGGATTGGGAAGAAGTGAGTGATGAGAGAACACTATATTCTAGGTATAAGAAATAGCCTTGGCAATGAACAGGTAAACTGGGATGGGAAAAAGACTAATAGTCTTATTTGAATGAAATATAGAATGCACAAAAGAATATGACAAAAAAGATGAGCTGTAAATAGTAATGCAGAATAAGACGTTTTAAAGATGGACTAAGATATTTGACATTTCTCCATGTTGGGTTATTCTGAATATCTTAACATTCAGAAAATCCAAAAATTTTCTGTATGAGATACTAAATGTATCTACTCACATACGTCACATATCCAATTTGCCAGAGTAACCAAAAGTAGACAATTAATATAAAAGGTAGAAGTTTATGTTGGAGGAAAAAATAATAAGTTAAGGATCTTTTAGGTTAAGTCTTCAAATGGAGTTGAGCCTTAGGTAGGTGGGATCTAAGAGCAAATCAACAAAAGAGAGGGCACTGATAAGAAATGGAGGGAATCCCTTTGTGTATTAGTAATGATAGTAATGACTGTGACATTTCTAAGTCTTAGAATGCTTTAAATTCATATTAAATTCAATCATATTTCTAATGATTATGCACCCAGAGAGTACTTCAATGAAGAAATATACCTCTTAAATACTAAGTGGTTCTATGTTCTATAATATTCATAATTTTCGATATCTATGAATCAAAGTATTCCCTCACCTGACTTTACTTAGTGTGTGTTTTTCTGTGTATTTGTGATCTATATCTATCTCCATATAAATAGTAGAGTGATTTTGGGAATCTATATCAATATAAGATATACATATGTCATGTATCATATATATGATGTATTATAAAATTTTTGTATGTCCTATATACAAATACAATTTATCTGTTTCATTATATTCCCAATAAAGTCAATTACGTTTTTCTTAACTATACTTTATTTGGCAGAAGGCTTTTTAAATAGCAGTTATATAATACATTTTAGATCTTTGAAAATGAAAATTTATTATATTCAGTGGGAACAAGAATAGAAAATGCTATGGCAATATACAAATATGTTTGTGGCCATAATACAGTGGTATGAGCCTAAAACAGAAAATAATGCTATTATTTTGGCTGCTGGGAAAAAAAAAAAAAAAGTAGCTCAACCTTTTCACAGATTTATCCCAGGAGTAGAGCATATTTCTAATTTATGCACCTACTTGCCCAGGCAAATATCTAAATACCTTTGTTCAAATTTCTTCACATGTAAATTGATGGAGTTGTCCTTTGGGATCATTTTTTCTACTCTAAATCACTTATTCCATCATCTGCTGCATAGCCCTTTACTATGTAGATCCCTGAAGAGGGGGCTGTTTAGAAAACGGCAAAATGTAATTATTATCCCTTTTATTCCTAAATTTTTATTTACCTTTTTCCTGTTAAAGGGAACACACCTAGCATATGAATTGTAAACTTCTGAGTGTATGTGTATCTGAGAAATTTCCTTTACTTATTCTAAGATAATGAAATTTGATTGACCTATTAAAAAAAGAAAAAAAAAAAAAAAAAAAAAAGAAAGAAAGAAACTTACCCTTGTCTGAATAGTTCCTTTCTGGTGTCAAAAATGATTAGATCAAGCCACAAGTAATATGAGTGACTTGTGCTAGAACTCTGTCTTCCCAGAAATCAGCCGGAGTCAGGATCACTAAAGGTCTTTGTCCATGATCTTTTACAGTCAAGGTCAGGGGGTTAGGCCTAGCAACTTCACACACACCTTCCTCCCTCAAATGCCAGGGACACTGAGTCAGCTTCTGTGTCTCAATTCCTCTTCTTCCTCCTACTCCTCCCACACACGTCACTTCCCCCCTCTTTGTCCCACCAATCAAGTCAGCACAGAACAGCTGGGGAGGGTCGACCTTCAAACAAGTTAATAGGGAACTGTCCAATTGGCAATTAGTCTCACGTGCTTCATTATCCAAGTGCATTGCTCAGTTCTAGCCCTTTACAGACTTGCTGGCAAGGATTTTCATGTTTAGAGTAAGTGTGCTCAAAGTGTGCCTCTGGATGATGTACAGCAATTTCTTTGTTGGTTTCTATGCCTGGAAGTTCATTAATAGATCATTCAAAGTAATCAGACTCATATGCAGACGGTACATTTGTCATTACCTGAAGCTTTCCAGTAAACAACCATATATCTACATAATTTTTATTTTTAGTCTATGAGAAAAGTGTACCACTTACAACCCTTTATGCTGAGATTTTGTTTTGTTTTGTTTTGTTTTCAAATGCAGTATCATATAGGGTAATGTTAACCATAAAGACATTAAGTTATGCATCTGAGCATAACTGATGTTATAAATTACTTTTCAGACTAATGATCTCATTAATCATACAAAATTTATTGAAAGACTGGAAAACAGATTACCATACATGAGTCCTTAATAAAAAGACCAAAAATTTCATGGATTATCTAAAAAAAATTGAAACATTGCAGTTGTTTTCCATTTTTGTTCCCATGTAAAATGAACTTAGTTTTAATATTTCTTATATATTTTGGTTTTAAAGGAATTTGGAGATATTTAATTCAATTATATAAATAATTCATTTATACAGGACCTTAAGAAACAATTATATTTCATTTAAAAATTATAAAATCAAAATGGAAAGGGCCTTTGTTATTTATTTAATTTAACTTTCTACTACGTGCAGAAATTTTCTCTAAAATATGCATGATAGGGGGCAGAGCCAAGATGGCAGAGAAGATACATGTGGATTTGTAAGCTCCCTTCTTCCCTCATTACCAATTAGTTAATTTAGCCTCAAAAGTAACGCTGGACTGATAAAAACCACAAGGATTAGAAACACAACTTACCAGCTAAAGAGAATCTGGAATTTAAACAGAAAAGTTCGGTTCTGAGGGGAGGAAAAAAAAAAGACCAGCACAGACAAGGTTAGGTGCTAACACACTGTGCCAATGAGGCTGGGGAGAACTCTGGGATCAGAGAAGCCACTGAGATAGAGGAATCTGACACAGGCTGATAGCTCTTCTCTGCTTATAAAGCAGCAGATCAGAAGAGAAATCAAGCCACATTAAAATATAAAGCCAGATCCTAGAAACACCCCAATCCAGAAGTGACCTAATAGATCTCTGCACTGCTGTGCAGCTGCCTTCTGCTGCCTGGGGCTTCTCCTTGGGGTAGTTAAGAGCCTGAACAGCGGGAACACAGCCCAAGGCAGCCTCTAATCCACATAGTATGCAGGGCTCAGCCTGAGGCAGTGGAATTCTAGAAGCCTCAGAATTCCCAGAGAAGTGGAATTCCCAGAGAAGCAGAACTCCCAGAGAAGGGAAACCTTTGAAGTAGGGACTGCGTTTCTGGGCAGACACTTCAAGTTTGAGAGCAGGGGCTTTTCACTTCAGCTGCTAATATTCACGCCCCACAGGAAGCATTGGCTGGGGTTTGAGACTTTCAGCCTTAAACCTCAGGGCAGTCGCTAACCCACACAGCGGGATCCTTCACTGAGCACTCCTCACAGTGAAGCCATGCTAACCACCTCTGAGACATTTCCTGGGAGGGGGGAAGGGAACTCTCTCCCAGAGCTCTCTCTTAGCCCAGTCACAGGGTTATTGCATTCTAACCTCTGGTCTGGGAGGAAGCTGGTAAATATATAAATAAACTTCTTACCCCAAGGGCAAACCCCAACAGACTTTTTAACACTGAGTAAGAAACTGAAGAGAACTATTGACACTTTCTACACAGAGAAAGAGCAGGTATCCAACCCCAAGGAAGCTAACACCAGACAGTCTCCAGATAACAACATAAAAAGGAATGATACCTGCCTCCCATCACATAACTCTCACCTAGAAGAGACTATTAAGAAGTTAAGAGAGTTTGAAGAAAAATGGGGAAAGGAAAGAGAAGCTATGATAGAGAATAACAGCGTCCTGATATTTGACTTGGAAAAAATAAAGAATTCATAGGAGGTTCAGGGAAACAAAATTTGTGACTTAGAAAAGGTTAAAAACTCACAGGAAAGTAGGATTTCTGAATTGGAAAAGATAAAAAATTATCAAGAAAGAGGATTTCTGAATTGGAAAAGATAAAATCTCAAGAAAGTAGGATTTCTGAATTGGAAAAAGAAAATAACTCATAAAAAATATTAGTGAAATAGAAAAAATTCAACAGAGCAAAATAATTCATTTAAAAACTCAATTGGGCATATACAAAAAGAACTAAAAAATGGGAATGCAGAAAATAACTTATCAAAAATCAGGACAGAACAAATAGAAATGAATGATTCATTGAGAAACCAAGAATCAGTCAAACAAAACAAAACAAAACAAAACAAAAAATCAAAAGCTTGAGAATAATGTAAAATACTTACTGGGAAAATCTATGGACCTTGGACTTGGAAAATAGATCTAGGGGAGATAATCTGAGGATCATTGGATTTCCCAAAAACTATGATCAAAAAAAGGGCCTAGATTTTTTTTTTTACAGGGAAATCATCAGAGAGAACTGTCCAGAGATAAAAGAAACAGAAGGTAAAATAGGCGTTGAAAGAATTCATCGAAAACTTTCTGAAAAAGACCCTAAAAAAAGAACTCCACAGAACATTGTGGCTAAGCTGCAGAACTACCAAACTAAGGAAAAAATATTACAAGCAGCAAAGAAAAAACAATTCAAATATCAAGGTGCCACAATAAGGGTCACACAAGATCTGGCTGCCTACACATTAAAGGACTGAAGGGCCTTGAACCTGATATTCCAAAAGGCAAAAAACTAGGACTGCAACCAAGAATAAACTACCCAGCTGAAAGAAGATGGTCATTTAATGAAACAGAGGAATTCCATTTGTTTCTTTTTTTTTAATTTATAAATTTTTTGACATTATATATGCATGAGTAATTTTTTTTATAACATTATCCCTTGTATTCATTTTTCCAAATTATCCCCTCCCTCCCTCCACTCCCTCCCCTTGATGATAGGCAATCCCATATATTTTATATGTGTTACAATATAACCTAGATACAATATATGTGTGTAAATAACAATTTCTTGTTGCACATTAAGTATTAGATTCCAAAGGTATAAGTAACCTGGGTAGATAGACAGTAGTGCTAACAGTTTACATTCACTTCCCAGTGTTCCTTCTCTGGGTGTAGTTGTTTCTGTACATCATTGATCAACTGGAAGTGAGTTGGATCTTCTTTATGTTGAAGATATCCACTTCCATCAGAATACATATTCATACAACATTGATCTGCAGAGCGATCTTCTGGTTCTATTCATTTCACACAGCATCAGTTGATGTAAGTCTCTCCAAGCTTCTCTGTTTTCCTCCTGCTGGTCATTTATTAGAGAGCAATAATATTCCATAACCTTCATATACCACAATTTACCCAACCATTCTCCAATTGATGGACATGCATTCATCTTCCAGTTTCTAACCACTATGAAAAGAGCTGCCACAAAAATTTTGGCACATACAGGTCCCTTTTCTCTCCTCAGTATTTCATTGGGATATAAGCCCAATAGCAGCAATGCTGGATCAAAGGGTATGCACAGTTTGATAACTTTTTGGGCAGAGTTCCAAATTGATCTCCAGAATGGTTGGATTCTTTCACAACTCCACCAACAATGTATTAGTGTCCCAGTTTTCCCACATCCTTCCAACATTCATCATTATTTGTTCCTGTCATCTTAGCCAATCTGACAGGTGTGTAGTGGTATCTCAGAGTTGTCTTAATTTGCATTTCTCTGATCAGTAGTGATTTGGAACACTCTTTCATATGAGTGGATATAATTTCAATATCATCATCTGAGAATTGTCTGTTCATATCCTTTGACTATTTATCAATTGGAGAATGGTTTGATTTCTTAAAATTTTGGGTCAGTTCTCTATATATTTTGGAAATGCGACCTTTATCAGAACCTTTAACAGTAAAAATATTTTCCCAATTTGTTACTTCCCTTCTAAACTTCTTTGCATTAGTATTGTTTGTACAGAAACTTTTTAGTTTGATGTAATCAAAATCTTCTATTTTGTGATCAATAATGATCTCTAGTTCTCCTCTGGTCATAAATTCCTTCCTCCTCCACAGGTCTGAGAGGTAGACTATTCTCTGTTCCTCTAATCTATTTATGATCTCACTCTTTATGCCTAAACCATGGACCCATTTTGATCTTATCTTGGTATATGGTGTTAAGTGTGGGTCCATATCTAATTTCTGCATACTAATTTCCAGTTTTCCCAACAGTTTCTTCCAAATAATGAATTTTTGTCCCTAATGCTGGTATCTTTGGGTTTGTCAAAGATTAGATTGCTATAGATGTACCCTTTTTTGTCCTTTGTATCTAATCTGTTCCACTGATCTACCGTTCTATTTCTTAGCTAATACCAAATGGTTTTGGTGGCTGTTGCTATATAATATAGCTTTAGATCAGGTACACCTAGACCACCTTCATCTGACTTTTTTTTTCATTAGTTCCCTTGCAATTTTCGACCTTTTATTCTTCCATATGAATTTTGTTGTTATTTTTTCTAGGTGATTAAAATACTTTCTTGGAAGTCTGATTGGTATAGCACTAAATAAATAGATTAGTTTGGGGTGTATTGTCATCTTTATTATATTTGCTCAGCCTATCCAAGAGCACTGAATGTCTTTCCAATTATTTAAATCTGACTTTATTTTTGTGGCAAGTGTTTTGTAATTTTTCTCATATACATCCTGACTATTCTTTGGTAGATGGATTCCCAAATACTTTATACTCTCAACATTTGTTTGGAATGGAATTTCTCTTTGTATCTCTTGCTGTTGCATTTTGTTGGTGATATATAAGAATGCTGAGGATTTATGTGGATTTATTTTGTATCCTGCCACTTTGCTAAAATTCTGAATTATTTCTAATAGCTTTTTAGCAGAGTCTTTGGGGTTCTCTAAGTATACCATCATGTGATCTGCAAAGAGTGATAGTTTGATTTCCTCATTTCCTACTCTAAGTCCTTGAATCTCTTTCTCGGCTCTTATTGCCGAGGCTAGCGTTTCTAGTACTATATTGAATAGTAATGGTGATAGTGGGCAACCTTGTTTCACTCCTGATCTTACTGGGAAAGGTTGTAGTTTATTTCTATTGCATATTATGCTTACTGACGGTCTTACATATATGCTCCTGATTATTCTAAGGAATATATTCCTATAGTCTCAAGCATTTTTAGTTGGAATGGATGTTGGATTTTATCAAATGCTTTTTCTGCATCTATTGAGATGATCATATGGTTTTTCTTAATTTGATTATTAATATGGTCAATTATAGTAATAGTTTTCCTAATATTAAACCAGCACTGCATTCATGGTATAAATCTCACTTGGTCAAAATGTATTATCTTGGGGATGATTTTCTGAAGTCTTTTTGATAATATCTTATTTAAGATTTTAGCATCAATATTCATTAAGGAAATTAGTCTATAATTTTCTTTCTCAGTTTTTGATCTACTTGGTTTAGGTATCAGTACCATGTCTGTGTCACAAAAGGAGTTTGGTAGGACTCCTTCATCCCCTATTTTTCAAATAGTTTATATAACATTGGGGCTAATTGTTCTCTAAATGTTTGGTAGAAGTCACATGTAAATCCATCTGGTCCAGGGGATTTTTTCCTGGGGAGTTGATTAATAGCTTGTTCTATTTCTTTTTCTGAAATGGGACTATTTAAGCAATTTATCTCCTCCTCTGTTAATCTAGGATGCCTCTATTTTTGGAGGAAGTTATCCATTTCACTTAAGTTATCAAATTTATTGGCATAAAGTAGGGCAAAGTCACTCATTATTTCTCTAATTTCCTCTTCATTGGTGGAAAGATCCCCCTTTTCATTTGTAAGACTAACAATTTGATTTTCCTCTTTCCTTTTTGTGATCAGATTTACCAAAGGTTTATCTATTTTATTGGCTTTTTCATAAAACCAACTCTTGGTTTTATTTATTAATTCAATAGGTTTTCTTACTTTCAATATTATTGATTTCTCCTTTTAATTTTTGTATTTCAAGTTTGATTTTTGGTTGGGGGTTTTTAATTTGGTCTTTTTCTAGCTTTTTAAGTTGCAGGCCCAATTAGTTAATCTTGTCTTTGTCTATTTTGTTCAAATAAACCTCTAAAGATAAAAAAAATCCCCTTATTACCTCTTCAGTTGCATCCCACAGATTTTGTTATGATGTCTCATCATTGTCATTATCTTGGGTGAAAGTATTAATTGTTTCTATAATTTGCTCTTTCACCCAGTCATTCTTTAAGATGAGATTATTCAGTTTCCAATTACTTTTTGGTCTATTTACCCCTAATTTCTTACTGAATGTAGCTTTTATTGCATTGTGATCTGAGAAGAAGGCATTTATTATTTCTACCTTCCTAGATTTAATTTTGAGATCTTTATGTCCTAATATATGGTCAATTTTTGTATAGAATCCATGAACTGCTGAGAAGAAAGTATATTCTTTTCTATCGCCATTCAGTTTTCTCCAAAGGTCTATCATACCTAGTTTTTCTAATATTCTATTTACTTTTTTAATTTCTTTCTTATTTGTTTTGTGGTTTGATTTGTCTAAATCTGAGAGTGTAAGGTTGAGATCTCCCACTATTATACTTTTACTATTTCTTCTTGCACTTCTCTTAACTTTTCCTTTAGAAAGTTGTATGCTATACCACATGGTGCATATATGTTTAGTATTGATATGGCTTGATTGTTTATACTACCTTTTAGCAGGATATATTTTCCTTCCTTATCTCTTTTAATTAGATCAACTTCTGCTCTTGCTTGATCTGAGATAAGGATGGCTACTCCTGCTTTTTTGCCTTTACCTGAAGCATAATAGATTCTGCTCCAACCTTTTACCTTTACTCTGTATGTATCTCCCTCCTTTAAGTGTGTTTCCTGTAAACAACATATTGTAGGGTTCTGACTTTTGATCCAGTCTGCTATCCGTCTCTATTTGATGGGAGAGTTCATCCCATTCACATTTATAGTTAAAATTACTAATTCTGTATTTCCTGCCATCATATTATCCCCAGATAATGTTTTTTCCCTTGACCCCCTTGAACCTCTTCCCCAATATTTAATTTATGGACTCCACGTGTACCGTGCAGCCCTTCCTTTTGTAGTATCCCTACCTCCTCCTTCCAAGTCTCTTCCCTTATTCCCCTTTTCCTTTTCCCTTTTCTTCTCCCCCCTTTAAATGAGGTGAGAGAGAATTCTCTGAAAAACAAATATGTCAATTATTTACTCTTTGAGCCTCTTCTGATGAGAGTAAGATTCACACAATGTTTCTCCCCCTCTCTAAATTCCCTCAGATATGGTTTATTTTCTATGCCTCTTCCTGGGATGCAGTTTCCCTCTTTTTTATCACTCCTTCTCCTTTTTCTGATACTAGTCCCTTCCCTTTACTACTCCCCCCTTTTTTATATCAGTAAAATCAAATTATCTATGTAGACTTTCTATATATCCACAACAGAGATATAATTCTCAAGAGTTCTGTTTACCTTTTTCTGTTTCTCTTCAGTCTTGTGGATGCAGATCAAATTTTTTGTTTTTTTATGGTTTTTTTCTTAGAAACAAATGGAACTCCTCTGTTTCATTGAATGACCATCTTCTTCCATGGAAGAGAATGCTAAACTTAGCTGGGTAGTTTATTCTTGGTTGCAATCCTTGATTTTTTGCCTTTTGGAATATCATGTTCCAGTCCCTTTGATCTTTTAATATGGAGGCAGCCAGATCTTGAGTAACCCTTATTGTGGCCCCTTGATATTTGAATTTTTTTTTTTTTTTTTTTTTTTTTTAGCTGCTTGCAATATTCTTTCCTTTGTGTGGTAATACTTCAGCTTAGCCACAATATTCCGTGGTGTTCTTTTTTTACGGTCTTTTTCAGAAGGAGTTCAATGAATTCTTTCAACGTCTATTTTCCCTTCTGTTTCTATTATCTGTGGACAGTTCTCTTTTATGATTTCCTGTAAAATAGAATCTAGGCTCTTTTTTTTGTCATAGTTTTTGGGAAGTCCAATGATCCTCAGATTATTTCTCCTAGATCTATTTTTCAGGTCTATAGATTTTCCCAGTAAGTATTTGACGTTATTTATTCTCCAGCTTTTCATTTTTTTTGGTTTTGTTTGACTGATTCTTGGATTCTCAATGAATCATTCATTTCTATTTGTTCTGTCCTGATTTTTAATGAGTTATTTTCTTCATTCACATTTTTTAGTTCTTTTTGTATATGCTCAATTGAGTTTTTAAATGAATTATTTTGCTTTATTGAATTATTTGCCATTTCCCTAAATTTTTTTAGAGAATTATTTTCTTTTTGCAATTTAGAAATCCTATTTTCTTGAGATTTTTTTATCTTTTCTAATTCAGAAATCCTACTTTCCTGTGATTTTTAACCTTTTCTAATTCACAAATTTTGTTTCCCTGAATCTCCTGTGAATTCTTTATTTTTTCCAACTCAAATTTCAGGATGTTGTTATTCTCTATCATAGCTTGTCTTTCCTTTCCCCATTTTTCTTCAAACTCTCTTAATTTTTAAATAGTCTCTTCTAGGAGAGAGTTATGTGATGGGGGGCAGGTATCGTTCCCCTTTAGGCTGTTATCTGCTGACTCTCTGCTATTCCTCGGAGTTGGATACCCGCTTTTTCTCTGTGTAGAAAGAATCAATAGTTGTTTTTGGCTTTTTACTCGTGGTTAAAAAATCTTTTGAAGTCTGTCCCTGGGGGAAGAAATTATTTATTTATTTATTTATTTACCAGCTTCCTCCCAGACGAGATGGATGCAGGGGCTCCTGTGCCTGAGCCAAGAGAGAGCTCTGGGAGAGAGTTCCCCTCCCTGCAAGTGCCTCAGGGGTGATTAGTAAGGCTGTGCTTTGAGGGCGTTGTGTGTCCTAGCGACTTCCCTGAGGTTTAAGACTGAACAGTAAAGGCAACACAAAGGCCAGCCAATGTGGTCAGTGGGGCATGGATATCAGCAGCTGTCTTGAAAAGCTCCTGTGCTCAAACTGGAAGTCTGCCCTGAAACCTCAGTCCCTATTTCAAAGGTTCCGCTTCTCTGGGACTTCTGAGGCTGAGTTCCACAGCCTCCAGCCAATGCAGGCACTATGTGAATTAGATCTTGCCTTGGGCTGTGTCCCCACTTTTCAACTCTTAACTACCCCCAGGTGAAGCCCCAGGCAGCAGAAGCTGGGGGCACTGCCGTGCTGAGATCTGTTAGGTCACTTCCAGATTGTGGTGGTTCTAGGATCTGGCTTTATAGTTTAAAGTGGCTTGATTTATCTTCTGGACTGCTATTTTATAAGCAGAGAAGAACTATCAGCCTGTGCCAGATTCTTCTATCTCAGTGGCTTCTCTGATCCCAGAGTTCTCCCCAGCGCGATTAGTGCAGTGTGCTAGCACCTCACCCTGTCTGTGCTGGTCTTTTTTCTTCCTCCCCTGGGAACCGACCTTTTCAGTTGAAACTCCAAATTCTCTTCAGCTGGTAAGTCGTGCTTCCAGTCCTTGCGGTTTCTATCAGTCCACATTATTTTTGAGGCTGATTTAACTAATTGTTAATGAGGGAAGAAGGAAGCTCACATAATCGTGTGTATCTTCTCTGCCATCTTGGCTCCACCCTCCCATTTGTTTCTAAGGAAAAAAACCAGACTTAAACAAAAAATTTGATCTATATCCACAAGACTGAAGAGAAGCAGAAAAAGGTAAAAAGAACTCTTGAGAACTGTATCTCTGTTGTGGATATACAGAAAGTCTGCATGGATAATTTGATCTTACTAATATAATATTTTTAAAAAAGGGAAGTAGTAAAGGGAAGGGGATAGTATTAGAAAAAGGGGAAGGAGTGATAAAAAGAGGGAAACTACATCTCAGGAATAGACATAGAAAATCTACCACATTTGAGGGAATTTAGAGAGGGGGAGAATCATTGTGGGAATTTTATTCTCATCAGAGTTGGCTCAAAGAGTAAATAATGATGAATATTGGAGGGGATGTGGGAAAACTGGGACACTGATGCATTGTTGGTGGAGTTGTCAAAGAATCCAACCGTTCTGGAGAGCAATCTGGAACCATGCCCAAAAAGTTATCAAACTGTGCATACCCTTTGACCCAGCAGTGCTACTACTGGGCTTATATCCCAAGGAAATACTAAAGATGGGAAAGGGACTTGTATGTGCCAAAATATGTGGGCAGCTCTTTTTGTAGTGGCTAGAAACTGGAAGTTGAATGGATGTCCATCAATTGGAGAATGGTTGGATAAATTATGGTACATGAATGTTATGGAATATTATTGTTCTGTAAGAAATGACCAATAGGATGAATACAGAGAGGCTTGGAGAGACTTACACGAACTGATGCTGAGTGAAATGAGCAGAACTAGGAGATCACTATACACTTCAACAACAATGTTGTATGAGGATGTATCTTCAACATAAAGAAGATCCAGTTCACTTCCAGTTGATCAATGATGGACAGAAACAGCTACACCCAGAGAATGAACACTGGGAATTGAATGTAAACTGTTTGCACTACTGTCTTTCTACCCCGGTTACTTATACCTTCAGAATCCAATTCTTTTTTTTTTTTTTTTTTTTTTTTTTTACTTAATTTTTTATTATATATATATATATATTTATAATATTATCCCTTGTATTCATTTTTCCAAATTATCCCCCCCCTCCCTCTATTCCCTCCCCCCGATGACAGGCAATCCCATACATTTTACATGTGTTACAATATAGTCTAGATACAATACATGTGTGTGAATATCATTTTCTTGTTGCACAATAAACATTAGATTCCGAAGGTACATGCAACCTGGGCAGACAGATATTAGTGCTAACAATTTACATTCACTTCCCAGTGTTTCTTCTCTGGGTGTAGCTACCTCTGTCCATCATTGATCAACTGGAAGTGAGTTGGTTTTTCTTTATGTTGAAGACTTCCACTTCCATCAGAATACATCCTCATATAGTATTGTTGTTGAAGTGTATAGTGATCTTCTGGTTCTGCTCATTTCACTCAGCATCAGTTGATTTAAGTCTCTCCAGGCCTCTCTGTATTCCTCCTGCTGGTCATTTCTTACAGAGCAATAATATTCCATAACCTTCATATACCATAATTTACCCAACCATTCTCCAACTGATGGACATCCATTCATCTTCCAGTTTCTAGCTACAACAAAAAGAGCTGCCACAAACATTTTGGCACATATATGACTCTTTCCGCTCTTTAGTATTTCTTTGGGATATAATCCCAGTAGTAGCGCTGCTGGGTCAAAGGGTATGCACAGTTTGATAACTTTTTGGGCATAATTCCAGATTGCTCTCCAGAATGGCTGGCAGAATCCAATTCTTACCATGCAACAAGAAAATTGTACTTACACACATATATTGTATCTAGGTTATACTGTAACACATTTAATATGTATGGGATTGCCTGTCATCTAGGGGAGGGAGTACAGGAAGGGAGGGGAAAATTTGGAAAAATTAATACAAGGGATAATGTTGTTAAAAAAAAATACTCATGCGTATGTACTGTCAAAACATTTTATAATTATAAAATTAATAAAATAATAAAATAAAATAAAATATGCATGCTAGAGAATACCCAGCTTCTATTTGGATGCACTTCACTTCCTTACCAAGGATTTCACCTAATTTTTTACTATTTCTAAAATTTATGAAGTTATCTCTTTATGTTGAATCAAAGTCTGTAAAGTGACTCATTTGTTCTAGTTCTGATCACTCAAGCTACATAGATATCTAATCTTCCTTTCACATGACAATACTGGAAATATTTGAAATAAGTCATCAGTGTTTTTTTTTAACATGTTCTATGCCTTAAAATAAATAACTCTACTTTTTTCAATTGTTTCTTTTAAAATATGTCTTTTAAAATTTTATTGATCATTAAGTAAAATATAAGATCCTTGAGAGTATGGACATTTGTCTGTTTGTTTTTATACTTATTTGTTAAGGACCTCCTATTTTACCTGGAACTTAATAAATATTTGCTAAACTGAAAAGAATCCCAGCACCTCCCATCTAGAGATTTGTCAATGTCATTGTTAAATGTGGTTTCCATACACTAGTATAACCACAGTTGAATCATTAAATAATATGTCTTGACTTTTGATTTATCAGATTTTATGCCTCTTTAACCTTTGGCAACTATTTGATAGCTCAAGCAAAGATTCTATTTAGGCCCAAACATAAAGGTTATAATTTTATGAAGGAAACATATGTGAACTTTAGGCCACTTTGCTACCAACAGCTCATTTTTCACACATCATTTAACTTCTGGTATAATATATTTTGTCTCTAATTACTAAATGGATGAGGGAAAATTATTTTTACTATACCATCAATTGATTAATTTTGATAATATTCTCCCAATTAGTTTAATATTTACCAACATATGCAATATACAGTTCATAAGGATTATACAAGTTTTAAGTCATATTTCTCAGTAAAAAATAATGGATTACATTATAGCCTATATCTTTTGAAATTTCTGGGGTTATTTCTATATTATTTCAGATATGCCTGATGATGTGGTATTTTTAAAAGTTAAAACTTAGTTACTACAAATAGTTCACTACATTAAAATATTTTTATACAGAAATCAGAATATATTTTATTGTTTTTTTTTTTTTTAAGCATTGTACTATGTCATATCTGGTTACCATGAATCATGTCACACCTTGGGCATTCCACCATGTCATGCCTCAATGTGGCATAATAACCTAACATGATGTGACAAATCATATATAATTTAGAAAAGCCTTGCTCCTCCAAATTACAATCTTGAAACAACATAAGTTAACCATAATTATTTTTATGGTACAGAGAAAATACATTATATAATAAATACTTATATTTATGTATAAATTAGACGTGTGTATATACCCGCAAAAACATATTATATGTTGTAATGGCAAATTCAAAAAATTTGACAATTATCCCTTATTTTCTTACTGTTTGAGAGGATTGGGTAGATCTGGATCTTTCATATTCACATCTGAAGATTTTCTTATTTCAGGGGTACAAAATAGCATAATGGATAGAGTATGGGCCCTAGAGTCAGGAGGACCTAAGTCCAAATCTGATCTCAGACTCTTACCATACTTTGCAAATCACTTTGCCCCACTAATCTCACAAAAATAAGAAGAATAAGAATAAGAAATTCTCTTTTCTAATGCTATTCTACAATCTAGAGTGTTAAAGAATTACTTGTAGCATTGAAAAATCAAAAAATCAAATGCCTTGCTCAGGGTCTTTTGCATATAATATGCCAGTGACAAGATTTGAATAAAGGACTTCAATACCCTGAGGTCATTCCTGATCTTATCAGATAGTGGTAATATCACTCTTCCACAAACAAGAAAATTGTAAACAAAAGCAAAAACAAATAATAGTCATGTAACTTAAAGCACATCATATTATCCAGGGCTGTTAATATTTCCTTGGATCTCCATTTTTTCACTGTTTTATACTGTTTTTTTTTTCTTCTAATAAATACTATATCTCCCTAATTAGACTTCAAGATGGGTCAGTATTATGTTCTTATGTTTAGTCCTCCCCTAAAACCTAAACTCTTCACACATATGAAATACTGTATTAATATTGTTAAATAATTATCAAGAATTGTCTTGACACTTCCCACTCCTCAAAAATATCACTTTATATTTTTTTTTATTTCTTATTTTTGGTGGGAGTATTTATCAAGAGTGCTAATTAGATAATTACTCTTAAGTATGAAAAAAATAGAGTAATACAAATATGTGATAAAATGAACCAAGAGATGATCATGATTTAAAAGATATTATAAACAGATAAAAATAGATTATGTATTTGCTAATATGATATTGCTAATATGAGTGATTGAGTGGGTGAACCTCCCAGCACAACCAGAACAAAGCCTGACACCTTACCCAGTGCTTGTGGCTAGGATTTTATTAAAGGCTATTAAGAGAGTAACACAATTATCTGGAATAAGTCCTGAAAAAATATACACATTCTATACTAACGCACAGATTAATGTATGCTGTGAGACCATCCCAGAATGGCAAATTTTATTGGCCATCGCTCCAAATTTTGCACATGGATCTCCATTAAAGATTACCCGGCTACTACATAATTGGCGATGGATTTTTGAAGAAAAGGTTTCTAAGGTTCCTCTTAAAGGACCAACAATCTTTACAGATGCCTCCAAAGAAAATATTTGTGCCATATACTCTCATGATTTAACCATAAAGAGAGTAATCAGGACTCCTTTTCAATCCACTCAACAGAATGAATTATTTGCTATCATGCTAGCTCTCACTTATTACCCAGGAGACGTAAATATAATTACTGATTCAGCCTATTCAGTAGGTGTAGTACCCAATTGTAATCCCTTTCTCCCATCAGATGGCTTCCTGTCTGATTGGTCATGTCTGGGTATTGGACTTGTAGGCACTCTCTGGGTGTGGCATCAGCTACAATCATGCCACAAGTGTTTTTTGCCTTGGGCCCTGGAGCTGGGCTCCTCATTCCCTTTCCTTGAATCAGTCTACACTCTGATGCCCAATGGAAGCCTCTGTTGCATTTGGGGCATGGAGTATTGGGTCTTGTTCTCCCATCCTGTTTTCTCACTCCCTATCTATGCCGACAATGAGCTTTCAGATGCCCTATTTTACCACATTGAAAGCATTGACAAGTCTCTCTGGAAGTCCCTTGCCAAAAGGGACCCTGTCTTCCCATGTTGCAATCTTGGGAAGTCTGCATCATAGTATGGCTATAAAAGGCATTTGTGCCCACTGTGGCACAGCGTCTTATGATCTCCTCTAAAGGACATCCCTGCATAGTCTTAGTATAATCCTTCTACAAACCTCATTAGCATTTTCTTTACCAAGTTGCTTTATCATAATTTCTATCACTGCATTTTCACCACTAGTTTGTATGACAGCTGTTTGCAAATGAATCACAAAATCAGCAAAAGGTTCATTTGGCCCTTGTGCTATTTTTATGAAGGCCTCATCCTTGTCATTTTTACTAGGGAGAAAAGCCTCATGCTTTGATAGCAGCAGCAGCAATTTGCTTATATGTTGCTAAGGGGTAATTAATCTGTACTGAAACTTCTGCATAAGAACCTACACCTGTTAATTGGTCATAGGTGATTGGAGGATTAACTCCACTATGACTATTTTTTTGGGTTCACTCTATTCAGAAAACCATAACAAGTTTTGTCCAGGTTCTAAGCATGCCCTTGCAATAGATTTCCAGTCCCTAGGGGTTGACTTCATAAGCCAAATTCTGTAATAACATCTTAACATAAGCTTATGTAGTCCCATAAAAAGTGCAAGCCTTTTTCAGGTCTTTGAGGATTACTCTATCAAAAGGAGTGTATCTTCTACTTTCTTGTCCTAAAGAGTTAAACTGTTGAATCACAGGATACATTGTGATTTTCCAATCAGCTAAATCCTGGCCTTCTTCTGTGGCTTTAAGTAGTGCCTTTCACAATCTAGTCATAGGAGGGGGTCATTGTTTGGGGGGGAGGTGCTGGTGATATCCCTGCTCCTCCCACTACTCCTCCTCCCTCCATCTTGGAAGCTGAAGTTGATGGGGGTATGTCAAGAACCAGTTCTGATTTAGGCTGGGTGGTCAGAGTGAAACTCACCAAGCCCTTCACCACGCCCTTCATCCTCACTTAACTCCACATGCCCTTGATGATATTGCTATTAATCTGTTCTTTGTCTTCCTTTTTTTCCTCTCACTTCCTCATCTGGCTGTTCTGAAAATGTTTCTTTTTTTCTATAACTTGCAGGATTCTTTAAGGCCAAGTGTATTATGTTTAGAATGTTTCCTTGGAAATTGAATGAGGATCATTCATTGTAGTATTCACAAAGTCGTTTTCCTACCAGCTTCCAATTATCTACCCTCTTTCTTCTTCCTTTAAGAACCAAGGGGACGTATGTTCTAATGTACCCAAGAGTCTAGTGATCTGCAACCAAGTTATAATTAAACCTTGTCCCTTGATCATCTTAAGCATGCTTTCATAACATCCCCTTGGAGTGGGGCTGGGATTGGTGGTGGGAGAGATCTGTTCCTAACATCTGCCCCATTTCAGCTAGAAAGGGTTACTAGTTTAGCCCTTAACAAAGCAAGTTCCCTGTTTGTCTATTAAAATGCTCATCCTATTTCCTGGTCTCTGAGGGCTTCTTCAGTGAAATTAGGATCTTTGGACCCGTGTTTCACACCAAATGTGGCAATCACATTATGACCCTGCGTATCTTAGAATCAGCCAGGATCAGAATAAGCAAAAGTCTTCATTCTAGGTCTTTAGTGGTAGAAGTAAAGAGGGTGAATGCATAGGATCTCTGCAACCTCACTTCTTCATCTGTCTTGCCAAAGTGACCCTGGCTAGTCTCCCTAAACCTCCTAGTCCCTCCCATAATTCTCTGTATACACCAAATGATTGGGCCAGCACAAGATAGTGGGAAGGGCTATTTTCCAAGCATATTCTTATAGAGTATTGTCCAATCGGTAATTAGCCTCAAGTGCTCAATTGCCCAACCTCAGTGCATTAACTCAAGAGTTTCAGCCCTTTACACCCATTCTAGCCATACTCTGGTCAAATCCAAGAATTCCATAATTCCTGAGCTACTTCTTCAACTTCTTTTACATCTCTTCTCTTCACCTTTTATGTGCTATTTTACATCACAGACAAGTAAATGCAGGGACTTTATCTTTCTTCTTTACTTCATTTCTAAAAAAAGACAAAAATTTGAAAAAAATTAAAAGCCACAATTGAATTAATGGTAAAAAGTACAAAATATCACAAAAGAAAACAACTTCTTTTTTTTTTCTTTTTTAATTTTAATTTTATTTTATAATTATAACATTTTTTGACAGTACATATGCATGGGTAATTTTTTACAACATTATCCCTTGCACTTACTTCTATTCAGATTTTTTCCCTTCCTCCCCCAACCCCCTCCCCCAGATGGCAAGCAGTCTTATATATGTTAAATGTATTACAGTCTATTCTAGATACAATATATGTGTGTAGAAGCGAATTTTTTGTTGCACAGGAAGAATTGGATTCAGAAGGTAAAAATAACAGTTTACACTCATTTCCCATTGTTCCTTTTCTGGATGTAGCTGGTTCTGTCCATCATTAATCAATTGGAATTGGATTAGCTCTTCTCTATGTTGAAGAAATCCACTTCCATCAGCATACATCCTCGTACAGTATCATTGTTGAAGTGTATAATGATCTTCTGGTTCTGCTCGTTTCACTCAGCATCAGTTGATGTAAGTCTCTCCAAGCCTCTCTGTATTTCTCCTGTTGGTCATTTCTTATAGAACAATAATATTCCATAACATTCATATACCATAGTTTACCCAACCATTCTCCAATTGATGGACATCCATTCATCTTCCAGCTTCTAGCCACTATGAAAAGGGCTGCCACAAACATTTTGGCACATACAGGTCCCTTTCCCTTCTTTAGTAGTTCCTTGGGGTATAAGCCCAGTAGTAGTATGGCTGGGTCAAAGGGTATGCACATTTTGATAACTTTTTGGGCATAATTCCAGATTGCTCTCCAGAATGGTTGGATTCTTTCACAACTCCACCAACAATGCATCAGTGTCCCAGTTTTCCCACAGCCCCTCCAACATTCATCGTTATTTGTTCCTGTCATCTTAGCCAATCTGAAAGGTGTGTAATGATACCTCAGAGTTGTCTTAATTTGCATTTCTAGAAAACAACTTCTTAAAAAGCATAATTAGCCCAATGGGAAAAGAGGTACAAAAACTCATGAGAGAAAATATTTCCTTATTATTGTTCTATAAGAAATGATCAGCAGGATGATTTTAGAGAAGAGCAGAACTAGGAGATCATTGTACACGACAACAAGATTATATAATGATCAATTCTCATGGACATGGCTCTTTCCATCAATGAAATGATTCAGATAAATTCCAATAATCTTGTGATAAAGAGAGCCATCTACACCCAGAAAGAGGACTATGGGAACTGAGTGTCGAGCATTCACTTAAAAAAAAAATCCTTAAAAATTAGAATTGTGTATGTTGAACCTAATAACTCCATGAAACTTTGAAAAAGAACAAAACTGGTGCAGTAGGGTGGTTTAATGGATAGTACAGTGATTCTGGAGTCAGGAGTACCTTAGTTTTAAACTAGCCTCAGACACTTATTGGACAAGTCATTTATCCTTGATCCTCACTTTCCTTCAAAAAAAATTCAAAATAAAATTTTAAAAAGTAGACTATGAAAAATATCTTATTAGACAAAGAACAGAAATGGATAACATCAAGAATAGATAATGTGAGGGTTATTGAAAAACATAATAATTTAAATTTTTTCTAGACATCATATTTCAAGAAATGATAAAGGAAAACTACTTAGATACAGAGTATAAAATAGAAAGTTAAAGAATCCATCAATCATCCTCTGAAAAAATCTCAAAAGGAAAATTCCTAGAAATATTGTAGCTAAATTCCAAAACTCACAGTCAAGGGAAAAAAAAAATCAAACACCAAAAAGAAACTATTTGAATCTTACCATGGCACAGTCCAGATTGCTTAGGATTTTGAGGCATCCATATTAAATAATAATAGGAGTTTTGAGTATATTATTATGGAAGGCAAATAATCTAGGATCACAATCAATAATCACCTATCCAGAAAAACTGAGTATAATACTTCTTAGGAAAGATGGATTTCATCACTATGGCAGTTAAAAGGAATTTATATAAATAAAAGGTATGGTTGTGAGTTAATTGTGTGGTAATGGCATCCAAAAACTGAAGGGTGAGAAAGAGGATTCACTGGGAGAAAGGAAAGGGAGAGGTAGCACAGGGAATTTTTTCCTCATATAAAAGAGGCACACAAGTAAGAACTTTTACAGGGAAGTGAAAAATCGGGATGAATGGTAAGCAATGCTGGAGCCTCATTCTCAATGGAATTTAAGGGAATTGGAGAGAATATTTTAATACATACAAACCAAGTTGAGCTTAAAAAATCTATATTACCTAATAATGTAATATAAGAGAAAGTGATAAAAGGAGGATAATAAAAGGATGGTCAGATTAAGGGAGGCAATAAGTAGAAACAAAATAAATTTTGGGGCGGAGATTGAAAGAATAAAAGAGAAAAGAGTAAAGAGAAGAAAATAGGATGGAGAGAAATAAGTGTGAATGTAAATGGGATGAGCTTTTATGGGACCATAAAACAAATGTGGATAACATAATCGATGAGTAACCAGAATACAATAATATGTTGTTTATAAGAAGCATACATGAAATAGAAACCACACAGAATTATAATCAAGGACTGATGCAGATCTCATATGAAGCAAAAGGAAAAATGGACCTAATTTGAAAAAAAAAAAAAAAAAAACAAATCATCAGCAAAACTAAATTTTGCTAAAAGGTAACACAGACAATAATGTATTAGAGTAAAATTTATAAAAATAATAGCTATTCCCAAATACATAATGGTCACTAGTAGTGAATAGACATTTCCCCCCTATTTCCTATTGTGTTTTTATTTATTTTATTAAATATTTCTTAATTACATTTGAATTTGGTTCAAAGGCAGTAGATTTTACTATACAATGAGGCATTGGAATAAGGCTTTATTGGAAGTTCCTCAGTAGGTTAGTTCTTTTCCTTAAATTAAAGCATTTTATTTTCAATATCTATCTATATCTATATCTATCTATATCTATCTATCTATCTATCTATCTATATATATATACATACATTATATATATGTGTGTATATATATATATATATATGGATAATTTTCAACATTCACCCCTACAAAACTCAATGTTTCAAGTTTTTTTTTCCCTTATTCCTTCTGCTAGATAGCAAGCAATCCAATATATGCTAAATATTTGCAATTCCTCCATATATATTTCCACAAATATCATGCTATACAAGAAAAAAACAGATTAAAAAGTAAATAAAAATGAGACAGGAAACAAAATGCAAGTAAATAACAACAAAAAGTGTGAAAATATTATGTTGTGATCTACTCAGTTCTCATAGTCCTCTATCTGGATGCAAATGGCTCTCTTCATCACAAACCCATTGAAATTATCTGAATCATTTTGTTATTGAAGAGAGAATAGGAAATTAAAAAAAAAAAAATCAAAGCTATCTATAATCATGTTAAGAAATGTTCTCAATCACAAGAAGTACAAATTCAAGTAAAATTTCATCACTCTAGGTTTTGGATTTTTTAGGGCAATTTTGCTAAAATAATGGATTTGTTGTGCATGATTTCACAATGTTTGCCTTCTCAGTGGGTGGGAGAAATGAATGGTAAGAGGAAGAGAGAAAATTTGAAACTCAGAACTAAACAAAATGTTTTTAATAAATAAATAATAAATTTAAAATATATAACATTTGCAATGATTAAATGGCTCAAATGAGTTCTTGGAAAATCTTGATATAATTATAATGATAAATCCATGTGGCTAAAGATTTTTATTGTGAGCTACAGAGTTCATTATACTGAAAGATACAGCTCATAAAAAATGGGCAATGGTTTGAGCCATAGTATGTTGATTCCAAACTCTGATACTTGCCAAAATCATTTCCAAAAATTTAGAAATATGTTTTCATAGAGACTTAACTTTGTCTTATTTTTTTCTGCGACTAAAAAGAAATGATCACTGAAAATAATGTGAAGCTACTTAGAGTATAAAACTTGCTCTCTTATTCCTGTTTCATTAAAATTTTAGCTCATATTTTCATTTTTTTCTTTTCTAATACATATGACTCAATTTGTGACACTAAAAAAACAAAAACAAAACAAACAAAAGAAAAACTTTAACATCAATGTATCTATATTTATTATTGTAGCATTTCCTTTAAGAAATCAACACAATACCATTAGATTTCAGATTCCGTATTTATAGCCTAATAAATTTTCTGACAGAGTAATTTCATTTTCACTGGAAAGGGAAAAGTATGTGTTTTATTGATATAAGACTTGGGATATTTGAATATTTTACATGCAAAGACTGAGAGCGGGTCAGACCATGAATGTTTTGTACTAATGATAAAATATGAACATCCAATTAGATCTTGCATTTAAAGGTTTTTCTGCCTTTTTTGATAAATTACTGTCAAATATAAACCATTAAATATTTTGACTTCTATTAAATATATCTGCATAAATTCAAACACTGCACAACCTATATTATATTTTTAAATGTGTTTTAATTTTGTTTTTTTATCAACATATTCCTTGAATTCCACAAAATTGAGTAAAAAAGAATTGAATGATGTACTTTTCAATTACTAAGTCCATATTAACATTTATGGACAAATTAATGTTTTTAAATGTGGATTAAAAAATTCACACAGAGAAACAACCCTTTTATTAGTGTTATATTTCAGAATAATGTCTAAATTTCTGATTTCAGTTCTTTACGTTAGTCTTGTGTAGGGTATGAAGACCCTAACTCAAAATGACTACTCAGAGACCTCTCAAAGTGAAGGTAGAAAGCCTTTTATTAGAATCTCTTGAGAAGTGGGCATTCCTGTCCTGGGAAGTCCAGTGGGAGGAGGCCAATTTTACAGAAGAAGAAACATTGGTTATATACCATAAAACCACAGACTACCCACCATTCATTGACCTTAAAACTCATTGGTCTATACATGTGGAGTGATGATGATCTGGCTAAACTGGCTGGGGAGGGATGCTAGCTGCATAAGAGGATTTCCAAAATTTTGTTTCTTCTAGGAAATCAAAAGTGAGGCCTAGCTTCACATACTTTAGTAGACAGTTTCTGAGAAGCCACATTGCATATTTCTGCACAGTCTCTTCACCAATTTATTTTTATGATTTTATTTCATTTTGTTCATTTAAAATCCAAACAACATTTTCCTCAAGATAAGACAGGAAAAAGCAAAAGAAAATTTATGGCAACACCTTTTCTTTGTGTCTGAAATACTGAGTAAATTCTCCATATTATTAAGCTTTTAGCTCACTACAAAATCAGATATTTTACCTATGAGTTTAAAAGTCACCAGATTTTCATATTTCTAATTCTGCTACAATGATTAAATGACTAAGAGAACAATATAAAATAGGGAATCCTCACTTACAGGCACTAGGTAACTAGATAGTTAATCTAAATAAGTAAAAATATCTGGTAATATAATAAAATCAATTAGCTAACATGTAGGAAATAGATATTTTCTAATATTATTAATACAACTATAGTTTTGGAACATGTATTTATATATACATACATATACACATGTGTGTATATATGCATATATACATACACATACTATAGACACACAAACATATTTGATATAATAATGTGTTATTATAGAATAAAAGAAAGTGGAACATCCCTTTGATCCAATTATCCTATTATGAAGTATAATTCTTTAGGATATTTCCTGAGGGAAAAAAATGTATTTGGAGATAGATAGACAAATCGAGAGCCAGCCAGACCTAAAAATAGATACATGGTTATAGATATATGTGTATGCTCTATCACAAATTTAAATGTAGTATCTGTAAAATGGTTAGAAGATGGATTAATAATTCAAGCATTTAGGTATGTGGCATAGTAGATAGAACATATAACAAGAGATAGGAAAAATGAACACAAATCATTCCTGAGACATATATTAGCTATGCATCCTTGGACGATTCACTCCTAAGTCTCCTCATTTGTAAAATGTGGATAATAAATAGTACTTCAAAGGATTTTTATGAGGATTAAATAAGATAATACAAAAAGCACTTAGTAAAACTTAAAGTACTATACAATTGGAAGGAACTTATTATATTCATGTTAATATATTATAAAAGTTAAATATATGAGTAAATATAGTTTCATGACTCGGTATTCATTGTTGACCATTACAATCTTTTATCCACTTAGTAAGAGGAATTGAAGCATCGCTATGGCCAAAAATTTTCATTATCTCTCAGGTCATCTGCTACTGATTTTCTCAGAAGTAATAATACACTTGAGCTACATTCACATGAAATATCAGCCCCTAGGTTTCTTTCTGAATCCTTTCCAGTTTATCAGGACCTATCAAGCTTATTTTCATTTGGCATAACCTTTGAGAACCCATAATCACTGCCATGTTAATATAAGATATCAAAGTAGGATATTAGTGGACAGCAGAATTAGTGGACCATAAAACATTTTCTGGAGTCAATATCTCCTCTCCTCTCTCTGTCTGTATGCAAAAGTTGTCCTCATGTTTTCTTTTTTTCCATTATTAAATATAGTTTCCTTAAAAACCAGGGAAAGCTTCAAGGATTAAAAAAATTACCTCATATCTTATGAATCTTCCCTAATAACCTCTGCATCTGCATCTGACTTGGTAATTTTCTCTTCTCCTTAATTTTATTTTTACTGAGGCAGTTGGGGTTAAGTGACTTGCTCAGAGTCACACAGCTAGAAGTGTGAAGTGTCTGAGTTCAGATTTGAACTCAGGTCCTCCTGACTTCAGGGCTAGTGCTCTATTCACTCTGCCACCTAGCTGCCCTTCCTCTTTA
This sequence comes from Sminthopsis crassicaudata, assembly GCF_048593235.1. NCBI lineage: Eukaryota > Metazoa > Chordata > Mammalia > Dasyuromorphia > Dasyuridae > Sminthopsis > Sminthopsis crassicaudata. The sequence continues at coordinate 138,841,434 of NC_133621.1, read as the reverse complement.
AAGTTTTTTCTGCTTATTTATCTATGTATCTGTCTATCTACTTACCTATCTATCTATTGTCTTGTTTAAATATTATTTCACTTCTCTCTTTATCCTTCATTAGAATATATGCACTTTGAGAGTGGGTTGATTTTTTTCTCTTTATATATCTAACATATTGATTATTAATTAACACATTGATTAACACATAGCAAGTACCTGCAAAATAAACATTGAATTGAAATTAAATCTCTCTCTCTCATACACACATGCATTCTTATAGGATTGAAAAGAAAGGATTTTTTGTGATTAAAAAAAATTGTGTGATTATTTTATCTTTAAATCAATGAAACTATTAATAAAACAAGTTCAGCAGAATAACCACAAACATATTGAAGCCCACTTTTTTTTTTTCGAAGAGCAAAAAAGGTTCCAGGCATTATGTTCATGCAGTTCCAGAAAAAGATCCTGAAAAAATTATTAGACTTTTAAAAATTGAATTATACTATTCAAAATGCAATTTTTTTTGCTTTTAATATTTTATTTAAGAATTTATGGAATATTTATTTTTGTGTTAGCTGGACTTCCCAAGTGTTATTAAGTTTAGAGTAATAAACAGTTTAAAAAGCTTTTAAAAATGATTTAACAATGAAAAAGAATAGATTTCTTTTTTGAATTAACTTCTTAAGCAGCTAAGACAAAGAAGACAAATATGCAGGTTGTCTTTTGAAAAATAAAATTATTTAGAACTGATTTCTTTGAGTTGAGGCAATCATGTGTTAAAATGATAGGACAATTATGATTGTGTAGGAGGCTTTACTAATTCCATCAATGTCACTCAACTATAGTACATTATCAAAGGAAAAATAAAGAATTATGTCAGATAAGTAAAAAAAAAATAATAATAACCTGTTGTTGGACAATACAGAAAAAGTGAATAATTAAAATATGTAGCCTAATGACAGAAAAGATAAAATAAAATTTTCCATATCAATAAAAGCTGATGGATGGGAAAGTATTGATTTAAGTGAAGTTCATGCCTTATTCAAGTTTAGCAATTTTATTCTGAAGGACATAAAAAATTTTTCCATGTATTAAAAGTGTTTGATTTTGCCTTAATCTCAACTTTTTGAGGTGGAACATTAGAGTAAAATGCACTCCTTAGGATCTGGGAGAAAAGAATTACAAACCAAGGTTTGTACAAGTCATTTATATATATATATATATATATATATATATATATATATATATGCAGAAGCTTATGCATATATAAAGATACATATATTTCATCAAATAGCTTCAAGAAAACATTACATATATTGAAAATTAAATTAAATATTGTTAACAATATTTATAAATTTGTTGCTTCATATAATAAATCAACAATGAAAATAGCACAAAATTTACAATGAAGAGACTTGGATTTAAGTTCTAGTTGTCTGTTTTAACAATTTATTAACCTTATTCAAGTTACACTAGTTATTTATGCTATTTTGGTCTTGGTTTCTTTTCTCTTTTTCTTTTTTTTTTAATAAGGGAATTGAATTTAGATGGCCTCTAAGAGCTCCAAATATACTATCCTAAGGTCCTATATTCTTAAATTATTTCTACATGTAATTTTAATTTTTGTAAATTAGATTGGATTTGCTTAGAATTCAGTCTGCTTGTGTTATGTTACTTTCAATACAATTTTGCACCTTGACTAGGAGGTGGGTTTAAGTCTGCAAATTCTTTTTGAGACACTTTGCAATGCTTGTCTGAGACTTGTGGGGTACCCCCTTCACAATCTCAACATTTGGTGTATAGGAAGAGTCTGGCTTCCTCTGGTTTCATTTCCTCCTTGTCAAGATAAGCCTCTCATTTTTTTCTCCCACATTCTTATAGCTGGGACACACTAAGCCATTGGGAGAAGGCTTGTCTGGGTTATCATGAACTTCATGCTCAGCAAGTTTTCCTGGACTGAGAACTCCAAGACTTGGAAATTCTTGTAATTTTTGGCAAGGTTTCTAGGGAACCTTGGCCACCCTTTGACTTTCTCTGTAATGTCAGAGAAGACAGAAATGCTATAGGATAATTTATGACAAAATTTTACCACTTTCGGCAAAGATGGGACAATCTTCTTTCATGTCATTCTGTGTGTCTGCGTCTCCATGTAAATTGTGCCATGTTAGTTCTGTGAGCTAGATTTTATTATTCTCAAAGGTTGTGAGAGCCAAACATCTTAGCAAATTCTCAAAATTTTGAAAGCACTGATCAAGAAATTTTGCAATCATTTTAAAATTGCAAGAAAAATTCCTGAAACATCTTAGTTGTAGGAATTGCTAATAAGATCAGTACAGCCCAAGTCTCTCTGTTTGCAACTCTTCTCATCTCAGGACTATAAGGATATTAAAATATGCCTCACATGCAGAAAGAAGGGAAGCAAAACCATGGGGACCCCATACAACCTTGCCCAGATACCCCCAACCCAGCTTGGGTAAATGGGAATGAAGTTGAGGATCAAGCTCCATGGTCAGCATTCCCGGAAAGCTTATACCAGCCACTCCAGCTCTCAGCAGGAACTACCTGAGAAGGATTTGGGTAGTCCTACCAGCACCCAGAAAGCCATTCAGCCTCTTCCTTTGGAAAGACAACCATTCTCTTTCTTAATTATGGTTACATATTAGCTATGAAATTTATGGCAAACTATTTTATCTCTGCCCAATTTTCTAATTTGTCAAGAAAAATAATAGATGTAATTGTGAAGCGCTTAGCATAAAACATGGTATATGAAGATTAACTACTGTATTGGATATAATTGCTTCATATTTGATGAGTTTATGTGCTTTTTTTTTTTTTTTAATGTGAAAGCCCATTAAAGGGATCTATTTATACTGATAGTGTTTTTCAAAAAAGAGTTTTGCAACTTTTAGGAAAACAAAAAAGGAATTTGCCATTACTTTAAAACTCTAGTTATCTGGAGTCAGACTTCTAAGGGCTCTGTTAGTAAAAACTGACACCTTTTCCTGGCTCAAAAGAGAAATGATTTGTTTATATTTGAAAAATAACCAAATTGCAAATTTGCAAATTCAGTTTGTCTAGGTTCATTAGTTAAAATTAAGTAAATTTTAAAATCTGCTCTACATCAATTTTAAGAATTTTCTTGTTTTCTCTCTAACATAAAAGGGGACTTTATTTAAGGGAATAGAAACTATAGCTAAGACTATTTGGCCATTACTTAGGAAAATTCTAAAATTGTTAACTTGGAATCTTTGTCATCTTGTTAAGCCTTATCAGTTTACCTCCCAGTATGAAGTTAAGGGCTCCACTTTAACTGAATTGGAGCCCACGAAAGCATTAGATTATTTGAGGTGGGCAATTTAGCAAGCTCAGCCCTTTTCGTGGGGTCTCTGTCAACTCCCTTAAATTTGTAAGCTTGCTAGTTTTCTTGAAACAATCAGGGTAAGCATCATCAGCCCTGAGAAATAAGCCTGTTTAGGATTTATAGTTTCTAAACAAGGAATGCATTTACTAAGAATCTATAAGCCTGTATAATGATTGATCCTTTACACCAGGATAAATTTAAACATATAAAACATGTTAAATAAAATCTCTTATGGATTTAAGTCCTGGTAAAACTTTTAAAATCTATCCACCCCTAAACTGCATTTAGTAGAATTTGCTATTAGAGATAAAATCTCTTAGGACCAGATATTTGGAGGAAGCTTGTAGAGGTTAGCCTTGGGATCTCAAACTTCCCAAATTGAGCTTTGGGAGTTTTTAATAATAGAAATCTAAACAGCTGCAAAGGAGCACACCCCAGGCAGGCCCAAAGCAAGAAATAAGGAACAGGCTCAATCTTTAGCTGCTACCATATCTGGGAACCATGGGGGTTTCATGCTTTAGATGTCAATGGTCAGGGCCACTGGGCTCCAAACTGTCCTCGGAGGAAACTCCCATTCCTTTCCCCAGTTCCAAAGCTCTAGTTAGAGTGAGTTCAGCTAGGATTGGACTTCTGCCCAGAGAGCTGAACTCATCGCTCTAACTAGAGCTTTGGAACTGGGGAAGGGAATGAGAGTTAACATCTATAGAGACTCCAGCTTTGCTTTTCATATTTTGCACACTCAGGGGTTATATGAAAAAAAAAAAAAAAAAAAAAAAAAAAAAAACGGGGGGGGGGGACTTTTGACAGCAAAAAGCTCTCTTATTAAATATGCAAGGGAAACAGGCTTTCAGATTCTACCCATGCTGCTGCCTATTTGTCCCTGACCATGGCACCTTTACTTCATAGCTGGGAAGAAAAGGGACACACCCTTTCTCCTTCTGGGTGGTTTCAAACACCTTCAGGCCAGCTTCTAATCTCAGCCCAGCTCTTTGCAGAGTGAATAAAATCACTACTCAAATAAGTCAGTAACTAGCTGAGACCTTTAAGATTACCTTTCTTTCTTATTATTTATGAGAGTTTTACTCTTAGTATTTTTTCTCAGTTCTCTCTGTGGGTCCCTGCCAGTGGGCAGATAACTCCTTAGTCTTTAATGAAGTTAGGGAACCCCGTGGAAAGTGGGGGCATTCAGGATTGTTGGGTTGGGTTGCCCTCAGCATCCTCAAAGCAGCTCACACATGGGACCTCATCCATTATTTGCAAAGGCTGCATTCCCAAATGTCACCATCCCCAATCTGGATGCCAGCCCATTTGTACTAGCTACCAACCCAAGGGGAGTAACTTTAATCTTTCCTTCAGGCTCCAAGCTATGAACTTCCAACTATTTGTTCACCCTGAATACCACTGTCTAACTGATTCTAACCCTCAGCACCCCACTAAATACTGCTGCCACCATCTTGCCTCCTCTCTTCATTCTGGACCCCACTGGGCCCCTGTCCCTACAGCTCTACACTCCTTGTTAGGATGAAGCAGCTCCAGAAGATGAGACCTCTCCCTTTATTCCAAATGAATTTGGGGATGATTGCTTGAGGGGGGGTGGCATAATGTGATCTGGGGGTCCCCTGACCTTGGGGCTCCAGTACCAATGGGTCCTGGGTCTTCTGCCTTTAGAATCTGCCTCAGGTAATTCCCAATCTGTCAGATTTTGACCATTCTTTAGTCAGATGGCTTCTGGCCTCAGGAAACTCCCACAGATCAAACTCTTGAGATAATAATGAATAAGACCACTCTTCCATTCATTGTTGACTGTTAATCTTTTCAGTAATAATCTGGTCAACCTTCCAGAGACCACTCCTTCCTACCTTGAGCCATAGAATTAGCATGTCAATGGTAGAAGATGGATAAAATGACCCTCCTTGGTTCTATTTCTTTACTGGATTTCCTTAGAATTCAATCTTTATAATTGCATTATATTACATTCAATAAAATTTTGCCCCTTGAAAAATTATAAATTACATGTAAAAATTAGCATTCTTATCTTTTTTAAAAAATTGAGTTCCAAATGCTCTGTTGTTCTCGCTTCTCTCTCCTTGAGAAGGCAGGAAATCTGGGATAGATTATACATGTGCATTCTTGAAAAAAATTTGCATATTTGTCATGTTGTAAAAAAAAATGAACTAAAGGAAAAAAAAAAAAGAATAATAAGGAAAAGAATGATAAAAAAAAAAAAAATGTATGGTTCAATCTTCATTCAATCTCCATTATGTAATGCTAGAGAAACTGAGCAAGATAAAAATTAGAGAGTATTCAATATAGAATTTATTAAATGGAGAGATTTACTGGAACCAAATATATCCCTGGTTTGGTCCCTGGGCTGAATGAGACTATCCTCTCAAAGAATCCAGCAGTGAATGTCAGATCCAAGATTTTATAATAGAGCAACAAGAACAATGACATAATAGGGGAGGTACCTGGGTGGGGCTGACCTAATGTGGGGAGGCACCTAGCATGACATAATGGGAAGTAATGGAGAGGCTTCTGATATTCTAATGATTTCTAAAATGGATAAAGACCTTTATTCCATCAAGCATTAAGAGGGAATGATAATCATTATAGCCTAAGGTCTAAGATATAAGATCTTTATCCTAACATTAAAAGGGAATGGTTATAACCTGAGGCAAAGTAACTGAATAGGACAATTGGGGAAACTGGGTCAGGACTTTAAAAGAGAACTGTGGCACAATACTATTATGTAAAATATAGAAAAATATCAGTTGCTCATGGATAGACTGAGCTAATATAATAAAAAGGACAATTCTGCCTTAATGGATCTATTTGTTCAGTGCCATACCAATCAAAGTGCAAAAAAATATTTTATAGAAGTAGAAAAAAATAATAACAAAACTCATCTGAAAGAACAAAAGATCAAGAATATAAAGGGAGCTAATGAAAAAAAAAAAAAAATACAAAGGATAGTGGCTTCACAGTGCCAAAGCAAAAACTACATTATAAAGCAACAGTCATCAAAAACATTTGGTACTGCCTAAGAAATAGAGTAGTGGATCAGTTAGATTAGATTAGAATCACACAATACAATTATCAAGGCCTATAATAATCTAGTATTTGATAAACCCACAAACTTCAGCTTCTGGGATAAGAACTCACTATTTCAGAAAAATTGCAGGAAAATTGGAAAACAGTATGTTAGAAACTGAACATAGACCTACATCTCACACCCCATACCAAAATAAAGTGAAAATAGGTACATGATTAGGGCATAAAGAATGATACCACATATATATGAATGTTATGGAATATTATTGTTTTATAAGAAATGATTAGCAGGATGAATTCAGAGAAGCCTGGAGCCATTTATATGAACTGATACTAAGTGAAATGAGCAGAACCAGGAGATCATTGTCCACAGCAACAAGAAGATTATATGAAGATCAATTCTGATGGACATGGTTCTCTTCAACAATGAGATGATTGAGGCCAGTTTCAATGATCTTGTGATGAAGGGAGCCATCCACACGAGGATTGTGGGAACTGAGTATGGATTACAATATATCATTTTCACTCTTTTTATTGTTGTTTGCTTGCATTTTATTTTCTTTCTCATTTTTTTCCCTTTTGATCTGATTTTTCTTGTGCAGCAAGATATTTGTATATTATATATATGCATATATTGGATTTAACGTATATTTCTTACCACATTTAACATATATTGCATCATTTGCCATGTAGGGGAGGGGGTGCAAGAAGTCGTGAAATTGGAAGACAAGATTTTACAAGGATTAATGTTCAAAAATTATCCATAAGTAAGTTTTGAAAATAAAAAGCTTTAATTAAAAAAAAAAAAAAGGTACCATAAACTAAAAGAATAAGGGAAAATTTACTTATAAGATCTTTGGAGAAGGGAGGAATATATTACCAAAGAACCAGAGAACATGATGAAAGTCAAAATGCACAACTTTAATTTAATTAAATTTAAAAGTTTTTGAACAAACAAAACCAACAGAAGCAAGATTAAAAGAGAAAGACAAAGCTAGAAAAAATGTTTACAGCCAGTGTTTTTGATCAAGGTCTCATTTCTAAAATATATAAAGAACTGAGTCAAACTTATAAGAATACAAGTCAATCCCCAATTGATAAATGTTTGATGAATATGACCAGACAATTTTCAGATTATGATACTAAAGCCATCTATAGTCATATGAAAAAATGCTCTAAATCACTATTGATTAGAGAAATTAATATAGAAACAAGTCTGAGCTACGACCTTATACCTCTCAGATTGACTAAAATGAAAGAAAAGATAATGATAAATGTTAGAGGAAATGTGGAAAAACTAGAACACTAATGCATTTTTGGTAGAGTTAAGAAATGATCCAACCATTCTGGAGGATAATTTGGAACTATGCCCAAATGGCTATTATCCTTTATATCCCTTGACCCATTTTTCTACATTTGGGTCCTTTTCCCGACTTTAAGATTTCCTTGGGATATAGACACAATAATGGCATTACCTAGTCAAAGAATATTCAGAGTTTTGTAGCCCTTTGGGGATAGTTCCAAATTGCTCTTCAAAATGTTTGGATTGTTTTTCAACTACACTAACAATGTATTAATGGCTCAGTTTTCCTACATCATCTCCACATTTATCATTATATTTTCATGTCACCTTAGCCAATCTTAATGGTATGAAGGGTACATCAGAGTTGTTTTAATTTGCATCTTTCAAATCAATAGTAATTTAGATCATTTTTTCATATGACTATAGATGTCTTTAATTTCATCATCTGAAAATTGTTCATGTTCTTGAACTACTTAGCATTTTAAAGTAAGTTCTATTTATTTCTATGTTTTCTAGGGTTTTAATAGTTATGAGTTGTATTTTGTCAAAAAATCATATGTATTGAAATTATTATATGATTTTTATTATTGAGATGGTCAAATTTCAATTACCCTTTTATTAATATTAAACAAATCCTACTTTACTTGTATAAATACCACCTGGGAAGTGGTATATAACTTTGTGACATAATGTTGTAATCTTCTGGCTAGTATTTTATTTAAATTTTTTTCATCAATATTTGTTAGGGAAAATATTTTATTTCTTTTCTGTTTTTACAATTTATATTTTAGGCATCATCACTACATTTGTATTGTATATTTCCTATACAATGTCTATATTTCCTATAATTATATGATATTGGAATTAATTGTTATTTAAATGTTTTCATTTAAATGTATGAAGCTCATAAATTAGTGTATTTTCTCATTATATTCATAATCTATAATGAATTTATTAATTGTGTGATTTGTCTTTTGACAACTTCATTTATACTAGATCATTTAGTTTCTGCTTAATTTATCAATCTGTGTCTCCTTTTTTTAATATAATTTTATTGCATTATGGTCTGGAAAAAATATTTAACATTTCTGCTTTTCAACATTTAATTGTGAGGTTTTTTTTATCCTAAAACTTGATTAATTTTTGAGAAGTTGTCATGTATTATAATGTCCTGTTGTCTCCTGAAACTGTAGATCCCTCTCTGGGGAGATCTGCTGCCTCAACTGAATCTCTCAGCAAGATTCTTCTTCCTGTAGAGAGCCTCCAACTCTGATCTAGAGTAGAGACTCCTCTTTCTCCAGAGTGCCGCCCTCTTTTATCTTCCCAGAGAATGGGCCTGGGATAACACAAGGGCTTGTGGGAAGATTACCTCTAGCAATGAACTTGCTCCTTTTAAACATTAAGCTCCTCCCCAGAAGTTCAAAGGGGTAAAATTTTCTTTTCTTTTTTTTTTTTTTTATTCATTTTTCCAAATTATCCCCTCCCTACCTCCACTCACTCCCCCCGATGGCAGGTAATCCCATACATTTTACATGTGTTACAATATAACCTAGATACAATATATGTGTGTAAATACCATTTTCTTGTTGCACATTAATTATTAGCTTCCAAAGATATAAGTAACCTGCGTAGATAGACAGTAGTGCTAACAATTTACATTCGCTTCACAGTGTTCCTTCTCTGGGTGTAGCTACCTCTGTCCATCATTGATCAACTGGAAGTGAGTTGGATCTACTTTATGTTGAAGATTTCCACTTCCATCAGAATACATCCTCATACAGTATTGTTGTTGAAGTGAACAGTGATCTTCTGGTTCTGCTCATTTCACTCAGCAACAGTTGATTTAAGTCTCTCCAAGCCTCTCTGTATTCCTCCTGCTGGTCATTTCTTAAAAAGCAATAATATTCCATAACCTTCATACACCATAATTTACCCAATCATTCTCCAATTGATGGACATCCATTCATCTTCCAGTTTCTAGCTACAACAAAAATAGCTGCCACAAACATTTTGGCACATACAGGTCCCTTTCCACTCTTTAGTATTTCTTTGGGACATAATCCCAATAACAGCAATGCTGGGTCAAAGGGTATGCACAGTTTGACAACTTTTTGGGCATAGTTCCAAATTGCTCTCCAGAATGGCTGGATTCTTTCACAACTCCATCAACAATGTATCAGTGTCCCAGTTTTCCCACATCCCCTCCAACATTCATCATTATTTGTTCCTGTCATTTTGGCCAATCTGACAGGTGTGTAGTGGTATCTCAGAGTTGTCTTAATTTGCATTTCTCTGATCAGTAGTGATTTGGAACACTCTTTTATATGAGTGGAAATAGTTTCAATCATCATCTGAGAATTGTCTGTTCATATCCCTTGACCATTTATCAACTGGAGAATGATTCGGTTTCTTATAAATTAGGGTCAGTTCTCTATATATTTTGGAAATGAGACCTTTGTCAGAACCTTTACTTTTAAAAATATGTTCCCAATTTGTTACTTCCCTTCTAATCTTGTTTGCATTAGTATTGTTTGTACAGAAACTTTTTAGTTTGATGTAATCAAAATCTTCTATTTTGTGATCAATAATGATCTCTAATTCTCCTCTGGTCATAAATTCCTTCCTCCTCCACAGTTCAGAGAGGGAGACTATTCTCTGTTGTTCTAATCTATGTATGATCTCATTCTTTATGCCTAAATCATGGACCCATTTTGATCTTATCTTGGTATATGGTGTTAAGTGTGGGTCCATATCTAATTTCTGCATATTAATTTCCCGTTTTCCCAACATTTTCTTCCAAATAATGAATTTTTGGCCCTAATGCTGGTATCTTTGGGTTTGTCAAAGATTAGATTGCTATAGATGTACCCTTTTTTGTCCTTTGAAGCTAATCTGTTCCACTGATCTACCATTCTATTTCTTAGCCAATACCAAATGGTTTTGGTGACTGCTGCTATATATTATAGCTTTAGATCAGGTACACTTAGACCACCTTACTCTGAGTTTTTTTTTCATTAGTTCCCTTGCAATTCTCGAATTTTTATTCTTCCATATGAATTTTGTTGTTATTTTTTCTAGGTCATTAAAATAGTTTCTTGGGAGTCTGATTGGTATAGCACTAAATAAATAGATTAGTTTGGGGAGCATTGTCATCTTTATTATATTCACTCGGCCTATCCAAGAGCACTGAATGTCTTTCCAATTATTTAAATCTGATTTTATTTTTGTGGCAAGTGTTTTGTAATTTTTCTCATATAATTCCTGACTATTCTTTGGTAGATGGATTCACAAATACTTTATACTCTCAACATTTGTTTGGAATGGAATTTCTCTTTGTATCTCTTGCTGTTGCATTTTGTTGGTGATATATAAAAATGCTGAGGATTTATGTGGATTTATTTTGTATTCTGCCACTTTGCTAAAATTCTGAATTATTTCTAATAGCTTTTTAACAGAGTCTTTGGGGTTCTCTAAGTATACCATCATGTCATCTGCAAAGAGTGATAGTTTGATTTCCTCATTTCCTACTCTAATTTCTTGAATCTCTTTCTCGGCTCTCATTGCCGAAGCTAGCGTATCTAGTACTATATTGAATAGTAATGGTGATAGTGGGCAACCTTGTTTCACTCCTGATCTTACTGGGAAAGGTTGTAGTTTATTTCTATCACATATTATGCTTACTGAAGGTCTTAAATATATGCTCGTGGTTATTCTAAGGAATAATCCATTTATTCCTATACTCTCAAGAGTTTTTAGTAGGAATGGATGTTGGAATTTATCAAATTTTTTCTGCATCTATTGAGATGATCATATGGTTTTTATTAATTTGATTATTAATATGGTCAATTATATTAATAGTTTTCCTAATATTAAACCAGCCCTGCATTCCTGGTATAAATCCCACTGGGTCATAGTATATTATCCTGGGGATGATTTTCTGAAGTCTATTTGCTAATATCTTATTTAAGATTTTAGCATCAATATTCATTAAGGAAATTGGTCTATAATTTTCTTTCTCATTTTTGATCGACCTGGTTTAGGTATCAGTACCATGTCTGTGTCATAAAAGGAGTTTGGTAGGACTCCTTCATCCCCTATTTTTCAAATAGTTTATATAACATTGGGGCTAATTGTTCTCTAAATGTTTGGTAGAAGTCACATGTAAATCCATCTGGTCCAGGGGATTTTTTCCTGGGGAGTTGATTAATAGCTTGTTCTATTTCTTTTTCTGAAATGGGACTATTTAAGCAATTTATCTCCTCCTCTGTTAATCTAGGATGCCTCTATTTTTGGAGGAAGTTATCCATTTCACTTAAGTTATCAAATTTATTGGCATAAAATAGGGCAAAATCACTCATTATTTCTCTAATTGCCTCTTCATTGGTGGAAAGATCCCCCTTTTCATTTGTAAGACTAACAATTTGATTTTCCTCTTTCTTTTTTCTGATCAGATTTACCAAAGGTTTATCTATTTTATTGGCTTTTTCATAAAACCAACTCTTGGTTTTATTTATTAATTCAATAGTTTTTTTACTTTCAATATTATTGATTTCTCCTTTTAATTTTATTAATAATTTTTATTATATATATATATATATATATTTTTTTACAATATTATCTCTTGTATTCATTTTTCCAAATTATCCCACCCCTCCCTCTATTCCCTCCCCGCGATGACAGGCAATACCATACATTTTACATGTGTTACAATATAACCTAGATACAATACATGTGTGTAAATACCATTTTCTTGTTGCCCAATAAGCATTAGATTCCGAAGGTACATGTAACCTGGGCAGACAGATATTAGTGCTAACAATGTACATTCACTTCCCTGTGTTTCTTCTCTTGGTGTAGCTACCTCTGTCCATCATTGATCAACTGGAAGTGAGTTGGCTCTTCTTTATGTTGAAGATTTCCACTTCCATCAGAATACATCCTCACACAGTATTGTTGTTGAAGTGTGTAGTGATCTTCTGGTTCTGCTCATTTCACTCAGGATCAGTTGATGTAAGTCTCTCCAGGCCTCTCTGTATTCCTCCTGCTGGTAATTTCTTACAGAGCAATAATATTCCATAACCTTCATATACCATAATTTACCCAACCATTCTACAACTGATGGACTTCCATTCATCTTCCAGTTTCTAGCTACAACAAAAAGAGCTGCCACAAACATTTTGGCACATATATGTCTCTTTCCGCTCTTTAGTATTTCTTTGGGAAATAAGCCCAGTAGTAGCACTGCTGGGTCAAAGGGTATGGACAGTTTGATAGCTTTTTGGGCATAATTCCAGATTGCTCTCCAGAATGGCTGGATTCTTTTGCAAATCCACGAGCAATGTATTAGTGTCCCAGTTTCCCCACATCCCATCCAACATTCATCATTATTTGTTTCTGTCATCTTAGCCAATCTGACAGGTGTGTAGTGGTATCTCAGAGTTGTCTTAATTTGCATTTCTCTGATCAATAGTGATTTGGAACACTCTTTCATGTGAGTGGATATAGTTTCAATTTCTTCCTCTGAGAATTGTCTGTTCATATCCTTTGACCATTTATCAATTGGAGAATGATTCGGTTTCTTATAAATTAGGGTCAGTTCTCTATATATTTTGGAAATGAGACCTTTGTCAGAATCTTTGCTTTTAAAAATATTTTCCCAATTTGTTACTTCCCTTCTTATCTTATTTGCATTAGTATTGTTTGTACAGAAACTTTTTAGTTTGATGTAATCAAAATCTTCTATTTTGTGATCAATAATGATCTCTAGTTCTCCTCTGGTCATAAATTCCTTCCTCCTCCACAAGTCTGAGAGGTAGACTATCCTCTGTTCCTGTAATCTATTTATTATTTCCCTCTTTATGCCTAAATCATGGACCCATTTTGATCTTATCTTGGTATATGGTGTTATGTGTGGATCCATATCTAATTTCTGCCATATTAATTTCCAGTTTTCCCAACAGTTTTTTTCCAAATAATGAATTTTTATCCCTAATGTTGGTATCTGTGGGTTTGTCAAAGATTAGATTGCTATAGATGTACCCTTTTTTGTCCTTTGAATCTAATCTGTTCCACTGATCTACTGTACTATTTCTTAGCCAATACCAAATGGTTTTGGTGACTGCTGCTATATAATATAGCTTTAGATCAAGTACACTTAGACCACCTTCCTCTGAGTTTTTTTTCATTAGTTCCCTTGCAATTCTTGACCTTTTATTCTTCCATATGAATTTTGTTGTTATTTTTTCTAGGTCATTGAAATAGTTTCTTGGGAGTCTGATTGGTATAGCACTAAATAAATAGATTAGTTTGGGGAGTATTGTCATCTTTTTAATATTCACTAGGCCTATTCAAGAGCACTGAATGTCTTCCCAATTATTTAAATCTGACTTTATTTTTGTGGGAAGTGTTTTGTAATTTTTCTCATATAATTCCTGACTTTTCTTTGGTAGATGGATTCCCAAGTACTTTATACTCTCAACATTTGTTTGGAATGGAATTTCTCTTTGTATCTCTTGCTGTTGCATTTTGTTAGTGATATATAAAAATGCCGAGGATTTATGTGGATTTATTTTGTATCCTGCGACTTTGCTGAAATTTTGAATTATTTCTAGTAGCTTTTTAGCAGAGTCTTTGGGGTTCTCCAAGTATACCATCATGTCATCTGCAAAGAGTGATAGTTTGATTTCCTCATTTCCTACTCTAAGTCCTTGAATCTCTTTCTCGGCTCTTATTGCCGAGGCTAGCATTTCTAGTACTATATTGAATAGTAATGGTGATAGTGGGCAACCTTGTTTCACTCCTAATCTTACTGGGAAAGGTTGTAGTTTATTTCTATTACATATTATGCTTACTGAAGGTCTTAAATATATGCTCCTGATTATTCTAAGGAATAGTCCATTTATTCCTATACTCTCAAGAGTTTTTAGTAGGAATGGATGTTGGATTTTGTCAAATGCTTTTTCTGCATCTATTGAGATGATCATATGGTTCTTATTAATTTGATTATTAATATGGTCAATTATATTAATAGTTTTCCTAATATTAAACCAGCCCTGCATTCCTGGAATAAATCCCACTTGGTCATAATGTATTATCCTGGGGATGATTTTCTGAAGTCTATTTGCTAATATCTTATTTAAGACTTTAGCATCAATATTCATTAAGGAAATTGGTCTATAATTTTCTTTCTCAGTTTTTGATCGACCTGGTTTAGGTATCAGTACCATGTGTGTGTCATAAAAGGAGTTTGGTAGGACTCCTTCATCCCCTATTTTTTCAAATAATTTATATAACATTGGGGCTAATTGTTCTTTAAATGTTTGGTAGAATTCACATGTGAATCCATCTGGCCCTGGGGATTTTTTCCTGGGGAATTGATTAATAGCTTGTTCTATTTCTTTTTCTGAAATGGGACTATTTAAGCAATTTATCTCCTCCTCTGTTAATCTAGGATGCCTATATTTTTGGAGGAAGTCATCCATTTCACTTAAGTTATCAAATTTATTGGCATAAAGTTGGGCAAAGTAACTCCTTATTATTTCTCTAATTGCCTCTTCATTGGTGGAAAGATCCCCCTTTTCATTTGTAAGACTAACAATTTGATTTTCCTCTTTCTTTTTTCTGATCAAATTTACCAAAGGTTTATCTATTTTATTGGCTTTTTCATAAAACCAACTCTTGGTTTTATTTATTAATTCAATAGTTTTTTTTACTTTCAATATTATTAATTTCTCCTTTTAATTTTTGTATTTCAACTTTAATTTTTGGTTGGGAGTTTTTAATTTGGTCTTTTTCTAGCTTTTTAAGTTGCAAGCCCAATTCGTTAATCTGCTCTTTCTCTATTTTCTTCAAATAAGCCTCTAAAGATATAAAATTTCCCCTTATTACTGCTTTAGCTGCATCCCATAGATTTTTGTATGATGTCTCATCATTGTCATTATCTTGGGTGAAATTATTAATTGTTTCTATAATTTGCTCTTTCACCCAGTCATTCTTTAAGATGAGATTATTCAGTTTACAATTACTTTTTGGTCTATTTATCCCTAACTTTTTACTGAATGTAGCTTTTATTGCATTGTGGTCTGAGAAGAAGGCATTTATTATTTCTGCCTTCCTACATTTAATTTTGAGATCTTTATGTCCTAATATATGGTCATTTTTTGTATAGGATCCATGAACTGCTGAGAAGAAAGTATATTCCTTTCTATTGCCATTCAGTTTTCTCCAAAGGTCTATCATACCTAGTTTTTCCAATGTTCTATTTACTTTTTTAATTTCTTTCTTGTTTGTTTTGTGGTTTAATTTGTCTAAATCGGAGAGTACAAGGTTGAGGTCTCCCATTATTATAGTTTTACTGTCTATTTCTTCTTGCAACTCTCTTAACTTTTCCTTTAGGAAGTTAGATGCTGTACCACTTGGTGCATATATGTTTAGTATCGCTATGGCTTCATTATTTATGCTACCTTTCAGCAGGATATAGTTTCCTTCCTTATCTCTTTTAATTAGATCAACTTCTGCTTTTGCTTGATCTGAGATAAGGATAGCTACCCCTGCTTTTTTGGCTTTACCTGAAGCATAATAGATTCTGCTCCAACCTTTTAACTTTACTCTATATGTATCTCCCTGCTTTAAGTGTGTTTCCTGTAAACAACATATTGTAGGCTTCTGATTTTTGTTCCAGTCTGCTATCCGTCTCCATTTGATGGGAGCGTTCATCTCATTCACATTTACAGTTAAAATTACTAATTCTGTATTTCCTGCCATCATGTTATCCCCAGATTATGCTTTTTCCCTTGACCCCCCTGAACCCCTTCCCCAATATTTAATTTATAGACCCCACTTGTGACGCACAGCCCTCCCTTTTTTTTTTTTTTTAGTATCCCTCCCCCTTCCCTCCACGTCCCTTCCCTTATTCTCCTATTCCTTTTCCCTTTTCCTCTCCCCCCTTTTAGTGAGGTGAGAGAGAATTCTCTGAAAAACAAATATGACAATTATTTACTCTTTGAGCCTCTTCTGATGAGAGTAAGATTTACACAATGAATCTCCCCCTCTCTAAATTCCCTCAGATATGGTGTATTTTCTATGCCTCTTCCTGGGATGTAGTTTCCCTCTTTTTATCACTCCCTCCCCTTTTTCTGATACTACCCCCTTCCCTTTACTACACCCCCTTCTTTTTTTTTTTTTCTTTTATATCAGTAAAATCAAATTATCCATGCATACTTTCTATATACCCACAACAGAGTTACAGTTCTCAAGGGTTCTGTGTACCTTTTTCTGTTTCTCTTCAGTCTTGTGGATGTAAATCAAATTTTTTGTTTAAGTCTGTTTTTTTTTCTTAGAAACATATGGAATTCCTCTATTTCATTGAATGACAATCTTCTTTCATGGGAAAAGATGCTAAACTTAGCTGGGTAGTTTATTCTTGGTTACAATCCTTGATCTTTTGCCTTTCGGAATATCAGGTTCCAGGCCCTTCTATCTTTTAATGTGGAGGCAGCCAGATCTTGTGTGACCCTTATTGTGGCACCTTGGTATTTAAATTGTTTTTTTTCTAGCTGCTTGCAGGATTTTCTCCTTTGCGTGGTAATTCTGCAGCTTAGCCACAATATTCCGTGGTATTCTTTTTTTAGGGTCTATTTCAGAAGGAGTTCGATGAATTCTTTCCACATCTACTTTCCCCTCTGTTTCTATTATCTCTGGACAGTTCTCTTTGATAATTTCCTGTAAAATAGAATCTAGGATCTTTTTTTGGTCATAGTTTTCGGGAAGTCCAATGATCCTCAGATTATCTCTCCTAGATCTATTTTCCAGGTCTATAGATTTTCCCAGTAAGTATTTGACGTTGTTCTCCAACTTCTCATTTTTTTTTTTTTTTTTTGTTTTGTTTGACTGATTCTTGGGTTCTCTGTGAATCATTCATTTCTATTTGTTCCATCCTGACTTTTAAGGAGTTATTTTCTTCTTTCACAGTTTTTAGTTCTTTTTATAAATGCCCAATTTCGTTTTTAAATGAATTATTTTGCTCTGTTGAATTGTTTTCCATTTCCTTAATTTTTTTTTTTTTTTGAGAATTATTTTCTTTTCCAATTCAGAAATCCTATTTTCTTGGGACTTTTTTATCTTCTCCAATTCAGAAATCCTATTTTCCTGTGATTTTTTTACCTTTTCTAATTCACAAATTTTGTTTCCCTGCATCTCCTGTGAATTTTTTATTTTTTCCAACTCCAATTTCAGGACGTTATTATTCTCTATCATAGCTTCCCTTTCCTTTCCCCATTTTTCTTCCCTGACTTTTGAGATTGAAGTAAAGAAGGCACAAAGCCCAGCCTATGCTTCCTGGTGGGGTGTGGATGTCTGCAGCAGGTGACGTGAAAAGCCCCTGTGCTCAAACTGGAAGTGTCTGCCAGAAACCGTGGCCCCTAGTTCAAAGGTTCTGCTTCTCTGGCACTTCCGGAGGTGAGTTCCACACCTGAGTTCCACCCCCTCCAGCTAAGCTAGGCAGTGTGTGTTGCCTTGGGCCGTATCAGCCCACTTGTCAATCTCTTAACTAGTCTTAGGTGGGGGCTGAGGCCAGATCTGCTGAGTCATCCCCAGGATCTAATCTATCTGAATTTTTAAGGTGTTTAGATTTCCCTTCTGAACTGTTATATTATAAGCAGTAGAAGAGCTAACAGCCTGTGCCAGATTCCTTTACCTCAGTGGCTTCTCTGATCCCAGAGCCCTTCCCAGCTCGATCGGCGCAGTATGCTAGCACCCAGCTGTCTGTGCTGGCCTCTCTTCTTCCTCCCCTGGGACGTAACCTCTTCTGTTGAAACTCCAGATTCTCTTCAGCTGGTAAGTTGTTCTTCCAGTCCTTGTGGTATCTATCAGTCCAGGGCTATTTCTGAGGCTGATTTATCTAATTGGTTGTGAGGGAGTAAGGACGTTCACAGAGTCGTGTGTTTCTTCTCTGCCATCTTGGCTCCGCCCCCTAAACAAAGTTTAACAAAAATTTAACAAAGTTTCCTTGTTACTCACACTTCTGAGTCAGAGAGACTTTTCCACTGAAATCTGGATTGGAGGCTTTTCCACTGGAGTCAGGATCTTGTCAGTCCCTGTTCAGGCACCAAAATGTGAAGGTCCGACCTAGCTCCTCTGAAGGGCTCAGAATCAGTCCTTGTCAGGATAAGCAAAAGTCCTTGCCCCATGTTTTGGACGCCAATATGTCAAGTTCTGTTGTCTCCAGAGACTGCTAATTGCACTCTGGGAGGAGATCTGCTGTGTCATCTCAATCTCTCAGCTGCCAACTCTGACCTAGAGTAGAGACTCTCCTTTCCCTGGCTCAATGTTGCTTCTTTTATCTTCCCAGAGAATGGGTGTGGAATAACTCGGAGGCTTCTGGGGAAAAAATTCTTCTACCAATGAACTTGCTCCTCTTAAACATTAAGCTCCTCCCCAGAAGTTCAAAGGGGTAAAACTCCCTTTAACGGCCGGAACTAAATAATTGTTAAGTACCCACTTAGCACTTAGTAAGAACCTAATATCTCATTATCTCATTAGCACTTAGTAAGAACCTAACAATGTATAGCTGAAAAAATAAAAATAAAATAAAAGTTTAATAGTTCTTTCTATTACCATTAAAATTTCTCCAGAATTTTATCACTTAAAACTTTTCTAAAATTTTGTTCATCTTCTTAAATTTTTTCTTATTTTTGGTTACATTTATTTAGTTCTAAGAGAGGAAATTGGAGGTGCTTCATTAGTATAATTTACTGTCTATTCCTATAACTCATTTAATTTCTCCTTTAAATGTGTTACAGTTATAAAATTAAGTGCATATAGGGTTAGAAACTATATTACTTTATTATGTTACATATTTTTAATAAAATATAGCTTTCTTACTTGTCTTTTCAAATTATTTTATTTTTACTTTTCTTCCTGTGTTTCTTATGTGACATAATTTCCCAATTTTTCCTCTCCCTTTCTTTGTGTCTCAGTGCATCCCTCTTTCTTATCCTTTTGTTTATTTTTAAAATTGCCAATAATACTCAATTTATACCCATGACCTGTCTCTATGTAAACTCCTAATTACTCTAATAATTATAAAATTCTTAAGAGTTTCTTCTTGCATAAAAAGGTAAATAAGTTAACCATATTGAATGCATTGTGATTTCTTCTTCTCTTTACATTTTTTTTTTTGTTTGTTTGTTTCTCTTGAATCTTATTTTTGAAAATCAGATTTTCTATGAAACTATCCTCTTTTAGTTAGGAATACTTCAAATTCTTGAGTTTGGGTAATTTTGTTTTTTCTCCTGAAGGTTTATATTTGGTTTTGTTAAAATTGGTTATTCTTGATTGTAATTCTGTTTGCCTTCTGTCATATTATATTCCAAGCTCTTTTCAAACTATAAAATCATGTCTGATTCTGAATGTAGCTTCTTAGAAGCTTTAGAAGACCTAATGTTCATAGAAGTTTTCATTTTAGGATCTTTAGGAGGTGAATGGTAGGTTCTTTTTTTGGTAATTTTATATATATGTATATATACATATATATACATATATATATATGTATATACACACACACATATATTACATATATATACATATATTACATATGTGTAAATGTGCATGCATATATACATATGCATGTGTATATACATATATAAATACACACATACACATACTGTATATCTATTGATCAATTGATCTACTTATGTTTCTATCTATATATTTGCTGAGGCCATTGTTGAACTCTCTGATGGCACTCTATCCACTTTGCCATGTAGCTGCACTCACTTTTTCAGTTTTACTTTTTTAACTTAAAAAAAAAAAAAAAAAAAAAAAACAGAAAAAAGTAAAACAGTAAACAAAACAAAACAGATCAGAACATTCTCATGTGTGCAATACAACATGATGGAGGATGCAGAATATATAACAATAAATTACTCATTCAAGAAAGTTTATATAATAATAGAAGCAATTATATTCATGAGTGTACTTCTTTTCTTTGCTTCCTTGTATGTTGCTCTTTTGTACTCTGCTGCATACTTTTTAAATTTTTTTTTCCCTTTCATTCCCCCTGCCTTGTCCAAGCAGATATAGTTTAACACTTGTATATACATATGCAGATTTATACATACACACAGGTACACTCTCTCCCCACATATACCCATGCCCACTCATATACATATACATTCACACTCACCCACAGACCTACATACATAAACACATATCTTTATATACACATACCATAAAACAACATGGATATATATACACATATACTCACACATATATACACATATATATGCATATATTATATATACATATACACATTTACCCATTCATAAATATGAATTTAAAATTATATTAATTAATGGCTGACATATAATACAGATATAAAATGTTTAAATTTGACTTTGTCTAAGATCAATGTATATATTATCCTATGATTTTAGGATATCATAATAGTTTTCCTTGATAAATTATTGAAATAGGATGTTGTTGAGGCTCTTTGGTTTGATAATGGCTTTCAGTTCAATAACTTAAAAATTTCTCTCCTTCATCTATTTTTGTTTGATTTTTCCCCAAGAGATTGCAAATTTATTGTTATTTTTATTGTTTCTTGAAATCTCATGTAATAATAAGCTTCTACTTGTCTAATTGTAAGGAATTAAAAATAGCTCATATGGACTTCTGGCCAAGATGGCAGCATGGAGGCAGATAGTTGCTTGAGCTCCGTGTTTTCTCTCAGGACTTACTTCATGACAAGGCTCAGAGTTAATGCTTGACCAGAAAAGAAACCCACAAATAATCACCAACAGAAGACATCCTTGAAATTCCCCAGAGAAGGTCTGTGTTTGTTTGGGGGAGGGTCGAACAGACTGGGTGCAGATTGAGGGCAGGCAAGCCAGAGCAAGACAGGCAGCTCACACAGCTCAGACAGGAGGGGGAGGGGTATGATCTCTGCCATTTCTTCAAAAAGACTTTTACCCCAGTGTAGATATTCCATCTTGGCAGCAAGCCAGGAGCAGTGTAGAGGGTGTAAACACCGGAGGTGAAGAATAAAACCCCGGCCAACCCAACCCCCACCTGGAGTGACTCAACACGTTCTTGGAGCCTCAGAGTGCAGACACAGTGCGGCCATAGCTGTCCTGTTAGTGGCTCGCTGCTGCCTTCCAACCCAGTCTGTAGAGGAAGCCCATTAACACCATCCAGCCCCATACCCCCCAAAATAGACCGATTGTTTCTCTTGTCAATTTGTTTTCTTCAATTCTGCTCTCACAAAATGAACAAAAAATTCAAAAGGGCTCTAACCATTGACAGCTTCTGTATGGAGAGAGAGCAGACTTCAAATACTGAGAACACTAAAAGCAGATTGTCCCCAGAGGAATCCCCTAAGGGGGATATGAGCTGCTGCTCATATCCAAAAGAATCTCATAGAGGAAATCAAAAAGGCTCTCACAAGAGAGCTAGAAGAGAAATGGGAAGCTTGGCAAGAGAGCCTGGAGAAGTCATTCCACGCATTTAAAGACACAGTGGATAAAGAAAACAAATCATTGAGAAACAAAATTAGTGAACTGGAAAAGGTAAACAACTCCAAGGAAAACAGGATTAGTGAGCTGGAAAAAGAAAACAGCTCTCTAAAAAATAAAATGGATAAAATGGGAAAAAAAATTCCATAGAAGAAAAAAACTCAAGAACACAATTGGACAATTACAAAAAAAATATAAAAAAAGTGAGTGAAGAAAATATATCATTGAAAATTAGACTCGAACAAGTAGAAATGAATGACACAAGGAGAATCAAGAAGTAGTCAAGCAAAACTAAAGAAATGAAACAATTGAAAAGAATGTCAAATACCTTATTAGAAAGACAACAGACCTGGAAAATAGATCCAGGAGAGACAATTTGAAAATAATCGGACTCCCTGAAAAATGGGAGGAAAAAAAGAGCTTGCACAGTATTTTTGAGGAAATTATCAAAGAGAACTGCCCAGACATTTTGGAAACAGAGGGTAAAATAGACACTGAAAAAATTCATTGATCACCTACTGAAAGGGACCCTAAAATCAAAACACCAAGAAATATAGTGGCCAAGTTCAAGAACCATCAGACAAAGGAAAAAATACTGTAAGCTGCTAGAAAAAAGCAATTCAGATATGGAGGAGCCACAATAAGGATAACCCAGGATCTAGCAGCATCCACATTAAAAGAACGAAGGGCCTGGAACATGATATTCTGAAAGGCTAAGGAACTTGGTATGCAGCCAAGAATAACTTACCCAGCAAAAATGAGCATGGTTTTCAGGGAAGAAGATGGACATTTAAAGAAATAAATGAATTCCATCTATTCTTGATAAAAAACCCAGACCTACATAAAATATTTGATCTTCAAACATTTCTAAATTTCTAAAAAGGTAAAAAGAAATCTTGAGAACTATACTTTGCCATAAAATATATATAAAGAACATATGTATAATTTGTCCTAGAAACTAGAGGTGGAAAGGAAATTATAAAAAAAAGTATTAAGTGGTGGTACTACATCTCATGAAGAGGCAAAGTTAAGCTATTATATCTGAGAGAAAGAAAGGAGGGAGATAAACATAGTGTGTAGCAATAGACATATTCGATTTATGGTAAAACTTCTTCCACTTCACTGAAAAGTGAGAGGGAAGGAGTAAGCTAAGGGGAAGGGAATACAGAAATTGTGAGGAAAAGGGGTAAAATAAGGGGAGGATCTTTAAGGTGAGGAAGGGATACTAAAAAGGGAGGGCTGTGAAAAGCAAGTGGTGTTCACAAGTTTAATACTGGGTAGGGGGGTAAGAGGGAAGGAAAGGAGAAAAGCATAAGCAGGGGTTAACAGGATGGCAAGCAATATAGAATTAGTCATTCTAACCATAAATGTGAATTGGGTAAACTCCCTCATAAAGAAGAAGCAGTTAGCAAACTGCATTAAAAGTCAGAATCCTACTATATGTTGGTTACAGGAAACACACCTGAAACAGGGTGATACATTCAAACTAAAAGTAAAAGGGTGGAGCAGAATCTACTATGATTCAGGCAAAGCCAAAAAAGCAGGAGTAGCCATCCTCAAGCAAAAAGTAAAATTGATCAAATTAAAAGAGATAAGGAAGGGCATTATATGCTGCTAAAGGATAGCATCAATAATGAAGCAATATCAATATTAAACATATACACTCCAAGTGGTGCAGCATCTAAATTCTTAAAACAGAAATTAAGAGAGCTGCAAGAGGAAATAGATAGCAAAACTATAATAGCGGGAGATCTCAACCTTGCACTCTCAGAATTAGATAAATCAAACCACAAAATAAATAAGAAAGAAGTCAAAGAATACTAGAAACGTTTGATATGATAGAACTTTGGTGAAAGCTAAATGGAGACAGAAAGGAGTATACTTTCTTCTCAGCAGTTCATGGAACCTATACAAAAATTTATCATATACTAGGACATAAAAACCTCAAAATCAAATTCAGTAAGGCAGAAATAGTAAATGCATCCTTTTCAGACCACAATGCAATGAAAATTACATTCAATAAAAAGCCAGGGGAAAACAGACCAAAAATTAATTGGAAACTAAATAATCTTATGCTAAATAATGATTGGGTAAAACAGCAAATCATAGACATAATTAATAACTTCACCCAAGAAAATGACAATAATGAGACATCATACCAAAATGTGTGGGATACAGCCAAAGCAGTAATGAGGGGAAGTTTTATATCTCTACAGGCCTACTTGCATAAAATAGAGAAAGAGAGGGCCAACGAATTGGGCTTACAACTAAAATTTCTAGAAAAGGAACAAATTAAAAACCCCCAGACAAACACAAAATTTGAAATTCAAAAAAAAAAAAAGGTGAGATTAATAAAATTGAAAGTAAAAAAAACTCTTGAATTAATTAATAAAACTAAGAGTTGGTTCTATGAAAAAACCTACAAAATAGACTAACCCTTAGTAAACCTGTTTTTAAAAAGTTAGGAGAAAAAGCAAATTATTAGTCTTGAAAATGAAAGGGGAGGACTCACCACTAATGAAGAGGAAATTAGAACAATAGTTAGGAGCTACTTTGCTCAACTTTATGCCAATAAATTCAATAACTTAAATGAAATGGAAGAATACCTTCAAAAATATAGCTTGCTCAGATTAACACAGGAAGAAGTAAGTGGTCTAAATAGTCCCATCTCAGAAAAAAGTAATAGAAGAAGCTATTAACCAACTCCCTAAGAAAAAATCCCCAGGACCAGATGCATTTACATGTGAATTCTACCAAACATTTAAAGAACAACTAACTCCAAGGCTATGTAAACTATTTGAAAAAATAGGGATTGAAGGAGTCCTACCAAATTCCTTCTATGACACAGACATGGTACTGATACCTAAACCAGGTAGATCGAAAACTGAGAAAGAAAACTATAGACCAATTTCCTTAATGAATATTGATGCTAAAATCTTAAATAAGATATTAGCAAAAAGACTTCAGAAAATCATCCCCAGGATAATACACTATGACCAAGTGGGATTTATACCAGGAATGCAGGGCTGGTTTAATATTAGGAAAACTATTAGTGTAATTGACCATATTAATAATTAAATTAATAAAAACCATATGATCATCTCAATAGATGCAGAAAAAGCATTTGATAAAATCCAACATCCATTCCTACTAAAAACTCTTGAGAGTATAGGAATAAATGGACTATTCCTTAAAATAATAAGGAGCATATATTTAAAACCTTTAGTAAACATCATATGTAATGGTGATAAACTAGAACCTTTCCCAGTAAGATCAGGAGTGAAACAAGGTTGCCCACTATCACCATTACTATTCAATATAGTACTAGAAATGCTAGCCTTGGCAATAAGAGCCGAGAAAGAGATTCAAGGACTTAGAGTAGGAAATGAGGAAATCAAACTATCACTCTTTGCAGATGACATGATGGTATACTTAGAGAACCCCAAAGACTCTGCTAAAAAGCTATTAGAAATAATTTAGAGTTTTAGCAAAATTGCAGGATACAAAATAAATCCACATAAATCCTCAGCATTTTTATACATTGCCAACACAATCCAAGAGCAACAGATACAAAGAGAAATTACATTGAAAATAACCGTCGATAGTATAAAATATTTGGGAATATATCGACCAAAGCAAAGTCAGGAATTATATGAGCAAAATTATGAAACACTTGCCACAAAAATAAAGTCAGATTTAAATGATTGGAAAGACATTCAATGCTCTTGGATAGGCCGAGCAAATATAATTAAGATGACAATAATCCCTCAACTAATCTATTTATTTAGTGCTATACCAATCAAACTCCCAAGAAACTATTTTAATGACCTAGAAAAAATAACAACAGAATTCATATGGAACAACAAAAGGTCGGGAATTTCAAGGGAAGTAAAAAAAAAAAAATTAAATGAAGGTAGTCTATCTGTAACTGATCTAGAACTACATTATAAAGCAACAGTCACCAAAACCATTTGATATTGGCTAAGAAATAGACTAGTTGATCAGTGGCATAGGTTAGGTTCACAGGGCAAGATAGTGAATAAAAATAGCAATCTAGTGTTTTACAAACCCAAAGATCCCAACTTTTGGGATAAGGATTCAATATTTGACAAAAACTGCTGGGAAACTGGAAATTAGTATGGCAGAAACTAGGCATGGACCCACATTTAACACCACATATTAAGATTAGATCAAAATGGGTCCAAAATTTAGGCATAAAGAACGAAATCATAAATAAGTTGGAGGAACATGGGATGGTTTACCTCTCAGACTAGTGGAGGAGGAAGGAGTTTGTGTCCAAGGGAGAACTAGAGACCATTATTGATCACAAAATAGAAAATTTTGATTATGCCAAATTAAAAAGTTTCTGCACAAACAAAACTAATGCAAACAAGATTAGAAGGGAAGTAAAAAATTGGGAAAACATTTTTATAGTTAAAGGTTCTGATAAAGGTCTCATCTCCAAAATATACAGAAAATTGACTTTAATTTATAAGAAATCAAGCCACTCTCCAATTGATAAATGGTCAAAGATATGAACAGACAATTTTCAGATGATGAAGTTGAAACTATTTCCACTCATATGAAAGAGTGTTCCAAGTCATTATTGATCAGAGAAATGCAAATTAAGACAACTCTGAGATATCATTACACACCTGTCTGATTGGCTAAGATGACAGGAACAAATAAGGATGAATGTTGGAGGGGCTGTGGGAAAACTGGGACACTGATGCGTTGTTGGTGGAGTTGTAAAAAATCCAACCATTCTGGAGAGCAATCTGGAATTATGCCCAAAAAGTTATCAAAATGTGCATACGCTTTGACCCAGCATTGCTACTACTGAGCTTATATCCCAAGGAAATACTAAAAATGGTGCCAAAATGTTTGTGGCAGCCCTTTTCATAGTGGCTAGAAACTGGAAAATGAATGGATGTCCATCAATTGGGGAATGGTTGGGTAAATTATGGTATATGAATGTTATGGAATATTATTGTTCTGTAATAAATGACCAACAGGAGGAATACAGAGTGGCTTGGAGAGACTTACATCAACTGATGCTGAGTGAATCGAGCAGAACTAGGGGATCATTATACACTTCAACAATGATACTGGAAGATGGTGGCATGGAGGCAGACAGCTGCTTGAGCTCTTCGTTTTCTCTCAGAACTTACTTCAAGACAAGCCTCTGAGTTAATGCTTGACCCAGAAAGAAATCCACAAAATATCACCAAGAGAAGACATCCTTGAAAGTCGCCAGAAAAGGTCTGTGTTTGCTCAGGGGAGGGTCAATCAAACTGGGCGCAGACTGAGGGCAGACAGCCAGAGCAAGACAGGCAGCTCACACAGCTCAGACCAGAGGGGGAGGGGTGTGATCTCTGCCATATCTGTGAAAGGGCTTTTTCCCCAGTGTGGATGCTCCATCTTGGCAGCAAGCCAGGAGCAGCGGAGAGGGTGTAAACACCGGAGGTGAAGATTAAAACCCCAGAAAGCCAGCGTCTCTCAGAGCCCGGCCACCCCCAACCCCCACCTGGACTGACTCGGTGCTTTCTCGGAGCCTCAGAGCACAGACTCAGTACAGTCATTGCTGTTCTGTTAGTGGCTCTCTGCTGCCCTACCCCCAGTCTGTAGAGGAAGCCCATTAATACCATCCAGCCCCATCCCCTGCAAAACAGACCAATTGTTTCTCTTGTCAGTTTGTTTTCTTTGATTCCTACTCTGACAAAATGAACAAAAAATTCAAAAGGGCTCTAACCATTGACAGCTTCTGTGTGGAGAGAGAGCAGACTTCAAATGCTGAGGAGACTAGGAACAGACTGTCCCCAGATGTATCCCCTGGGAGGAATATAAGCTGCTCCTCAATACAAAAGAATCTCATAGAGGAAATCAAAAAGGCTCTCACAAGAGAGCTGGAAGAGAAATGGGAAAAGGAAAGGGAAGCTTGGCAAGAGAGCCTGGAGAAGTCATCCCATGCATTCAAAAACATTGTAGATAAAGAAATCAAATCATTGAGAAACAAGATTAGTGAGCTGGAAAAGGTAAACAACTTCAAGGAAAACAGGATTAGTGAGCTGGAAAAAGAAATCAGCTCTCTAAAAAATAAAATGGATAAAATGGAAAAAAAATTCCATAGAAGATAAAAACTCAATTGGACAATTACAAAGAGATATAAAAAAAGTGAGTAAAGAAAATACATCATTGAAAATTAGACTTGAACAAGTAGAAATGAATGACACAAGGAGAATCAAGAAGTAGTCAAGCAAAACTAAAGAAATGAAACAATTGAAAAGAATGTCAAATACCTTATTAGAAAGACAACAGACCTGGAAAACAGATCCAGGAGAGACAATTTGAGAATAATCGGACTCCCTGAAAAATGGGAGGAAAAAAAAGAGCTTGGACACCATTTTAGAGGAAATTATCAAAGAGAACTGCCCAGACATTCTGGAAACAGAGGGTAAAATAGACATTGAAAAAATTCATCAATCACCTACTGAAAGGGACCCTAAAATCAAAACACCAAGAAATATAGTGGCCAAGTTCAAGAACCATCAGACAAAGGAAAAGATATTGGAAGCTGCTAGAAAAAAGCAATTCAGATATGGAGGATCCACAATAAGGATAACCCAGGATCTAGCAGCGTCCACATTAAAAGAACGCAGGGCCTGGAACATGATATTCCAAAAGGCTAAGGAACTTGGTATGCAGCCAAGAATAACTTACTCAGCAAGAATGAGCATCATTTTCCAGGGAAAAAGATGGACATTTAACTAAATAAATGAATTCCATCTATTCTTGATAAAAAACCCAGACCTATATAAAAGGTTTGATCTTCAAATACAGAACTCAAGAGATTTCTAAAAAGGTAAAAAGAAATCTTGAGAACTATACTTCTGTCAAAAAAATATGTAAAGAACATATGTACAATTTGTCTTAGAAACTAGAGGTGGAAAGGAGATTATGTCATAAAAAAGTGTAAAGTGGTGGTACTACATCTCATGAAGAGGCAAAGGTAACCTATTATATCTGAGAGAAAGAAAGGGGGGAGATGAACATAGCGTGTATCAATAGACATATTCGATTTATGGTGAAACTTCTTCCACTTCATTGAAAAGTGAAAGGGAAGGAGTAAGCTAAGGGGAAGGGAATACAGAAATTTCGAGGAAAAAAGGTAAAATAAGGGGAGGATCTTTAAGGTGGGGGAGGGATCCTAAAAAGGGAGGGCTGTGAAAAGCAAGTGGTGTTCACCAGTTTAATACTGGGTAGGAGGGTAAAAGGGAAGGAAAGGGGAAAAGCATAAGCAGGGGTTAATAGGATGGCAAGCAATATAGAATTAGTCCTTCTAACCATAAATGTGAATGGGGCAAACTGCCTCATAAAGAGGAAGCAATTAGCAGACTGGATTAAAAGTCAGAATCCTACTATATGTTGTTTACAGGAAACACACCTGAAACAGGGTGAGACATTCAAACTAAAAGTAAAAGGGTGGAGCAGAATCTACTATGCTTCAGGCAAAGCCAAAAAAGCAGGAGTAGCCATCCTCATCTCAGATCAAGCAAAAACAAAAATTTATCTAATTAAAAGAGATAAGGAAGGGCATTATATCCTGCTAAAGGGCAGCATCAATAATGAAGCAGTATCAATATTAAACATATATGCACCAAGTGGTGCATCATCTAAATTCTTAAAAGAGAAATTAAGAGAGCTGCAAGAGGAAATAGATAGCAAAACTATAATAGCGGGAGATCTCAACCTTGCACTCTCAGAATTAGATAAATCAAACCACAAAATAAATAAGAAAGAAGTCAAAGAGGTAAATAGAATACTAGAAAAGTTTGATATGATAGATCTTTGGCGAAAGCTAAATGGAGACAGAAAGGAATATACTTTCTTCTCAGCAGTTCATGGAACCTATACAAAAATTTATCATATACTAGGGCATAAAAACCTCAAAATCAAATGCAGTAAGGCAGAAATAGTAAATGCATCCTTTTCAGACCATAATGCAATCAAAATAACATTTAATAAAAAGCCAGGGGAAAATAGACCAAAAATTAATTGGAAACTAAATAATCTTATACTAAAGAATGATTGGGTAAAACAGCAAATCATAGACATAATTAATAACTTCACCCAAGAAAATGACAATAATGAGACATCATACCAAAATGTGTGGGATACAGCCAAAGCAGTAATGAGGGGAAGTTTTATATCTCTACAGGCCTACTTGCATAAAATAGAGAAAGAGAGGGCCAACGAATTGGGCTTACAACTAAAATTTCTAGAAAAGGAACAAATTAAAAACCCCCAGACAAACACAAAACATGAAATTCAAAAAATAAAAGGTTAGATTAATAAAATTGAAAGTAAAAAAACTATTGAATTAATTAATAAAACTAAGAGTTGGTTTTATGAAAAAACCAACAAAATAGACTAACCCTTAGTAAACCTGATTAAAAAAAGGAAAGAGAAAAAGCAAATTGATAGTCTTGAAAATGAAAAGGGTGAACTCACCACTAATGAAGAGGAAATTAGAACAATAGTTAGGAGCTACTTTGCTCAACTTTATGCCAATAAATTCAATAACTTAAATGAAATGGAAGAATACCTTCAAAAATATAGCTTGCTCAGATTAACACAGGAAGAAGTAAGTGGTCTAAATAGTCCCATCTCAGAAAAAAGTAATAGAAGAAGCTATTAACCAACTCCCTAAGAAAAAATCCCCAGGACCAGATGCATTTACATGTGAATTCTACCAAACATTTAAAGAACAACTAACTCCAAGGCTATGTAAACTATTTGAAAAAATAGGGATTGAAGGAGTCCTACCAAATTCCTTCTATGACACAGACATGGTACTGATACCTAAACCAGGTAGATCGAAAACTGAGAAAGAAAACTATAGACCAATTTCCTTAATGAATATTGATGCTAAAATCTTAAATAAGATATTAGCAAAAAGACTTCAGAAAATCATCCCCAGGAAAATACACTATGACCAAGTGGGATTTATACCAGGAATGCAGGGCTGGTTTAATATTAGGAAAACTATTAGTGTAATTGACCATATTAATAATTAAATTAATAAAAACCATATGATCATCTCAATAGATGCAGAAAAAGCATTTGATAAAATCCAACATCCATTCCTACTAAAAACTCTTGAGAGTATAGGAATAAATGGACTATTCCTTAAAATAATAAGGAGCATATATTTAAAACCTTTAGTAAACATCATATGTAATGGTGATAAACTAGAACCTTTCCCAGTAAGATCAGGAGTGAAACAAGGTTGCCCACTATCACCATTACTATTCAATATAGTACTAGAAATGCTAGCCTTGGCAATAAGAGCCGAGAAAGAGATTCAAGGACTTAGAGTAGGAAATGAGGAAATCAAACTATCACTCTTTGCAGATGACATGATGGTATACTTAGAGAACCCCAAAGACTCTGCTAAAAAGCTATTAGAAATAATTGAGAATTTTAGCAAAGTCGCAGGATACAAAATAAATCCACATAAATCCTCAGGATTTTTATACATTACCAACACAATCCAACAGCAAGAGATACAAAGAGAAATTCCATTCAAAATAACAGTCGATAGTATAAAATATTTGGGAATATATCTACCAAAGGAGAGTCAGGAATTATATGAGCAAAATTACAAAACACTTGCCACAAAAATAAAGTCAGATTTAAATAATTGGAAAGACATTCAGTGTTCTTGGATAGGCCGAGCGAATATAATAAAGATGACAATACTCCCCAAACTAATCTATTTGTTTAGTGCTATACCAATCAGACTCCCAAGAAACTATTTTAATGACCTAGAAAAAATAACAACAAAATTCATATGGAAGAATAAAAGGTCGAGAATTGCAAGGGAACTAATGAAAAAAAAACTCAGAGTAAGGTGGTCTAAGTGTACCTGATCTAAAGCTATATTATAAAGCAACAGTCACGAAAACCATTTGGTATTGGCTAAGAAATAGACTAGTTGATCAGTGGCATAGGTTAGGTTCACAGGGCAAGATAGTGAATAAAAATAGCAATCTAATCTTTGACAAACCCAAAGATCCCAAATTTTGGGATAAGAATTCATTATTTGACAAAAACTGCTGGGAAAACTGGAAATTAGTATGGCAGAAACTATGCATGGACCCGCATTTAACACCACATACTAAGATTAGATCAAAATGGGTCCAAGATTTAGGCATAAAGAATGAAATCATAAATAAATTGGAGGAACATGGGATAGTTTACCTCTCAGACTTGTGGAGGAGGAAGGAGTTTGTGTCCAAGGGAGAACTAGAGACCATTATTGATCACAAAATAGAAAATTTTGATTATGCCAAATTAAAAAGTTTCTGCACAAACAAAACTAATGCAAACAAGAATAGAAGGGAAGTAACAAATTGGGAAAACATTTTTACAGTTAAAGCTTCTGATAAAGGCCTCATCTCCAAAATATACAGAGAATTGACTTTAATTTATAAGAAATCAACCCATTCTCCAATTGATAAATGGTCAAAGGATATGAAGAGAAAATTTTCAGATGATGAAATTAAAACTATTTCCACTCATATGAAAGAGTGTTCCAAATCACTATTGATCAGAGAAATGCAAATTAAGACAACTCTGAGGTATCATTACACACCTGTCAGATTGGCTAAGATGACAGGAACAAATAACGATGAATGTTGGAGGGGCTGTGGGAAAACGGGAACACTGATGCATTGTTGGTGGAGTTGTGAAAGAATCCAACCATTCTGGAGAGCAATCTGGAATTATGCCCAAAAAGTTATCAAAATGTGCATACCCTTTGACCCAGCCATACTACCCCAAGGAACTACTAAAGAAGGGAAAGGGACCTGTATGTGCCAAAATGTTTGTGGCAGCCCTTTTCATAGTGGCTAGCAGCTGGAAGATGAATGGATGTCCATCAATTGGAGAATGGTTGGGTAAACTATGGTATATGAATGTTATGGAATATTATTGTTCTCTAAGAAATGACCAACAGGAGAAATACAGAGAGGCTTGGAGAGACTTACATCAA
Source organism: Sminthopsis crassicaudata (assembly GCF_048593235.1). Taxonomy (NCBI): domain Eukaryota; kingdom Metazoa; phylum Chordata; class Mammalia; order Dasyuromorphia; family Dasyuridae; genus Sminthopsis; species Sminthopsis crassicaudata. The sequence goes on along the minus strand of NC_133621.1, from coordinate 138,808,171 downwards.
CTGATGCTGAGTGAAACGAGCAGAACCAGAAGATTATTATTCACTTCAACAATGATACTGTATGAGGATGTATGCTGATGGAAGTGGATTTCTTCAACATAGAGAAAAGCTAATCCAATTCCAATTGATTAATGATGGACAGAACTAACTACATCCAGAAAAGGAACACTGGGAAGTGAGTGTAAACTGTTATTTTTACCTTCTGAATCCAATTCTTCCTGTGCAACAAAAAATTCGGTTCTACACACATATATTGTATCTAGAATATACTGTAATATATTTAACATATATAAGACTGCTTGCCATCTGGGGGAGGGGTTTGGGGGAGGAAGGGAAAAAAATCTGAATAGAAGTAAGTGCAAGGGATAATGTTGTAAAAAATTACCCATGCATATGTACTGTCAAAAAAATGTCATAATTATAAAAAAAAAAAAACAAAAAAAAAAAACAATGATACTGTATGAGGATGTATTCTGATGGAAGTGGATATCTTCAACATAGAGATGAGCTAATCCAATTCCATGTGATCAATGATTGACCAGAAAAGGTAACTGGGAAATGAGTTTAAACTGTGAGCATTGTTTTTTTTTTTTTTTTTTTTTTTTTGTTTGTTTGTTTGTTTGTTTTATTTTGTTTCTCTTCCCAGATTATTTTTAATAAGATCCTTCCTTTGCAACAACAACTACAACAAAATTCGGTTCTGCAATATATATTGTACCTAGGACATACTATAAGATATTTAATATGTATGGGAATGCCTGCCATCTAGGGGAGAGGGTGGAGGGAAGGAGGGGAAAAACTTGGAACAGAAGGGAGTACAAGAGATAATGTAAAAAAAAAATATTTACCTATGCATATGTACTGTCAAAGAAAATGTTATAATTATAAAAATTAATAAAAAATATCTCATATGTTGAGAAAGAAAACTTCAAAGATATTTTGTACTTTTTTTTCCCCATTTGGACAATTCTACTTATAAAAGAATATTTTCTTCAATATATTTTTGAACATTTTTGTCATTAGACAATTCTTTTTCTTAAGGTTTTCTCCTCAGTAGATCTTACATATATTTTATTACTTGTCCAATTCTTTTAATTAATTAATTCAATTAATTGAAAATTCTTTTAATCAACCTTCTTTTAAGGTGTAGTGTTTTTCAATATTTTATTTTTGTCTGTTTTACTAAGCTGTTGATTTTCTTGTCATACTTCTCTTGCATAACATTGATTTCTTCTTCTTCTTCTTCTTCTTTTTTTTTCTTTCTATTTTTCCTTTACTTCTTATTCCTATTTGAGCTCTTTCAAGAATTCTTTTAGGGCCTGTAAAAAATTCTTATTTTTCCTTGGGACTTTAAATACTTATCTAGACTGTGCTCTGGTTTTTATGTTGTTCTTTTTTGGTCACAGCACTAGTTTTCATTCTGACCTTGTGACTGAAACTAGGGTTCTACCTGCACTGCAGCCTCAATTGTCCTCCCCTCTGTCTTCTAATGAAATCATGCTCTCGAATCCTTTCTAAAACAGTTACTCAACTTGTAAAGGGCTGAAACTCTTGAGTTAATGAACTGAGGTCAGACAATAGAGCACTTGAGGTTAATTACTGATTGGATAATACTTTATAAGAATATGTTTTGAAAATAGCCCTTCCCACTATCCTGTGCTGGCCCAATCATTTGATGTATACAGAGAATTGTGGAAAGGGACTAGGGGATGGAGTGAGACTAGCCAGACTCACTTCTGGGCAGGAGATGAGGAGGTGAGGTCGCAGAGATCCTACACATCCATTCTCTTCACTTCTACCACTAAAGACCTAGAATAAAGACCAAGGACTTTTGCTTATCCTGACTCTGTGTGATTCTAAGGTATCCAGGGTGCTAATGAGGTCATCAAACAACTCACTCATATACACTTTCTATGCACTTTTTGCTATTAAAGGTGCAGTGCAGTTCAGTCCAAGGCTTGCTATTGCACAGTTATACAAACTCCATATTAGGGACTGTTTGGTAATCAGATCTTACCTCCACCCCAGTAAAATAAACCTTTTCGTGAAAATCTCCTAAATTGTCTTGGGTTAGGAAATCATTTTACTCCATATTTTGTTGATTCTATCTCTTTATAATTTTATTAATGGCACAATTCTAGAATTGTTTGGAGGGGAATTTGAGGGAGCATTGCTAGCTGCTTCTCTAATCCACTAACTTTAGGTCCTATATTTTTGTAAATTACAAAAAATCCCTTCATTTTAAAATCCTAAAATATTAAATGATTAAAGATCTCATAGAAATGACATTTTCTTATCTACCAGTATCATGCCATTATTTTTATATTATTTATCATCTATCCTATGCTAAAAATATGACAATAATTCCCTTTATTTTCTTGTACACTATCATGTCCCAAATATATTTATAAAATATAACCATGTTCCAGATATGACTGTAATGTAGAAAGCATCAATACAATTTTTAAAATATTACATGGCAACCATATTAAAGATTTTAAGTAATCAAAAAATATATGATCTTTCTTTTAAAGTGATTGACTACATAGAAATCAATCTCTCTCCTAATACTCAATTACTCCTGACTACTAAAGTTGCCTTTCCTATTAATTTATTTTGTAAGGAAAGAGTGAAGTAAATTGCATTTGAAAAATTATGCAATGACCTCAAAATTTCATTTTAAACACAAACTCTTCTTTGTAAGTTCAATATTCTTTTATTGAAGCTATATAACTACAATTCTTGGAGTCTCACAATCATTTAAAAAATAAATTTAAAAATCAAGCAAAGGCCAGTGGAAAGAAAAATGGAGGACATATATTGGCTACATGATATCATCAGTAATGACTCACATAAAAGAAGCTGGATAAGAGATTTAATTAAAGATATGTAGAAAAAGACATGAATGGGTCACATACCAAGATAAAAAGATAACAGATTAATTTTCTTTCTAATAATGTTAAGAAACCTAAAAGATCCTCAGCATTTTGTCTGAATAACCAGTGCAAGATTTAAGAAAGAACATTGATATAAATCTTATAGAATAAATGGAAAGATTAAATCTTTACTAAAAGAGAGATTAACAATGAACTCACAGATCTGTGGAAATTCTGAAATGGTTTATTGTTATATACAACTTTGGCTCTATGATCATTGGGTGATTTTATTTGACTATCCTTGATGCCTAGAATGCTCTCCCTCAACTTATATGTTAGACTTATCTGTCTTCCTTCAAGTCCCACCTAAAATCCTATCTTCTAAAGGAAGTATTTTCCAAACTTTTCAAATTGTAGAACATTTCCTCTTTTAATGATTACCAATTTTTACTATACATAGCCTTTTATAGATATTTGCTTATCATCTTACCCATTAGATTGTGAACTTCTTGAGGATAGGGTGTACCTTCTCCTATTTCATGTATTGCCAACATTTAGCAGAATGCCTGACATATAATAGGTGCTTCATAATTGTTTATTAACTGTAATGTGCGTTCTATAGCCCCCACACCAGTATGTCAAAATATACCATCCAGATTGGCTCTCTGGAGGATCTCAGAACCAGCCTGAGTCCTTGGTCTTAGTGGAGGAGTGATGGAGGCAGGAAACCCACTAAGCTGGTCAAAGATGAAGTCCATTTATTTCAAGTCTTCTCAGCTCCAAAATACATTAGCACAATTACATTACTACAACACACTGAGCATTGTGTAACTATAGTACCATTACATCACCACTGCATACTGAGAAAGTGCTAACTATAAACACTCTGCTGTTGATATGTAAAAGCCTAAGTATCCCTTGCTTTAAGTAGAACACAGAAGGTCACACCCTATTTGACTTCTCAGAAAGGGTGAGTTGCTCCAAGGGGAGATGGGGAGCCAAACCAGAAAGACATTGTCAGCAGGTTCCTTCTGGGCTGAATGTTTTTATACCTCACCAGAGCTCCCCTCCTATCTGTGGTTCTCTATAATCAACCATATGGTATCACACATTTATATACATCTAAATGTTTATGTGCATATATCATTATCTTTCAAATACATGTGTATATATGTGTGTGCATGTATGTGTGTGTATACTATGTATATATACACATATACACAGTATTTCAAAAAATGTACATATAGTTTTGTCAAACACAAAAATTTAAGAGTATCTTCTCTAGAAAAACTGCAGGTTCATATTCAGTTTCTTTTTTAAATATTTTAAATATTTTTCTGCTTATACACATATATTAACTTTTTAAATACACATTTCTTTTTCAATGATGTTGAGAGAAAACTCAGAAGAAAAGGGGAAAAATCACAGGAGAGGCAAAAACAGAAAAAAGTGAACATAGCCTGTGTTGATTTACATTTAATCTCCTTAGGTTTTTTTTTTTGTTTGTTTGTTTTGCTTTTTTTTTTTTTTTTTTTTTTTTTTTTTTCTGCATGAAGATGCCATGTTCTGTCCAAAATTTATTGGGATTGCATTTGATCATTTGAATCACTAAGAAGAACCAAATCTTTCATAGGTGATCATCACACAATCATGCTGTTACTATATAAAATGTATACCTGGTTCTGCTTGTTTCACTCAGCATTAGCTCATGTCAATTGTTCCAGGCATTTCTAAAAGTGGCTTGTTCGTCTTTTTTTTTTTTTTTTTAATAGAACAATTTTATTCCATTACCTTCACATACCACGACTTATTCAGTCATTTCTGAATTGATGGGCATCTGCTCATTTTCTAATTCTTTGCAACTACAAAAAGAGCTGCTACAAACATTCTTGCACATGTAGGTCCTTTCCCCTCTATGATATTTTTGGAGTATAGATCCAGTAGTGACACTGCTGGGTCAAATGGTATGCACAGTTTTATAGCCCAGTGGACATGGTTCCAAATTGCTCTCCAGAATGGTTGGATCATTTCACATCATTAGTATCCCATTCATCATTAGTATCCCAGTTTTTCTACATTCCCTCCAATATTTATTATTTTCTCTGCCAGTAATCTTAGTCAATCTAAGAAGTGTAAGTGGTACCTAAGAGTTGTTTTAATTTGCATTTCTTTAATCAATAGTGATTTGGAGCTTTTTTTTCCCCATATGGCTATAGATGGCTTTAATTTCATAATCTGAAAATTTGTCTGTGTGAAAAAATGTGTTTGTCCATTTTGCCTTACATATTGTTCTCTGGTTCTTCTTTGGTCATAAATTCCTCCCTTCTCCAAAGATCTGATAGGTAAATTTTCCCTTGCTCTCCTAATTTGCTTATGGTATCACCCTTTATGCCCAGATTATGTGCCCATTATTGAATCAACTTTTGAATGCATATGCATTCACCTACTGTTTACCTCCTTTAAAAAACACTCATAATATTCTTGTACTCTAATTTTGTGATGTTATAAATGTACCCACTATTGAATCATCTCTTTACTTGAAAAGGATTTAAGATCAGTTATGAAGGATTTGGTATGCAGAAGTAAATTGAAAATGGTGAGTGCAGTGGATAGAGCTTTGTGCCTCACATGCTTACTAGTTGTATGACCCTAACAAAATCACTTTTGCTTTCCTCAACCATAAAATTGCTGAACACAGTGATTGGCAGATATTAAATGTTTAATATATGCTTCCTCTCCAGCTTCAAACCTTCAGCCCCTTTCATGAATAATCAGATACCATCTTAGATATACTCTGTGACTTGGTTCACAACCAGTATGGAATAAACATAAGATAAACAGGTAGATATATGCCATATAACAGCCTGCTTACTTTCCTTGGAAGTACACCAGCCAGAGTTATATATTAGAATGCAGACAGAAGTGACAATGATAAACCTCTTTGAGCAACTACAAGTTCTCAGGGCCTTACTTGCTTTCTAGTTCCATATTTTCTTTCAAACTAAATAGAGATTTTTCCAGAGACTGCCTAATTCTATGAGTGTACTACTTCTAAAGATAGTGAGCTAAAGTTCTCTTATTTTCTTATGTATGAGTGAAGTTTTCAGTGTTTATCACCAATGTGCATTCTCATAGAGGGTGCTCTGTCAAAACTCCCTAACAGTACTAACATTATCTTTTCTTTAAAGGTTTGAGTTCCAAATTCTATTCCTTTCTACCTCTTGTCGTAATCCTTTACCTCCTTCCTGAGATGGTATGCAATCAGATGTAGGCTTTACATGCTTAATTACAATAAAACATTTACATTATTAGTCATTTTGTAATGGAAGACTCAAAAGAATTAAATGAAAACAGCACACTTCAGTGTGCATTCAGTCAATATCAATTCTTTTCCTCGAGGCAGATAGTATTATTTATCCTTCATTGCCTTGGGATAATCCTGGATGTTTGCATTGCTGACAATATCTTTCATTCAAGACAATCAAACAATATTAGTGTTATTGTGTATAATGTTCTCCAGGTACTGTTAACTTCACTATGCATCAGTTAACATTTAAGTCTTTCAAAACATTTATGAAATCATCCTGCTTGTTATTTCTTATGACACCATAATATTCCATTACAATCAAAAAGCACAACTTCTTTAGCAATTCCCCAAATTGAGGCACATCCAATGGACTTCCATTTTTTTTTTATTTTAAAGATTTTTTATTTTCAAAACATATACAAATAAAGTTTTCAGCATTCAGCCCTCCAAATCCCAGTGTTTCAATTTTTTTTCTCCTTCCCTTCAGTTTTAAAGTGGATATGAATCATTGAAATATTGAAAAACTGTACTAATGATTTGAAGAGGCACTTATTGCCCCATATTAAACTTTTTGGTGAAGTATTGGAGTCTTTTTTATTTATATTTTTTGCAAATTATAATTTTTCTATTAATTAAGGTGATTGACTTGAATGTATAAGGAAGTTTCAATTACATGATGAAAATCTCATAATCTTAGTTTATGATTTAGTCTGTAATTATTCATTACTAACATCTGTTTTTATCAATATTTGATTGGCTTGTCAAACTATTAATCAATTATATTTTAATGATCTTGGTATCCAAACTCAATAATATGTATTGGTTTACTATGGTTTCTTGTTAATTCAATTCTGCTTTTATGATCTTGAGCTAATTTCAATGTTTAGTTTAATATTAAATTTACTTCATTGTAATTTTCAATTTTTATATCAGGTATATTTTCAGAATTCAAGAGCAAGAAGTCTTAAAAACTTTTAAATGATTGATCCCACCTACATACTGTTATATTGCTACTATACAAATAAACACACATACATATACATGCATACATAAACATGGGCCAATATTTACCTACCTTGTTTAAATGTTACATAATGGAATTTTTGAATCATATGAATATTCATAAAGTGGATATGTTTCAATAGCAAAACATAATAAATATTGATCAAAGTCCTTAAAAATTTAATGTTTATATAGAATGCTTTTTTTGTGTGATTTTTTCTTTATCTGATATAATTCCAAAGATTGATCATTTCTTGATTATTTACAAAGATGAATGGCATCTAAAAGCATTTTATTTAGTTTTGAAATGCCATGTATTACTCTTTACTCTGGATTTTATTTTATAATGATGCTTCTCTTTGAGTGATGGAAAACTTAATTTGTATTTTCTGAGAGAAGAATGCTAAATAGTAGTGGAATCTGCCTTGAATGAATGGAAGGAGGACACTCATAGAATTATGGAATTTTGACTAATAGAAACCACTGAACCGAAATACTTCATTTTATAGATGAGAAAACAAAGGCTCAGAGAGATAAAATCACTCACCTGAAACTTTACAAATAGATAATAACTGAGAAAGAATAAAAACAATGATTTCCAAACTAATATTCTTTCAATAAAACCATTCTGATTTTGAATCCATATAATTGAGTGCTGTCTTTACATATCAAACTTAGATTTTATATAAGCAGTAAATTAAATGTGACATTTTCTGCCATTTCTCATTATATATGTGCACTTCCAGGATACATACACTAAAAAAATAATTAAATTTGATAGTTGTGTTTATTAATTGGCTTCATTATGGTACTTAAGCTCATATAAATGGACCTTTTCTCTTCCAAGGCAGGTCTTATAAAGGATATATTCTATACCTGGTGGTAAGATGAGGTGGACTAAAATTCAGGCACTCACATTTACCAGGTACAGGATTGTCTCTTAAATTTTGAGATGCTCAATTTTCCATTTGTTAAAAAAGGTTATGGTCATAATACTTGTACTCTTTGCCTCATAATGTCTGAGTATTAATATATACAAAATGATTAAAAGTACTATATGAATTTAAAGAGTGAAAATTAAAAGGTAGGATTATGGCTCAGAGATTGAAATAAAATTAAAGGTTCACAGATTTATTGGAGTCCTATGTAATTGACCAATTTGTAGCACCTTATATAACAATTTAAATAAGGACACACACCCACACCTACATCCATACCCACATACACACACACGTACACACACACAATGAAGTTAAAAAAAGAAAATATTTTGCAAAGTTAAAAAAAATGGTATATACTTGTGTTGATCCTTATTCTTTCTGTATCTCCTCTGCTTTTATCTCTTTGTGTGTCTTTTTTCTTTCTGGTTGTTTCTATATCCTTATCTCTTGCTTTAATTTCATTTTTACCTGCTTAAGTAGCACAATTAGGGCTGGTAGAGTGACTAAATATAGTAACTTCACTGTTCTTGATAAAAGAGTCTGTTGTTTCAAAGCAAAACAACAACAAAAATCTGCCTTCCTCTGTCATTTAGATGCCTAGGACACTTTTCAGGGAGTTAAGTATCACACTATATGAGCAAGTCTGCTAGAGGTCTCTTTTTCATCTTGAATTTTCCTATGGGAACCAGATCCAGCTTATTCAAATGTAATCTATGCCTTTATAACTGCATCAATTCCATATCTAAGGTGAATATTAGTAGCCATCTTGTTCATGAATCTTCCCATGGTGTCATTGGGTAACTTCTGGCTGTTCACCTCAGGACATATTGTTTACCACTTAGGAAGATTTTTCCAGAGCAGTCCATCCAAAATTATTCAAACTTGAAACTGCTTGGATAAAACACCAGACCTGGAGTCATGAAAGCCTGACACCTACTAGAGATGTGACCCTAGCCAAGTCATTTAGCCTCTCTTTGCCTTGGTTTCCTTACTTGTAAAATGGGAATATTAACAGCTTCTATCTCATAAAATTGCTGTGAGGATTAAGCAAGATAATATTTGTAAAGAAGTACTTTGCAAATTTGTTGGCATATAATAAGGAGATCCTATGTAAATACTTATTCCCATCCTGGGACTATTTGAAACTCCCTAGTGAGATGCAGGGCTTCTGGGTATCACAGGATTAAATTTCTTCCCTTACAGTAATATTCAGAAATTACAATAGGACCCTGAATAGTTTAATCACTTTTCTCCCCCAAATGGATTTTTCTTTAGGCACTTATAATCTGTTTGATCCTATTTCTCAATAATTAGCAATGTACCATCTAGTCATGCTATTACAAGTGAAAGATGAAATGATTGAGAGAACAAAGAGTCAATCTTCCAAGCATATAAATTTGTTAAACCTGCTAAATGAACCCGGACCAGGTTCCTCAGCTTTTGTACTAGACCCTAAGTTCAGAGGGAGTAGATTTCAATGCATTTGGTATAATTAAACAGATAAGACCAATTAACTACAAGAAAACAGTTAACTATGATAAAAATATAGGCAATATGATTTCGAATTAAAAGAAAAATCAAGGAATTTCCAAAATGGAAGGGGAACACAAAACAGGATCAATAAATTTCCTAAAATCATAAAAGGAGGTATACAACTTCCCTTGAATATAGATTCAATAAAAGGAGCATAGAAACAATAATTGATTGACCAATAGAGAACCACTTTTCAAGTAAGGCATACAGGTTGGTTGAGATGTATAGTTGTGAGAAAACTCCTAGATCAATTCTTATATCTGACTGGGTTTTTGGTCAACATAATGTAAATCCTTTGTTAAGGATTTCCAAGCAGCAGATAGAGGTGGACAAGCTTTTTACCCATTCAGCGATAGGCTAAAACAAAGGAATAATGTTTTCTCACAATTTCCATAATGGAATAAAGTTTTTTTACTAGACAGAAATTAGATTGGGTATGTAATTGAATAGATCCAGAATTGATTGTGGTTCACAGAATTGATTGTGATGTCTAGACAGGGACAAAGTTGGGATGGCAGTCTGGAAGGAGAGAGTCTAGACTGGAAGAAGAACAAGACTCCCCGGGAGAACTTCAGGGAAGCTTGAGGAGATTCAGAGCCAGGATTTAGGAAGAAAAGGATTCAAGATTCTACCTTCGCTCTGGCTGGAGCTCCAGAAGTCTCCCAAGAAATCTGTTCACAGAGGAAAAGATTTTACAGAAAAGAGACCTCCTCCTAGAGAAGGATTATAACTGAGAGACTATCAGGTCATTACAAATTGGCTATTGCTATTACCTCTTTACTTTCACTTCCAATATCTCTTATTATTTTATTCACCTCAATACTCTTCTCATGCCAGTAATTCTGAATCCCTAATATAATTGTACAAATCCTGTTCCAACTCCCCATTGCCCACTCCAATACTCGCAGCATCCTGGTTCTGCTTATTTCACTTAACATCAGTTCCTGTAAATCTTTCCAGGCCCTTCTAAAATCAACTTGTTCATCATTTTTATAGATCAATAATATTACCTTACCTTCATATACCACAATATATTCAGTTATTCCCCTATTGATGGCCATCTACCTTTTTTTTTTTCAACTCTTTGCTACTACAAAAAGAGCTGCTACAAACATTTTTCACATGTGAGTCCTTTTTCCTTCTTTATGATTTATGAGTAGAATATCTTGAAAGGCAGAATTGGCCAAATTGAAAAAAAAAAGATATAGAAAAATTTTACTGAAGAGAACTCCTTAAAAAACAGAATTGACCAAATGAAGAAAGAAGGCACAAAAATTAATTGAGGAAAAGAACTTAAAAATGCAATTGGCCACATGGAAAAAAGGAAGTACAAAACCTTGTTGAAGAAAGTAATTTCCTAAAAATTAGAATTGATCAAGTGGCTGCCAGTGGCTCTTTGAGACATCAAGAAATCAAAAAAAAAAAAAAAAAAAAAAACCGAAAAGTTAAAAAAAAAATTAGAAGGTGATGTGTGATATGTCATGAGAAAAAACAGCATTCTGGAAAATAGAGGAGAGATAAGTTAAAATTTAATTTACTACCTGAAAACGATGATAAAATCAAACAGGCTAGATATCATTTTATTCCCCCCCCCAATTTATTTATTTATTTTAGATAATACCTTTTTATTATCAAAACATGCAAAAATTGTTTTGAACATTCAGCCTTGCAAAACCTTGTGTTCAAATTTTTTTCTCCCTCCCTTACTCTCACCCCCAGTAAGCAAACCAATATATGTTAATTATAAGCGTCCAATTCTTCTATATGATTTTCCACAATTATTGTGTTGTCCAATAAAAATCAGATCAAAAAGGAAAAAAAAATAAAAATGAAGCAAACAACAAAATGTTAAAATATCATGTGGTAATCCACAATCAGTCCAGACACACCCCTTTCTGGTTGTAGATGAAAGAGACCCCAAAATGAAAACTTCCAGGAATAGTATATCCAAATTTTGAAAGTCAAGGAGAAAATATTGCAAGAAGTCAGAAAGAAACTATTCAAATATCATGGAGCCATAGCCAGGATAATAAAAAATGTTTTCCAACTACTCTCCTAAAGGACTGGAGTTCTTGGAATATGATATTACAATGGGGCAAAGGATTTAGGATGAAAGTCAAGAATCGCTTACCCAGAAAAACTAAGTATAAAAATTTTGGGGGGGTGGATGATGAATAGATATTTCATAATAGTGGACTTTCAAGCATCTTTGGTAAAACAACTAGAACCAAATAGAAAATGTTACTTTCAAGCATAAGACTCAAGAGAATTATAAAAACTTAAACAGGAAAGAAATAATAAAGAACTTAATAAGGTTAAACTGTTTGCATTTCCACATGGGAAAATCATGTTTGTAACTCAAGAAATTTCTCATCATTGAAGTAGTTAAAAGGCACGTATGTAGACAGAGTGCACAGTTATGAATTGAATAAGATAGAATTATATCTAAAAATAAAATTGAGGGGTGAAAAGGAAAAAAATGAGGGGAGAAAAGGAGAAGAATGAATTAAATTATATCACATAAAAGAGTCAAGAAATATCCTTTGAAATAAAAAGAAAATGGAGGATAAGGGAGAATTAGTGAATTTTATTTTAATTAGAATTGGCTCCAAGAGGGAAAATCATACATTCAGTTGGGTATAGAAATCTATATTACTCTACAAGGAATAAAGATGAGAAAAAAGAGAAGAGAAGAGAGAGATCTCATAAAAGGGAGAGTAGACTGGAAAAGCTTTTATCAGAAGTAAAACACTTTTGAGAAGGGACAAGTGAAAGATGAGGGAGAATAGAATAAACAGAGTGAAAAGAGGTAATATAGTTAGCAGTGATAAATGAGAAAAATGCAAAATAAATTTCTTTCAAATGAATAGAGAAATGAATCAGATTAAAAATAACAGCTATTCCTAAATTGAAAAATGACAAAAATATGAATAGTTTTCAGATGATATAATCAAAGCTATCTATAGGCATTTGAAAAAAAAAATGTTCTGAATCTCTACAAAATAGAGAAATGCAAATTAAACCTATCCTGAGGTTATAATACAGCTATTAGATTAACTAGTAGGATAGAAAAGAAAAAATGACAAAATTTGGAGGCTATATGGAGAAACTGAGACACTAATATATGGTTGGTAGAGTTATGAATTGATTCAACCATTATGAAGAGCAATTTGAATTCTGCTCAAATGTTTATAGCAGCTGTTTTCTGGTGGCAAAAATTTGAAATTGAAGTGACAGCTATAAATGGAGAAAGTAGCTAAACAATTTGTGGTATATGATTATGATAGAATACTATTATCCTGTAAAAAAAAATTAAGAGATAGAAATTTTCAGATAAGCCTGGAAAATTTTAAATGAACTTATAGAAAGTGAAATGAGTTGAATTAGAACATTGCAAACACAGTAATAGAAACACTGTAAGTTGATCAACTATGAATGACTTAGCTAGTCTCAACAATACAGTGATTAAAGACAATTCTGAACTGCATATGAAAAATGCAATCAATCCCCCAAGGAAAGAACTGATTATTTCTGACTCCAGATTAAAGCCTTCTTCATCTCCTTCTCTTCCCCCTTCTCCTTCTCCTTCTCCTCATCCTCCTCTCTTCTTCCTCTTTTCTCTTCTCCTCTTTTCTCCCTCCTACCTTCTCCTCCTTCCTCCTATCTCTTCCCCTCCTCCCTTCTTCCCCCTCCCTCCTTCCTTCTCTTTTTCCCTCCTTTCTTCCCTCCTTTCTTCTCCTCCTCCCTTTTTGTCCTCTCTTCTCTATCCTCCCTTCTTCTTCCTCCTCCCTTCTTCCTTCTCTCTTCTCCCTTCTCCTCCCCCTCCTCCCTTCTTCCCCTCTCTCCTTCCTTTCCCCCCTCCTTTCTTTTCCTCCTCCTCCATTCTCCTCCCCCTTCTCCCTTCTCCTCCTCACTTCTCCTTCTTCTTTCTTCACCCTTTTCTCCCTTCTCCCTTCTTCTCTTCCCTTCTCCTGTCTTCTTATATAAATTTTCCATGACCTAACATGTTTAACCCATATGAAATGGTTTGAAAACTCAACTTTATAAATAAGTATTGAAATTCATTTTTACATGTAAATGGGTAAAAGCAAATTACTAAATCAAAAAAGGGAAAAGGCAACCACAACTAAGTGCCACTATTTTTTTTTTACTTTTTTCTCTTTTGAAATCAGTGGTTTTACTTCTGAATTCATCATTCAACTAATCGTGCTTTCTCCAAAATTACCAATATTCATCTCTCTCTTTGAAATGTGTATAAGATATATTAGATAATTTTATTTATCATTCATTTTTCAAAATTTGATTTACAAATTCTCTTCATCCAACCTCTCCACAAAACCATTGATAAGGCAAAAAATGCTATATCAATTATACACAGAAAATCATTCCAAATATATTTCCATGTTACCAAAAAAAAGCAAGAAGAATAAAGTGGATAAAAATTATGCTTCATGGCTCTACTCAGATTGCATGAATTTTTCCTCTTAGAGGTGGGAAAGAATTTTCATCATCAAGTCCTTCAAAATTCTCTTTATAATTATATTTATCATAATAGCTAAGTCATTCATAATTGATCATTATTTTTCCTAGTATATTAATTTTGATACATATTTTGTAACAAGCCCTCCTGGCAGTTACAATTACTAGTTTGTCCTAGGCCCAACAGAGTAACTTTGACCACTGACCTTTGCAGTGTCAACTCTACCTGGCTGGGCTCCTCTGAGGCCTTCAAAAGTCTCTGGCCACGATCTCTTGAATCTAAAGCTTCATAACTGGTAGAGCACTCAAGAACAGCCACATGTAATCTTAAAAGCCTTTATTATACCTACTCACACGCTGACTTGATGCCCTGACTTGTTGGTTCCCTAGTGAACACCTGGTCTGAAGACCCACATGTTCGCTCCCAAAATCCTTACCTCTCTGGGCTATCCATCCGCTTGGCTTTGCTTGGCTATCCCAGGTTAGGTTTATTTATATTTATGTATCATGTCCTGAGAGAAAAATCAAAGCAAAGGGGAAAAACCATGGGAGAAAAAAAAACACACACAAAACAAAACAAAACAAAACAAAACAGAAAAAAGAAATGAACATAGCATTTATTGATTTACATTGTCTCCTTAGTTCTTTTTCTGAATGCAGATGGCATTTTCTGTCCAGTTTATTGGGATTGCTTTGAATATACTGAGAAGAGGCAAGCCTTTCATAGTTTATCATTGCAAAGTCTTGCTGTTATTGTGTAAAATGTATTTTTGGTTCTGCTCATTCCACTCAGCATCAGTTCATGTAGATCTTTCCAGGCTTTTCTATAATTAGCTCATTTATCATTTTTTATTGAAAAATAATATTCCATTATCTTCATGTACTACAACTTGTTCAACCATTCCCCAATTGATTGGTATTCAATCATTTTCTAATTACCCTCCTATATGATTTTCTTGGGATACAGAGCCAGTAATAGCACTGCTGATTCAAAAGGTATGCACAGTTTTATATATATATATATATATATATATATATATATATATATATATATATATATATATATATATATATAACAGAATATCTAGAATATATTTATACATTCTAGATATGTCTCCAGATTTGTTGGCTCATTTCACAGCTCCACCAACAATGAATGTATTTATCAGAAATACTTGCTGTAATGATTTCCCCCCAGCTTTGTACTTCCCTTTTCATCTTGTTTCTGTTGGTTTTGTTTGTACAAAAACTTTTAAATTTAATTATAATAGGTCTTTTGTACCTCTTCATATGAACTAATTGCCCATTATATCCAGTCTTTCCTTTTTTTCCAGTACAAACCTTTTCCCATCCTTTAGAATCTTTACTTTGATGTCATTACTTCAGAATACATTTACAACCATATCCTCTGTTCATGTGAGGCCCCATGGTAGACTTCTGTTCTAATAACAGATACAATTCTCAAGAATTACAAATATTGTTTTTCCATCTAGAGATATAAATAGTTTAACCTTTAAATATATAGTTTTCCCCCATTTACCCTTATAAGTTTCTCTTGAGTCCTGTATTTGAAGATTAAAGTTTGTGTTTAATTGTTTTGTTTTGTTTTGTTTTTTCAATAGAAATGATTAAAAGTCTCATTTCCTTGAAGCTCCATCTTCTCCCCACAAGATGATTCTGAGCCTCACTAGGTAGTTAATCCTTATTTTTTCCTAAAGATTATAGTTTTGGAGTTTTGTAACAATGTTCCTTGGGGCTTTCCTTGTGGGATCTCTTTACAAAGGTGATGGATTGATTCTTTCAATAAATATTTTCCCCTCTGTTTTTAGAATATCAGAGTATTTTTCCTTAATGATCTCTTATAAAATACTATCCAGGCTCTTCTTTTTGGTATGACATTCATATAGGCCATTAATTTTTAAATTGTCTTTTCTGCATCTATTTTTGAGGTCAGCTATTTTGCTAATAAGGCATTTTACATTTTCTTCTATTTTTTCATTATTTTTAGGTTCTTTGATTCTTGCTGTCTCACAAGTTCATTAGCTTCCATTTGTCATGTTCTGATTTTTTGTGGTTTTCTGCAGTTATCTTTTGTATCTCTTTTTCCATTTGGTTTATTCTATTGTTCAAGTTTTCTTTTCTAAAGGATTTTTTTTAATTTTTTATTTTCAAAACATATGCATGGATAACTTTTCAATATTAAGCCTTGCAAAACCCTGTGTTCTCTAGTTGTTCTTTGGGCATAAACTCTTCCATTTTCCAAAGATCTGATAGTTAAATTATCTCTTGTTCTCCTAATTTGTTTGTAGTATCATCATTTATCACCAAATCATGTACCCATTTTGACCTTATGCTGGTATGGGGTGTAAGATGCAGGTCTATGCTGATTTTCTGACATATTGTTTTCTAATTTTCCCAGCAATTTTGTCAAATACTTAATTCTTAATACTGAATCTGGAGTTTGAGGATTTACCAATACTAGATTTCTATAAGTCTTGATTATTGTATTGTGCATCTAAACTATTCTACTGATCTACCACTCCATTTCTTAGCCAATACCAAATGCTTTTTAATTACTGCTGCTTTATAATATAATTTTAGATTTGACACTGCAAAAGTACCTTTCTTTGAATTTTTTTCATGAAATCCCTTATCTTGATATTTTGTTCTTCCAGATGAATTTTATTAATTTTTTTTAGTTCCATAAAATTATTTTTGATAGTCTAATTGGTATAGTGCTGAGCACATAGATCAATTTAGGAAAAATTGTAATTTTTATTATATTAGCTTGGCCTACTCCTGAGCAATTATTTTCCCAATTTTTTAGATCTCACTTATGTCACAAGTGTTTTTGTAACAAGTATTCATTGACCTAGTAGTGCTAACACTGGATCTGTAGCAATCATAAAGAAGAGAAAAGAATATATATGTACAAAAAATGTTTATAGCAGCTCTTTTTGTGGTAGTAAAGACTTGGAAAATGCTGAGCAAGTTGTAGTATATGAATATAATGAAATATTATTTTTCTATAAAAATTAATAAATTGATGTTAGAAAGGCCAGGAGAGATGCACATGATCTCATGCTGAAGGAAACAAGCAGAACAAGGAATACATCGTACACAATAATAGCAAGAATGTGTCATGATTAACTAGAACTATGGTTCTTCTCATGATCCAAAGCAATCCCAGTGGAGAGAAAATGCCATCTGCATCAGAAAAAAGAACTATGGAAACTGAATGTAAATGAACACATGATATGTTCACTTCTTTTTTTGTTGTTTTTATTTTTTTCTCTTCCATGGATTTTCTCTTTTGCTCTGAGTTTTCTCTTCTTATAATTCATAAATCAATGTATATTAAAATCATTAAATTAAAAGTCTTGTAGAATTAGCCTGAATCACCTCATTGTTGAAAAGAACTATGTGCATTAGAATTGATTGTTGCATAATTTTGTTGTAGGATATGGTTGCTTTATTTTAGTTGCTTTTCTTGCCAATAATGCCTAACACAATTTTTAGTGTTAAAGTAAATTATAAATATCTCTTCATTATTTCCCCATTATCTTTTTATTGTTACCTGGATTATATATGTGAAATTTTTATCTTTCCATCTGTCTATCTATCATTTTACTTATATATTATATTTGTTCATTATCCCACCACTCACAGCTTTTTTATTAAGAAGGGCACTAATTTAACATGGGAGGTTTGGGTTCTAACTCCTTAATTGCTTATTGTCTATATGCTTTTTGCTAATGAAACTATTTATAAGTAAAAGTGACTAAGATATTTAACCTCTTTGGGCTTTTGCTCCCTCTATTTCAAAATGGGAATAATAATTATCTTTCCATATTAAAGCTGGAAGCTGGATGAAATAACCTTTTAAGGTCTCATTCTGTTCTAAAATCATTGATTCTATGATGTCTGACATAATGATTTGGTAAACAAAATTATACTAAAATGGAACATCCATCATGATCCCTGTGTAAATTAAAGATAATAAATCATTTTACATAAACTAAATTAGTTTTTCATATAATTTGTCAGTGGTACATTTAATTATCTCAAGATCTCTTTTAATTATCTGTTTCTAACAGTTAGCTACTGAGATTTAATGGGTATAAGTGTTGGTGGAAGTCAGTAAATAATATTACAAATAAAAATGTTCCCTGGCTATGATTTAAAGCCAAATAATAGGTTAAAAATGAAAATACCAGTTTACAAAAATCATTTTATCTATGTGATTTAAGACAAAGCATATTCACAATTTTGTTTTGAATATGTCTCATTTCCATGAAAAGATTATTGAAAATTCTCTCTAAACATAACTTACTATCCTTGAATTTCCATTTGTGATTGACCCCTCCTAAAATACTTCTTTATACTCAATTTGACCTCTAAATACTTCTTATAATTCTCTGATCTTATTTGCCTCCTATCCCATCATTTTCTTTCACTCATTTAACATAAAATACTAGACTCCCTCAAAACCTTTATCCTCAGGGTGGAGCCAAGATGGCAGAGAAGAAACACACGACTCTGTGAACGTCCTCACTCCCTCACAACCAATTAGATAAATTAAGTCTCAAAATAAGCCCAGGACTGATAGATACCACAAGGACTGGAAGCACGACTTACCAGCTGAAGAGAATCTGGAGTTTCAACAGACAAGGTCAGTCCCCAGGGGAGGAAGAAGAGAGGCCAGCACAGACTGCTGGGTGCTAGCATATTCTGCCCATTGCGCTGGGAAGGGCTCTGGGATCAGAGAAGCCACTGAGGTAAAGGAATCTGGCACAGGCTGTTAGCTCTTCTCTGCTAATTATTTAGCAGTTCAGAAGAGAAAGCCAAAATACTTTAAAAACTCAGATTAGATTTTCCCCGGACCCTGGAGGTGACTCAGCAGTTCTCGGCACCAGGGGGTGTGGCCTCAGCTACCACCTGAGAATAGTTAAGAGATTGACAAGTGGGTGGATACGGCCCAAGGCAACACACACTGCCTAGCTTAGCTGGAGGGAGTGGAACTCAGCTCCAGGAAGTCCCAGAGAAGCGGAACCTTTGAACTAGGGACAGCGGTTTCTGGCAGACACTTCCAGTTTGAGCACAGGGGCTTTTCACGTCACCTGCTACAGACATCCACGCCCCACTGGGATGCATAGGCTAGGCTTTGTGCTGTCTTTACTGGTCAGTCTCAACCTCAGGGAAGCCGCTAAAACATAGCGCCCTCGGGGAACAGCAGTGCTAATCACCTCTGAGGCACTTCCAGGGAAGGGGTGGAGAACTCTCTCCCAGAGCTCTATCTTAGCTCACACGCAGGAGCCGCTGCATCCATCAGGTCTGGGAGGAAGCTGGTAAAGAAGTAAATAAATAATTTCCGACCCCAGGGACAGACCCCAAAAGATTTTTTTAAATATGAGCAAAAAAGCCAGAAAAACTATAGATTCCTTCTATACAGAGAAAGAGCGGGTATCCAACCCCGAGGAAGTTAACATAAGAGAGACAGCAGATAACAACCTAAAGGGGAATGATTCCTGCCCCCCATCACATAACTCTCTCCTAGAAGAAACTCTTAAAAAATTAAGGGAGTTTGAAGAAAAATGGGGAAAGGAAAGGGAAGGTATGATAGAGAATAACAACGTCCTGAAATTGGAGTTGGAAAAAATAAAGAATTCACAGGAGATGCAGGGAAACAAAATTTATGAATTAGAAAACGTTAAAAAAACACAGGAAAGTAGGATTTCTGAATTGGAAAAGATAAAAAAGTCTCAAGAAAATAGAATTTCTGAATTGGAAAAAGAAAATAATTCTCAAAAAAAAAAATTAGGGAAATGGAAAAAAAATTCAATAGAGCAAAATAATTCATTTAAAAACAAAATTGGGCATTTACAAAAAGAACTAAAAACTGTGAAAGAAGAAAATAACTCCTTAAAAGTCAGGATGGAACAAATAGAAATGAATGATTCACAGAGAACCCAAGAATCAGTCAAACAAAACAAAAAAAATGAGAAGCTGGAGAACAACGTCAAATACTTACTGGGAAAATCTATAGACCTGGAAAATAGATCTAGGAGGGATAATCTGCGGATTATTGGACTTCCAGAAAACTATGACCAAAAAAAGAGCCTAGATTCTATTTTACAGGAAATTATCAAAGAGAACTGTCCAGAGATAATAGAAACAGAAGGGAAAGTAGATGTGGAAAGAATTCATCGAACTCCTTCTGAAATTGACCCTAAAAAAAGAACACCACGGAATATAGTGGCTAAGCTGCAGAATTACCACACAAAGGAGAAAATCCTGCAAGCAGCTAGAAAAAAAAAAAATTAAATACCAAGGTGCCACAATAAGGGTCACCCAAGATCTGGCTGCCTCAGCATTAAAAGATAGAAGGGCCTGGAACCTGATATTCTGTAAGACAAAAGATCAAGGACTGCAACCAAGAATAAACTACCCAGCTAAGTTTAGCATCTTTTTCCATGGAAGAAGATGGTCATTCAATGAAACAGAGGGATTCTATATGTTTCTAAGAAAAAAACCAGACTTAAACAAAAAATTTGATCTACATTCACAAGACTGAAGAGAAACAGAAAAAGGTACACAGAACCCTTGAGAACTGTAACTCTGTTGTGGGTATATAAAAAGTACTCAAGGATAATTTGATTTTACTGATATAAAAGAAAAAAAAAAAAGAAGGGGTGTAGTAAAGGGAAGGTCGGTTCAGAAAAAAGGGGAAGGAATGATAAAAAGAGGGAAACTATATCCCAGGAAGAGGCATAGAAAATACACCATATCTGAGGGAACTTAGTGAGGGGTAGAATCATTGTGTGAATCTTACTCTCATCAGGAGAGGCTCAAAGAATAAATAATTAACATATTTGTTTTTCAGAGAATTTTCTCTCACCTCATTAAAAGGGGGGAGAGGAAAAGGGAAAAGGAAAAGGAGAATAAGTGAAGGGACTTGGAGGGAGGGGGGAGGGATCCTAAAAAAAAAAAAAAAAAAGAGGGAGGGTTGCGCGTCACAAGGGAGGTCTGTAAATTAAATATCGGGGAGGGGGATCAGGGGGGTCAAGGGAAAAAAGCATAATCTGGGGATAATACGATGGCAGGAAATACAGAATTAGTACTTTTAACTGTAAATGCAAATGGGATGAACGATCCCATCAAACAGAGAAGGATAGCAGATTGGATCAAAAAGCAGAACCCTCCAATATGTTGTCTACAGGAAACACTCTTAAAGCAGGGAGATACATACAGAGTAAAGGTAAAAGGTTGGAACAGAGCCTATTATGCTTCAGGTAAAGCCAAAAAAGCAGGGGTAGCTATCCTTATCTCAGATCAAGCAAAAGCAGAAGTTGATCTAGTTAGAAGAGATAAGGAAGGAAACTATATCCTGCTGAAAGGTAGCATAAATAATGAAGCCATATCAATACTAAACATATATGCACCAAGTGGTATAGTATCTAACTTTCTAAAGGAAAAGTTAAGAGAACTGCAAGAAGAAATAGACAGTAAAACTATAATAGTGGGAGATCTCAACCTTGCACTCTCAGATTTAGACAAATCAAACCACAAAACAAATAAGAAAGAAATTAAAAAAGTAAATAGAACATTGGAAAAACTAGGTATGATAGACCTTTGGAGAAAACTGAATGGCAATAGAAAGGAATATACTTTCTTCTCAGCAGTTCATAGATCCTATACAAAAATAGACCATATATTAGGACATAAAGATCTCAAAATTAAATGTAGGAAGGCAGAAATAATAAATGCCTTCTTCTCAGATCACAATGCAATAAAAGCTACATTCAGTAAAAAGTTAGGGATAAATAGACCAAAAAGTAATTGGAAACTGAATAATCTCATCTTAAAGAATGACTGGGTGAAAGAGCAAATTATAGAAACAATTAACAATTTCACCCAAGATAATGACAATGATGAGACATCATATCAAAATCTTTGGGATGCAGCTAAAGCAGTAATAAGGGGAAATTTTATATCTTTAGAGGGTTATTTGAAGAAAATAGAGAAAGAGAAGATTAACGAATTGGGCTTACAACTTAAAAGGCTAGAAAAAGACCAAATAAAAAACCCCCAACCAAATATTAAACTTGAAATACAAAAATTAAAAGGAGAAATCAATAATATTGAAAGTAAAAAAACTATTGAATTAATAAATAAAACCAAGAGTTGGTTTTATGAAAAAGCCAATAAAATAGATAAACCTTTGGTAAATTTGATCAAAAAAAAAGAAAGAGGAAAATCAAATTGATAGTCTTACAAATGAAAAGAGGGATCTTTCCACCAATGAAGAGGAAATTAGAGAAATAATGAGTTACTTTGCTCAACTTTATGCCAATAAATTTGATAACTTAAGTGAAATGGATGACTTCCTCCAAAAATATAGGCTCCCTAGATTAACAGAGGAGGAGATAAATTGCTTAAATAGTCCCATTTCAGAAAAAGAAATAGAACAAGCTATTAATCAACTCCCCAGGAAAAAATCCCCAGGGCCAGATGGATTCACATGTGAATTCTACCAAACATTTAAAGAACAATTAGCCCCAATGTTATATAAATTATTTGAAAAAATAGGGGATGAAGGAGTCCTACCAAACTCCTTTTATGACAAAGACATGGTACTGATACCTAAACCAGGTAGATCGAAAACTGAGAAAGAAAATTATAGACCAATCTCCTTAATGAATATTGATGCTAAAATCTTAAATAAGATATTAGCAAAAAGACTTCAGAAAATCATCTCCAAGATAATACACTATGATCAAGTAGGATTTATTCCAGGAATGCAGGGCTGGTTTAATATTAGGAAAACTATTAATATAATTGACCATATTAATAATCAAATTAATAAGAACCATATGATCATCTCAATAGATGCAGAAAAAGCATTTGACAAAATCCAACATCCATTCCTACTAAAAACTCTTGAGAGTATAAGAATAAATGGATTATTCCTTAGAATAATCAGGAGCATATATTTAAGACCTTCAGTAAGCATAATATGTAATATAAATAAACTGCAACCTTTCCCAGTAAGATCAGGAGTGAAACAAGTTTGCCCACTATCACCATTACTATTCAATATAGTACTAGAAACGCTAGCCTCGGCAATAAGAGCCGAGAAAGAGATTCAAGGAATTAGAGTAGGAAATGAGGAAATTAAACTATCACTTTTTGCAGATGACATGATGGTATACTTAGAGAACCCCAAAGACTCTGCTAAAAAGCTACTAGAAATAATTCAAAATTTCAGCAAAGTGGCAGGATACAAAATAAATCCACATAAATCCTCGGCATTTTTATATATCACTAACAAAATGCAACAGCAAGAGATACAAAGAGAATTTCAATTCCAAACAAATGGTGAGAGTATAAAGTATTTGGGAATCCATCTACCCAAGAAAAGTCAAGAATTATATGAGAAAAATTACAAAACACTTGCCACAAAAATAAAATCAGATTTAAATAATTGGAAATACATTCAGTGCTCTTGGATAGGCCGAGCGAATATAATAAAGATGACAATACTCCCCAAACTAATCTATTTATTTAGTGCTATACCAATCAGACTCCCAAGAAACTATTTTAATGACCTAGAAAAAAATAACAACAAAATTCATATGGAAGAATAAAAGGTCGAGAATTGCAAGGGAACTAATGAAAAAAAACTCAGAGGAAGGTGGTCTAAGTGTACCTGATCTAAAGCTATATTATATAGCAGCAGTCACCAAAACCATTTGGTATTGGCTAAGAAATAGACCGGTAGATCAGTGGAACAGATTAGATACAAAGGACAAAAAAGGATACATATATAGCAACCTAATCTTTGACAAACCCAAAGATACCAACATTAGGGATAAAAATTCATTATTCGGAAAAAACTGTTGGGAAAACTGGAAATTAGTATGGCAGAAATTAGATATGGATCCACACTTAACACCATATACCAAGATAAGATCAAAATGGGTCCATGATTTAGGCATAAAGAGGGAGATAATAAATAGATTAGAGGAACAGAGGATATTCTACCTCTCAGACTTGTGGAGGAGGAAGGAATTTATGACCAGAGGAAAACTAGAGATCATTATTGATCACAAAATAGAAGATTTTGATTACATCAAACTAAAAATTTTCTGTACAAATAATACTAATGCAAACAAGATTAGAAGGGAAGTAACAAATTGGGAAAATATTTTTAAAAACAAAGGTTCTGACAAAGGTCTCATTTCCAAAATATATAGAGAACTGACCCTGATTTATAGGAAACCAAACCATTCTCCAATTGATAAATGGTCAAGGGATATGAACAGACAATTCTCAGATGATGAAATTGAAACTATTTCCACTCATATGAAAGAGTGTTCCAAATCACTACTGATCAGAGAAATGCAAATTAAGACCACTCTGAGATACCACTACACACCTGTCAGATTGGCTAAGATGACAGGAACAAATAATGACAAATGTTGGAGGGGATGTGGGGAAATTGGGACACTAATACATTGCTGGTGGAGTTGCGAAAGAATCCAGCCATTCTGGAGAGCAATCTGGAATTATGCCCAAAAAGTTATCAAACTGTCCATACCCTTGGACCCAGCAGCGCTACTACTGGGATTATATCCCAAAGAAATACTAAAGAGCGGAAAGAGACATATATGTGCCAAAATGTTTGTGGCAGCTCTTTTTGTTGTAGCTAGAAACTGGAAGATGAATGGATGTCCATCAGTTGGAGAATGGTTGGGTAAATTGTGGTATATGAAGGTTATGGAATATTATTGCTCTGTAAGAAATGACCAGCAGGAGGAATACAGAAAGGCCTGGAGAGACTTAAATCCACTGATGCTGAGTGAAATGAGCAGAACCAGAAGATCACTGTACACTTCAACAACAATACTGTATGAGGATGTATTCTGATGGAAGTGGAAATCTTCAACATAAAGAAGATCCAACTCACTTCCAGTTGATCAATGAAGGACAGAGGTAGGTACACCCAGAGAAGAAACACTGGGAAGTGAATGTAAATTGTTAGCACTAATATCTGTCTGCCCAGGTTGCATGTACCTTCGGATTCTAATGTTTATTGTGCAACAAGAAAATGATATTCACACACATGTATTGTACCTAGACTATATTGTAACACATGTAAAATGTATGGGATTGCCTGTCATCGGGCGGAGGGAATAGAGGGAGGTGGGGATAATTTTGAAAAATGAATACAAGGGATAATATTATAAAAAATATATATAATAAAAAATAAAAAAATAAAACCTTTATCCTCTTTTCTTATCATTTCTACTGCTTTGCCAAACCTCAAATTTGTGTTACTTTAATAACCTGACTTTAATAAATCAACATGATATAGTGGAGTTAGAAGAAATATTTTCAAATATGCTTCTGATGCTTATTATCATGGTCCTTGGGCAAGAAACTTAAGCTTCTGAAAATTCTTATATTAAATAGGTCCCTTCTACCTTACTATGATCTTTTTTCAAAATACATTTAAATATAATTTTCAATATTTACCCTTACAAAACTTTGTATTCCAAATTTTTCTCCCTTATACCCACCTTCTGCTCTTGACAGCAACATAGCTTAAACATGTGCACTTCATCTAAATATATTTCCACATTTGTCATGCTGTGTAAGGAAAATTAGATAAAAAGTTTAAAAAATGAGAAAGATAAAAAAGCACGCAATCACAACAAAAAGGTGAAAATAAAATGCTTTGGTCTGTATTCAGTCTCTATAGTTCTCTATCTGGATATGGATGGCTTTTTCCATCTCGAGTCTATTGCAATTGTCACAAATCATTTCATTGTTGAAAAGAGCCAAACTCATCACAATTGATCACCATATAAAAAACCTATGATGTTATGGATGACCCTTACTCATACACTCAGTGTATGACACTTATGAATGACACTCATTCACTTTGCTGAAGGAAATTATATAATTCTGAAAATGACAATGATATACATTCTTTTTGTTCTTCTTTTTTTGGACTCTATTACATTCCTTTCAGCAGGTATCAAGACCTTTTCTTTTTTCAAGCCTCTTAAACTATGAACAAATGCATTTGTTTTAAAATAGATTTCATTTTTAAGAACTGAAAGATTCCATTATCTCTAAATGGAAATTCATACAAATTACATTATACTGCTAAAGTCATCAATACACCCATCTTACCCAAATAACATTTTATTATAATAGTTATGTTTTTAAAGGTTCCTACCAGGTCTTCTAACTTTGTTTACTACTTTAAAAGAAAAACAAATATTTTTCTTATGTTCTAATTTTCTGAGTTTTTGAGTATTAGTGTTTGGCTTTTGAAGGCTTTTTGCAGTAAATTGATTTTTTAACAATTCACCTCAAACTTAAGAATCACTTTATTCTATTTTAAATACTATAGTGTTGTGATATGGGAGCCACCTGCCAATGGCTGCTGGAGATCTAACTCAGACCTGTAGAATAGATTTCTTCATGTGAGAGGATGATGATGATACAAGGAGACTGAGAGGCAGATGCATTCTCTGACCTCTCCACCGAGAGGCTATTGTGTTGTCTGAGTTCTCTCCTTTTCTCTCTGCCTACAATTTATTTCACTCCCAGTCCACAAGCAACATCTGTGTCAGTAAAGGCTGCTTTGCAACTCCTTCAGATGTTATGAACCACACCTGTGGAGGCTCTAGAAGAATTGACCTTCATCTTCACCTAGGAATGGTCCTTAAAAATTCCCCATTTTTTGTTTTATGGATATATTCTTCCCACTGAGTGCTCAGTAAGTTTGTGCATTTGCTATTATCTGAGTCTGCACACTGATGAATGCAAGCAGCATTATCACCTCTGCATGGTTGTAGGGTGAAATACTATAACAGGTATTGATCTTGAGAGATGTCATAGAGGCAAACTTTCAAATGTAGAAGAGGATTATAATCAGAACAGGCATTTAAGCCTCTCAGCAGTCTCATGGCTCTACCCTTTGATGTGTTACCCCATTTAATTACCCCAACTTTTCCCTTTCCTTCCACACGGGTTACAGAAAGAACTCTGGGAGGATCCTACTCACAAATAGTTCTAGGTTGCTTCTTGTAATTTTTGTACTTATGCCCCATGTTTAGGCATCATACGTTGTGATATGGGAGCCAGCTGCCAGTGACTGCTGGAAGTCTAACCCAGACCTGTAGAATAGATCTCTTCATATGAGAGGATGATGATAATACCAGAAGACTGAGAGGCAGTTGCATTTTCTCCACTGAGAGGCTATTGTGTTGTCTGACTTCTCTCTTCTTCCCTCTGCCTCCAACTTATTTCATTCCCAGTTCACAAGCAAGACTTGCATAAGTAAAGTCTGCTTTCCAACTCCTTCAAATGTTATGATCCACAGTTGTGGAGACTTGACCTGCCCCTTCACTTAGGTATGGTCCTTGAGAGGTAAACAGGTGGGGTTCATAAGGGAAAGTTGAAACGAACTTTGAAGAAAGAAGACTCAAACTCAAACTCAGACATAGAAGAGACACAGATGAGGACTTAGACACAGAGGAGACACAGAAGAAAGAGACAGAAACAGACATCCTCCTGGTGGCTCTCCTATCTTCATCATTCCTCCATCTAAGATCAAGGCTTGTCCAGAGATCCTCCAGAGAGCTAGTCTGGACAATACACTTTGGCTCCCAAACAGGGACCCCCAGATGGACATTACATTATAGAGCAGGGGATATTTTTATTTTCATTTATTTATTTGCTTTCAGTTGTGAAGATGTGGGTCTATGTTTATTTTATTTTTTATTAAACCTTTTTATATTCACAGCATAAGCATGAATAATTTTTCAGCATTGACCCTTGTAAAACCTTGTATTTTAAATTTCCTCCTTTCCTCCCACCTCCTCCCCTAAATGGCAAGTAATCTAATATATATTAAACATGGGCAATTCTATACATATTTCTACAGTTATGCTACACAAGAAAAAAAGTAGATAAAAAAAGGAAAAATGAGAATGAAAACAAAATTCAAGCAAACAATAACAAAAAGATTTAAAATGTTATGGTGTGAGCCATACACTCAGTTCCCACAGTCCTCTCTCTGGGTGTAGATAGCTATCTTCATCACAAGATTATTGGAAGTGATTTCAAGCATCTCATTGTTGGAAAAAATATGTCTAACAGAATTAATCTTTTTATAATGTTATTGTTGTTGTAGAAAATGACCTTTTGGTTCTGCTCATTTGACTTAATATCAGTTTATGAAAGTCTCTCTAGGCCTCTCCAAAATCATCCTGCTAATCCTTTCTTATAGAAAAATAATATCCCATAACATTCTCATAATTTATTTAGCCATTCTCCAACTTATAAGCATCCACTCAGTTTCCAATTTATTCTAATACAAAAAGGCCTGCCACAAACAATTTTGTCCATGTGAATCCATTTCAGAAGGGATATCTTTATTTATTTAAATTTTATTAAACCTTTTTATTTTTAAAACATATGCATGGGTAATTTTTCTACATTGATCCTTACAAAACCTTCTGTTGAAAAATGTCCTCCACCTTCTCCCCCTTCCCTAACTGGCAAGTAGCACAATACATTTAAATATGCTAAAATATATGTTAAATCCAATACATGTTATACATGAGAAAGAAAACAAAATGCAAGCAAAAAAAAACAACAGAAAAAGTGAAAATGCTATGTTGAGCTCTAAACTCAGTTTTCACAGTCCTCTCTCTGGGTGTAGATGACTCTCTTCATCACTGAACAAGTGAAACTGGCCACATCCATTAGAATTGATCATTGTATAATCTTGTTAATGCTGTGTACAATGATCTCCTAGTTCTGCTCATTTCACTTAGAATCAGTTCATGCAAGTCTCTCCAGGGCTCTCTGAAATCATCCTGCTAGTCATTTCTTAAAGAATAAAAATATTCCATAACATTCATATACCATGACTTAGTCAGCCATTCTTCAATCTATGGGCATCCATTCAGTTTTCATTTTTTTGCCACTACAAAAAGGGCTGTCACAAACATTTTTTTCTTATGTGAGTCCCTCATTTAAGTTCTCTTTGGGATATAAAACCAGTAGAAATACTGCTAGGTCAAAAATTATGTAAAATTTGATAACTTTTTGAGCATACTTCCCAATTGCTCTCCAGAATAGTTGGATCCATCCACAGTTCCACCAACAATGTATTAGTGTCCCAATTTCCCACATCTCCTCCAACATTCACATAATTTTTTCCTGTCATCTTAGCCAATCTGAGAAGTGTGTAATGATATCTCAGAGTTGCCTTAATTTGCATTTCTCTCATCAATAATGATTTAGAACACCTTTTCATATGATTAGAAATGGTTTCAATTTCTTCATCTGAAAATTGTCTATTCATATCCTTTCACCATTTATCAATTGGAGAATGGCTTGAAATCTTTGGGTCAGTTCTCTATATAAATGTTTTCCCACCTTATAGCTTCCCAGAAGGATTATTTTAAAAAAATTTCAAGAAATTGCAATGGATTACTTATTTCAAGCTACCAGATTCATTCAGAACTTTCATTTCCTTTCTTAAATTCTTAGTTTAAATCATATTGCAGTATCTCTATATCTTTAACTCTGAAAATTAAATTGGTTTATCAAGTTGCCTAATGAAATCTCTCTACCCCATGTATAATCTCTAAAAGATTCTAGACAATTGTCAGGAAGCTCAATAATAAAGGTTTTCTGATGGTATATAGATAAATGTCCTGCACATGAAGTTATGTAGAACTGGATTCATATTTTGTCTTTGAAACTTATTAGATTTATTACCCTGAACAAGTCTATGAACTTTGATTTCTTCATATGTAAATTGGAAATAATAATAAAAAACTGTTTCACAAGACAATGATGAGGACCAAAAGAGTTTAAAACCAGTAATGTGCTCTACAGATATAATATGCTTCTTAGTATTGTTGTTTTTGTTGTTGTTCTCTACCAACTCTATCAGCAAAGCATTAGGGTCCCCGTTTTCCCACATCCCCCCCAACATCATTACTTTTCCCTGTCATCTTAGACATGTACCTCAGAGGTATCTCAGAAGTGATTCAATTTTCACTTTTCTAATCAATAGTGATTTATAGCACTGTGTGCATTTGGCTATAGATGGCTTTAATTTCATTATTTGAAAGTTGTTCATGTTCTTTGACCATTTATCATGTGGGAATGACTTGTATTCTTTTAATTTGACATAGTTCTTTACATATCTTAGAAATGTGGCCTATATGAGAAACACTGGCTGTAAAGATTTTTTCCCTCAGCTTTGTACTTTGCTTTTTTTTTTTTTTTTTTTCCTGAGGCAATTGGGGTCAAGTGACTTGCCCAGGGTCACACAGCTAGGAAGTGTTAAGCTTCTGAGATCATATTTGAACTCAGGTCCTTCTGATTTCAGGGATGGTGCTCTATCCACTGAACCACCTGGCTGCCCCTATACTTTCCTTTTAATCTTGTTTGCATTGGTTTTATTTATGCAAAAATCATTTTAATTTAAAGTAATCAAAGTTGTCCATTTTGCCTTTCATAATGTCCTCTAGATGTTTAGTCGTAAATCTGATAGGCAAACTGTCCCTTGCTCTTCTAATTTGATTATAGCATCTTTTATACCCAAATCATTTACACATGAGATATAGATGCAGGTCTATACTGAGTTTCTGACACATTAATTTTCAGTTTTCCCAGAAATTTTTGCGAAATAGTGAATTTTTATTCCAAAACTGGAGTTTGGGGATTTGTCAAATATGAAATTACTATAGTCAATGATTAATGTGTCATGTATATCTAACCTACTCTGCTAATCTATTTTTTAGCCACTACTAAATAGCTTTGATAACTACTGTTTATAATGGAGTTTTAGGTTTGGTACTAGTAGACCACCATTTTTTCCCTCAGTAATTCCCTGGATAACCTTTTCCTTTTGTTCTTCCAGAAAAAAAAAAAAAAAAGTTATTTTTCCTAGATGTATAAATATATAATTTTTGAATTTTGACTGATATGGCACTGAACAAGTAGAATAGTTTAGATAGAATAGTCATTTTTATTATACTGGATCAGTCTACCCATGAGTAATTGCTATTTTTCATTTGTTCAGATGTAACTTTATTTGATGAGAAGTATTTTGTAATTGTGTTCATATGTAGACACCCAAATATTTTGTTTGGTCTACAATTATTTTATTTATTTTTTTTAATTATGTATATATATATATATATACATATATATATATATATTTTTATTATATATATATATATATATATATATATATATATTTTATAATATTATCCCTTGTATTCATTTTTCCAATTTACCCCCCCTCCCTCTATTCCCTCCCCCCGACGACAGGCAATACCATACATTTTACATGTGTTACAATATAGTCTAGGTACAATACATGTGTGCGAATATCATTTTCTTGTTGCACAATAAACATTAGAATCCGAAGGTACATGCAACCTGGGCAGACAGATATTAGTGCTAACAATTTACATTCCCCTCCCAGTGTTTCTTCTCTGGGTGTATCTACCTCTGTCCATCATTGATCAACTGGAAGTGAGTTGGATCTTCTTTATGTTGAAGATCTCCACTTCCATCAGAATACATCCTAATACAGTATTGTTGTTGAAGTGTATAGTGATCTTCTGGTTCTGCTCATTTCACTCTGCATCAGTTGATTTAAGTCTCTCCGGGCCTCTCTATATTCCTCCTGCTGGTCATTTCTTACCGAGCAATAATATTCCATAACCTTCATATACCACAATTTACCCAACCATTCTCCAACTGATGGACATCCATTCATCTTCCAGTTTCTAGCTACAACAAAAAGAGCTGCCACAAAATTTTGGCACATATATGTTTCTTTCTGCTCTTTAGTATTTCTTTGGGATATAATCCCAGTAGTAGCGCTGCTGGGTCAAAGGGTATGCACAGTTTGATAACTTTTTGGGCATAATTCCAGATTGCTCTCCAGAATGGCTGGATTCTTTCGCAACTCCACCAGCAATGTATTAGTGTCCCAATTTCCCCACATCCCCTCCAACATTTGTCATTATTTGTTCCTGTCATCTTAGCCAATCTGACAGGTGTGTAGTGGTATCTCAGAATGGTCTTAATTTGCATTTCTCTGATCAGTAGTGATTTGGAACACTCTTTCATGTGAGTGGATATAGTTTCAATTTCTTCCTCTGAGAATTGTCTGTTCATATCCTTTGACCATTTATCAATTGGAGAATGGTTCGGTTCTCTTATAAATTATGGTCAGTTTCTCTATATATTTTGTGATAATGAGACCTTTGTCAGAACCTCTTGTTTTTAAAAATATTTTCCCAATTTGTTACTATCCCTTCTAATCTTGTTTGCATTAGTATCTATTTGTACAGAAACTTTTTAGTTTGATTTTCCCTTGCAATTCTTGACCTTTTATTCTTCCATATGAATTTTGTTGTTATTTTTTCTAGGTCATTAAAATAGTTTCTTGGGAGTCTGATTGGTATAGCACTAAATAAATAGATTAGTTTGGGGAGTATTGTCATCTTTATTATATTCGCTCGGCCTATCCAAGAGCACTGAATGTCTTTCCAATTATTTAAATCTGATTTTATTTTTGTGGCAAGTGTTTTGTAATTTTTCTGATATAATTCCGGACTTTTCTTTGGTAGATGGATTCCCAAATATTTTATACTCTCAACATTTGTTTGGAATGGAATTTCTCTTTGTATCTCTTGCTGTTGCATTTTGTTAGTGATATATAAAAATGCCGAGGATTTATGTGGATTTATTTTGTATCCTGCCATTTTGCTGAAATTTTGAATTATTTCTAGTAGCTTTTTAGCAGAGTCTTTGGGGTTCTCTAAGTATACCATCATGTCATCTGCAAAAAGTGATAGTTTAATTTCCTCATTTCCTACTCTAATTCCTTGAATCTCTTTCTCGGCTCTTATTGCCTAGGCTAGCGTTTCTAGTACTATATTGAATAGTAATGGTGATAGTGGGCAACCTTGTTTCACTCCTGATCTTACTGGGAAAGGTTGCAGTTTATTTCTATTGCATATTATGCTTACTGAAGGTCTTAAATATATGCTCCTTATTATTCTGAGGAATAGTCCATTTATTCCTATACTCTCAAGAGTTTTTAGAAGGAATGGATGTTGGATTTTGTCAAATGCTTTTTCTGCATCTATCGAGATGATCATATGGTTCTTATTAATTTGATTATTAATATGGTCAATTATATTAATAGTTTTCCTAATATTAAACCAGCCCTGCATTCCTGGAATAAATCCTACTTGATCATAGTGTATTATCTTGGAGATGATTTTCTGAAGTCTTTTTGCTAATATCTTATTTAAGATTTTAGCATCAATATTCATTAAGGAGATTGGTCTATAATTTTCTTTCTCAGTTTTCGATCTACCAGGTTTAGGTATCAGTACCATGTCTGTGTCATAGAAGGAGTTTGGTAGGACTCCTTCATCCCCTATTTTTTCAAATAATTTATATAACATTGGGGCTAATTGTTCTTTAAATGTTTGGTAGAATTCACATGTGAATCCATCTGGCCCTGGGGATTTTTTCCTGGGGAGTTGATTAATAGCTTGTTCTATTTCTTTTTCTGAAATGGGACTATTTAAGCAATTTATCTCCTCCTCTGTTAATCTAGGGAGCCTATATTTTTGGAGGAAGTCATCCATTTCACTTAAGTTATCAAATTTATTGGCATAAAGTTGGGCAAAGTAACTCCTTATTATTTCTCTAATTTCCTCTTCATTGGTGGAAAGATCCCCCTTTTCATTTGTAAGACTATCAATTTGATTTTCCTCTTTCTTTTTTTTGATCAAATTTACCAAAGGTTTATCTATTTTATTGGCTTTTTCATAAAACCAACTCTTGGTTTTATTTATTAATTCAATAGTTTTTTTACTTTCAATTTTATTGATTTCTCCTTTTAATTTTTGTATTTCAAGTTTAATTTTTGGTTGGGGGTTTTTTATTTGGTCTTTTTCTAGCCTTTTAAGTTGTAAGCCCAATTCGTTAATCTTCTCTTTCTCTATTTTCTTCAAATAACCCTCTAAAGATATAAAATTTCCCCTTATTACTGCTTTAGCTGCATCCCAAAGATTTTGATATGATGTCTCATCATTATCATTATCTTGGGTGAAATTGTTAATTGTTTCTATAATTTGCTCTTTCACCCAGTCATTCTTTAAGATGAGATTATTCAGTTTCCAATTACTTTTTGGTCTATTTATCCCTAACTTTTTACTGAATGTAGCTTTTATTGCATTGTGATCTGAGAAGAAGGCATTTATTATTTCTGCCTTCCTACATTTAATTTTGAGATCTTTATGTCCTAATATATGGTGAATTTTTGTATAGGATCCATGAACTGCTGAGAAGAAAGTATATTCCTTCCTATTGCCATTCAGTTTTCTCCAAAGGTCTATCATACCTAGTTTTTCTAATGTTCTATTTACTTTTTTAATTTCTTTCTTGTTTGTTTTGTGGTTTGATTTGTCTAAATCTGAGAGTGCAAGGTTGAGATCTCCCACTATTATAGTTTTACTGTCTATTTCTTCTTGCAGTTCTCTTAACTTTTCCTTTAGAAAGTTAGATGCTATACCACTTGGTGCATATATGTTTAGTATTGATATGGCTTCATTATTTATGCTACCTTTCAGCAGGATATAGTTTCCTTCCTTATCTTTTTTAACGAGATCTACTTCTGCTTTTGCTTGATCTGAGATAAGGATAGCTACCCCTGCTTTTTTGGCTTTACCTGAAGCATAATAGGCTCTGTTCCAACCTTTTACCTTTACTCTGTATGTATCTCCCTGCTTTAAGTGTGTTTCCTGTAGGCAACATATTGTAGGGTTCTGCTTTTTGATCCAGTCTGCTATCCGTCTCTGTTTGCTGGGAGCGTTCATCCCATTCACATTTACAGTTAAAATTACTAATTCTGTATTTCCTGCCATCGTATTATCCCCAGATTATGCTTTTTTCCCTTGACCCCCCTGATACCCCTCCCCCTGATACCCCTCCCCGATATTTAATTTACAGACCCCCCCTTGTGACGCGCAACCCTCCCTCTTTTTTTTTTTTTTTTTTTTTTTAGGATCCCTCCCCCCTCCCTCCAAGTCCCTTCACTTATTCTCCTTTTCCTTTTCCCTTTTCCTCTCCCCCCTTTTAATGAGGTGAGAGAAAATTCTCTGAAAAACAAATATGTTAATTACTTACTCTTTGAGCCTCTCCTGATGAGAGTAAGATTCACACAATGATTCTCCCCCTCACTAAGTTCCCTCAGATATGGTGTATTTTCTATGTCTCTTCCTGGGATGTAGTTTCCCTCTTTTTATCACTCCTTCCCCTTTTTCTGATCTGACCTCCTTCCCTTTACTACACCCCCCTTTTTTTCTTTTTTATCAGTAAAATCAAATTATCCTTGAATATTTTTTATATACCCACAACAGAGTTACAGTTCTCAAGGGTTCTGTGTACCTTTTTCTGTTTCTCTTCAGTCTTGTGAATGTAGATCAAATTTTTTGTTTAAGTCTGGTTTTTTTCTTAGAAACATATAGAATTCCTCTGTTTCATTGAATGACCATCTTCTTCCAAGGAAAAAGATGCTAAACTTAGCTGGGTAGTTCATTCTTGATTGCAGTCCTTGATCTTTTGCCTTACGGAATATCAGGTTCCAGGCCCTTCTATCTTTTAATGTGGAGGCAGCCAGATCTTGGGTGACCCTTATTGTGGCACCTTGGTATTTAAATTGTTTTTTTCTAGCTGCTTGCAGGATTTTCTCCTTTGTGTGGTAATTCTGCAGCTTAGCCTCAATATTCTGTGGTGTTCTTTTTTTAGGGTCTATTTCAGAAGGAGTTCGATGGATTCTTTCCACATCTACTTTCCCTTCTGTTTCTATTATCTCTGGACAGTTCTCTTTGATAATTTCCTGTAAAATAGAATCTAGGCTCTTTTTTTGGTCATAGATTTCTGGAAGTCCAATAATCCGCAGATCTATTTTCCAGGTCTATAGATTTTCCCCGTAAGTATTTGACGTTGTTCTCCAGCTTCTCATTTTTTTTTTTTTTTTTGTTTTGTTTGACTGATTCTTGGGTTCTCTGTGAATCATTCATTTCTATTTGTTCCATCCTGACTTTTAAGGAGTTATTTTCTTCTTTCACAGTTTTTAGTTCTTTTTGTAAATGCCCAATTTCGTTTTTAAATGAATTATTTTGCTCTATTGAATTTTTTTCCATTTCCCTAATTTTTTTTTTTGAGAATTATTTTCTTTTTCCAATTCAGAAATTCTATTTTCTTGAGACTTTTTTATCTTTTCCCATTCAGAAATCCTACTTTCCTGTGTCTTTTTAACCTTTTCTAATTCATAAATTTTGTTTCCCTGCATCTCCTGTGAATTCTTTATTTTTTCCAACTCCAATTTCAGGACGTTGTTATTCTCTATCATAGCTTCCCTTTCCTTTCCCCATTTTTCTTCAAACTCCCTTAATTTTTTAAGAGCTTCTTCTAGGAGAGAGTTATGTGATGGGGGGCAGGAATCGTTCCCCTTTAGGTTGTTATCTGCTGTCTCTCTGCTGTCAACTTCCTCGGGGTTGGATACCCGCTCTTTCTCTGTATAGAAGGAATCTATAGTTTTTCTAGCTTTTTTGCTCATATTTAAAAAAATCTTTTGGGGTCTGTCCCTGGGGTAGGAAATTATTTACTTCTTTACCAGCTTCCTCCCAGACCGGATGGATGCAGTGGCCTCGCGCCTGAGCTAAGATAGAGCTCTGGGAGAGAGTTCCCCACCCCCTCCCTGGAAGTGCCTCAGAGGTGATTAGCACTACTGTGCTCAAGGCCGTAGAATAGTAAAGACAGCAGGAAGCCCAGCCTATGTGTCCGGGTGGGGAGTGGATGTCTGCAGCAGGTGATGTGAGAAGCCCCTGTGCTCAAACTGGAAGTGTCTGCCAGAAACCGCTGTCCCTAGTTCAAAGGTTCCGCTTCTCTGGGACTTCCTGGAGCTGAGTTCCACTCCCTCCAGCTAAGCTAGGCAGTGTGTGTTGCCTTGGGCCGTATCCACCAACTTGTCAATCTCTTAACTATTCTCAGGTGGTAGCTGAGGCCACACCCCCTGGTGCCCAGATCTGCTGAGTCACTCCCAGGATCCGGGGAAAATCTAATCTGAGTTTTTAAAGTATTTTGGCTTTCTCTTCTGAACTGCTAAATAATTAGCAGAGAAGAGCTAACAGCCTGTGCCAGATTCCTTTACCTCAGTGGCTTCTCTGATCCCAGAGCCCTTCCCAGCGCAATGGGCGCAGTGTGCCACTACCCCACCGTCTGTGCTGGTCTCTCTTATTCCTCCCCTGAGAACTGACCTTCCCTGTTGAAACTCCAGATTCTCTTCAACTGGTAAGTCGTGCTTCCAGTCCTTATGGTATCTATCAGTCCTGAGCTAATTCTGAGACTTAATTTATCTAATTGGTTGTGAGGGAGTGAGGACGTTCACAGAGACGTGTGTTTCTTCTCCGCCATCTTGGCTCCGCCCGTCTACAATTATTTTAAATGGATTTTCTCTTTCTATATTTTGTTTCTGGGCTTTGTCAGTTATGTATAGAAAGGGTGATGATTTGTGTGGGTTTATTTTATATCCTGCAACTTTGCTAAGGCTGTTAATTATTTCCAGTAGGTTTCTGGATGATTTTCAAAGTATCCCATGATATCATCTGCAAAGAGTAATAGTTTTATCTTCTCATTGCCAATTCTAATTCCTTTAATTTCTTTTTCTTATTGCTAAAATCAACATTTCTGGCTCAATATTAAATGATAGTGGTAATGATTGAGATCCTTGTTTCACCCCTGATGTTATTGTGTCTAGCTATGTCTATTACAAATAACATATGCTAGTGGTTTTAGATAGATGCTGCTTATTTTTTTGTTTGGCCACCTGTGTATTTCCCTCCAACCTATTTCCCTAATGTTTCTACTTCTTTTGTCTTTCATCCTGTTCCTTCCTCACCTCCCTCAAATACTACCTTCTATCAGCCTCCTCATCCCCTTTTCCTTTTTACTTTCCCCTCCTACTTCCTTGTCTGATAAAATAAACTTTCATATTCAGCTGAATACATATGTTATTCTCTCTTTGTACCAAATATGATAAAAGTAACTCTCAGTAATGCTTAGCTTCTTCCTTTCTTTCCCTCCACTGTAATTGATCTTTTATATTTCTTCCTTTGATTGATTTTGCTTATTCTGTTTCCCCCATTCATCTTCCAGTACAATCCTTTTACTACTCATTTTTTTTTATCATCACATCAAATTTATCTAGTACCCACACCATCTACGTATATTCATTCTAACTGCCCTAATAGAGATACAGTTCTAAAGAGTTACAAGTCTCATCTTACCAAAATTGGTGGATTCTTTCAACAACCATTTTATCCTTTGTCTCTAGCATATGAGGGAAATTTTCCTCAATAATTTCTTGAGGGAGTGAATCTTCCTCAATTAATAAATGGTCAAATTAAATGAACACATAATTTGTTGCTGATGGAATTATAGCCATCTATGATCATGTAAAAAAAATGCTCTAAATCACTATTAATTAGAGAAATGCAAATTAAAACAAGTTTGAGTTACCACCTCATACATCTCAGATTAGCTAAAATGATAGGAAAAGACAATAATAAATGTTGGAAAGGATGTGGGAAAACTGAAACATTAATGCATTTGTTGGTGTATTTGTGAAATGACCCATTCTGGAGAGCAATTTGGAATTATACCCAAAGAACTATCAAACTGTGTAGAGGGCTGAAACTCCAAAAAAGTATGCTTGAATGGGACAACTGAGCACTTAAGGTTAATTACCTATTTGATGTGAGACAATGACTCTATTAGCATATATTTGGATAAATGGCTCTTCCCATTGTTGGTATTTGCTGAATGTTTGGTGTTATGATAATCAGAGGCAAGGTTTGGAGGGGGAGATAGATAGGCACAGTTACTTGGTGGCAGGAAGAGGAGGAGAGAAGTTGGTGACTCCAGTCTGTGGAATCCAGGATTCTGCTTGCCTGCCTTTTCACTTCTTCCCTTAAAGGACAATGACTTTATCCTGACTCTGGCCAATGCCAAGGTCCTCCAGGGAGCTAGACTATAATCTACAAAACTGTGTCTACACTTTGACCTATAAATGCCACTACTGGGTCTGTATCTTAAAGAAATCATCAGAAGATGTTGGGGAATGGCTAAGTTATAGCATAGGAAGCTAATGGAATATCATTGTTTTAGAATACATGATGAACAAGATGATTTTAGAAAGTCCTGGAAAGATTTACATGAACTGATGCAGAGTGAAATAAACAGATCAGGAATACATTGTACACAATAACAGCAAGAATATGTGATGATCAACTATGAAAGACTTGATTCTTCTCAGTGCTTCAGTAATATGAGGCAATCCCAATAGTCTTTAGATAGAAAATGCCATCAACATCCAGAAAAAGAACTATGGAAACTGAATGTAAATCAATACAAGCTGTATCACTTTTTTTTTCTGTTTGTTTTTCTCTCCATTGGTTTTTGCTTTTTGCTTTGATTTTTCTCTGACAATATGATTTATAAATCAATGTGTATTAAAAATAGCTAATTATTTTTTTAAAGAAAAAAAAGATGCAATCCAAGATCATTTTTTAAAAAAATCATAGCTTTCAGGTAGTCAGATAATTCTTAAATTATCTTTCCTGGACTTATTTTCCAGATCAGTTATATTTCTAATTAATTATTTTATATTTTCTCTATTTTTCATTTGTTTTGTTTATTTTTTCATGTCTTTCAGAGTCATCAATTTCCATAATTTCTTTTTCTTTTTTTTTTTTATTCATTTTTCCAAATTATGCCCTCCCTCCCTCCACTCCCTCCCCCCGATGGCAGGTAATCCCATATATTTTACATGTGTTACAATATAACCTAGATACAATATATGTGTGTAAATACCATTTTCTTGTTGCACATTAATTATTAGCTTCCGAAGATATAAGTAACCTGGGTAGATAGACAGTAGTGCTAACAATTTACATTCACTTCCCAGTGTTCCTTCTCTGGGTGTAGCTACCTTTGTCCATCATTGATCAACTGGAAGTAAGTTGGATCTACTTTATGTTGAAGATTTCAACTTCCATCAGAATACATCCTCATACAGTATTGTTGTTGAAGTGTACAGTGATCTACTGGTTCTGCTCATTTAACTCAGCAACAGTGGATTTAAGTCTCTCCAAGCCTCTCTGTATTCCTCCTGCTGGTCATTTCTTACAGAGCAATAATATTCCATAACCTTTAGATACCACAATTTACCCAACCATTCTCCAATTGATGGACATCCATTCAACTTCCAGTTTCTAGCTACAACCAAAAGAGCTGCCACAAACATTTTGGCACATACAGGTCCCTTTCCACTCTTTAGCATTTCTTTGGGACATAATCCCATTAACAGCAATGCTGGGTCAAAGGGTATGCACAGTTTGACAACTTTTTGGGCATAGTTCCAAATTGCTCTCCAGAATGGCTAGATTCTTTCACAACTCCACCAACAATGTATCAGTGTCCCAATTTTCCCACATCCCCTCCAACATTCATCATTATTTGTTCCTGTCATTTTAGCCAATCTGACAGGTGTGTAGTGGTATCTCAGAGTGGTCTTAATTTGCATTTCTCTGATCAGTAGTGATTTGGAACACTCTTTCATATGAGTGGAAATAGTTTCAATTTCATCATCTGAGAATTGTCTGTTCATATCCCTTGACCATTTATCAATTGGAGAATGGTTTGGTTTCCTATAAATCAGGGTCAGTTCTCTAAATATTTTGGAAATGAGACCTTTGTCAGAACCTTTCCTTTTAAAAATATTTTCCCAATTTGTTACTTCCCTTCTAATCTTGTTTGCATTAGTATTGTTTGTACAGAAACTTTTTAGTTTGATGTAATCAAAATCTTCTATTTTGTGATCAATAATGATCTCTAATTCTCCTCTGGTCATAAATTCCTTCCTCCTCCACAGTTCTGAGAGGTAGACTATTCTCTGTTCCTCTAAAATATTTATGATCTTATTTTTTATGCCTAAATCATGGACCCATTTTGATCTTATCTTGGTATATGGTGTTAAGTGTGGGTCCATATCTAATTTCTGCCATACTAATTTCCAGTTTTCCCAACAGTTTCTTCCGAATAATGAATTTTTATCCCTAATGTTGGTATCTTTGGGTTTGTCAAAGATTAGGTTGCTATATATGTATCCTTTTTTGTCCTTTGTATCTAATCTGTTCCACTGATCTACCGGTCGATTTCTTAGCCAATACCAAATGGTTTTGGTGACTGCTGCTATATAATATAGCTTTAGATCAGGTACACTTAGACCACCTTCCTCTGAGTTTTTTTTCATTAGTTCCCTTGCAATTCTCGACCTTTTATTCTTCCATATGAATTTTGTTGTTATTTTTTCTAGGTCATTGAAATAGTTTCTTGGGAGTCTGATTGGTATAGCACTAAATAAATAGATTAGTTTGGTGAGTATTGTCATCTTTATTATATTTGCTTGGCTTATCCAAGAGCACTGAATGTCTTTCCAATTATTTAAATCTGATTTTATTTTTGTGGCAACTGTTTTGTAAATTTTCTCATATAATTCCTGACTTTTATTTGGTAGATGGATTCCCAAATACTTTATACTCTCAACATTTGTTTGGAATGGAATTTCTCTTTGTATCTCTTGCTGTTGCATTTTGTTAGTGATATATAAAAATGCCGAGGATTTATGTGGATTTATTTTGTATCCTGCCACTTTGCTGAAATTTTGAATTATTTCTAGTAGCTTTTTAGCAGAGTCTTTGGGGTTCTCTAAGTATACCATCATGTCATCTGCAAAAAGTGATAGTTTAATTTCCTCATTTCCTACTCTAATTCCTCGAATCTCTTTCTCGGCTCTTATTGCCGAGGCTAGCGTTTCTAGTACTATATTGAATAGTAATGGTGATAGCGGGCAAACTTGTTTCACTCCTGATCTTACTGGGAAAGGTTGGAGTTTATTTCTATTGCATATTATGCTTACTGAAGGTCTTAAATATATGCTCCTGATTATTCTAAGGAATAATCCATTTATTCTTATACTCTCAAGAGTTTTTAGTAGGAATGGATGTTGGATTTTGTCAAATGCTTTTTCTGCATCTATTCAGATGATCATATGGTTTTTATTAATTTGATTATTAATATGGTCAATTATACTAATAGTTATCCTAATATTAAACCAGCCCTGCATTCCTGGTATAAATCCCACTGGGTCATAGTGTATTATCCTGGGGATGATTTTCTGAAGTCTATTTGCTAATAGTTTATTTTAGATTGTAGCATCAATATTCATTAAGGAAATTGGTCTATAATTTTCTTTCTCAGTTTTCGATCGACCTGGTTTAGGTATCAGTACCATGTCTGTGTCATAAAAGGAGTTTGGTAGGACTCCTTCATTCCCTATTTTTTCAAATAGTTTATATAGCATTGGGGCTAATTGTTCTTTAAATGTTTGTTAGAATTCACAAGTAAATCCATCTGGCCCTGGGGATTTTTTCCTGGGGAGTTGATTAATAGCTTGTTCTATTTCTTTTTCTGAAATGGGACTATTTAAGCAATTTACTTCCTCCTCTGTTAATCTAGGAAGCATATATTTTTGGAGGAAGTCATCCATTTCACTTAAGTTATCAAATTTATTGGCATAAAGTTGGGCAAAGTAACTCCTTATTATTTCTCTAATTTCCTCTTCATTGGTGGAAAGATCCCCCTTTTCATTTGTAAGACTAACAATTTGATTTTCCTCTTTCTTTTTTCTGATCAGATTTACCAAAGGTTTATCTATTTTATTGGCTTTTTCATAAAACCAACTCTTGGTTTTATTTATTAATTCAATAGTTTTTTTACTTTCAATATTATTGATTTCTCCTTTTAATTTTTGTATTTCTAGTTTAATTTTTAGTTGAGGGTTTTTAATTTGGTCTTTTTCTAGCCTTTTAAGATGAAAGCCCAATTCGTTAATCTTCTCTTTCTCTATTTTCTTCAAATAAGCCTCTAAAGATTTAAAATTTCCCCTTATTACTGCTTTAACTGCATCCCACAGCTTTTGGTATGATGTCTCATCATTGTCATTATCTTGGGTGAAATTATTAATTGTTTCTATAATTTGCTCTTTCACCCAGTCATTCTTAAAGATGAGATTATTCAGTTTCCAATTACTTTTTGGTCTATTTATCCCTAACTTTTTACTGAATGTAGCTTTTATTGCATTGTGGTCTGAGAAGAAGGCATTTATTATTTCTGCCTTCCTACATTTAATTTTGAGATCTTTATGTCCTAATATATGGTGAATTTTTGTATAGGATCCATGAACTGCTGAGAAGAAAGTATATTCCTTTTTATTGCAATTCAGTTTTCTCCAAAGGTCTATCATACCTATTTTTTCTAATGTTCTATTTACTTTTTTAATTTGTTTCTTGTTTGTTTTGTGGTTTGATTTGTCTAAATCTGAGAGTGCAAGGTTGAGATTTCCCACTATTATAGTTTTACTGTCTATTTCTTCTTGCAACTCTATTAACTTTTCCTTTAGAAAGTTAGATGCTATACCACTTGGTGCATATATGTTTAGTATCGATATGGCTTCATTATTTTTGCTACCTTTCAGCAGGATATAGTTTCCTTCCTTATCTCTTTTAATTAGATCAACTTTTTCTTTTGCTTGATCTGAGATAAGGATAGCTACCCCTGCTTTTTTGGCTTTACCTGAAGCATAATAGATTCTGCTCTAACCTTTTACCTTTACTTTATATGTATCTCCCTGCTTTAAGTGTGTTTCCTGTAAACAACATATTGTAGTGTTTTGATTTTTGATCCAGTCTGCTATCCGTCTCCGTTTGATGGGAGCGTTCATCCCATTCACATTTACAGTTAAAATTACTAATTCTGTATTTCCTGCCATCATATTATCCCCAGATTATGCTTTTTCCCTTGACCCCCCTGAACCCCTTCCCCAATATTGAATTTATAGACCCCCCTTGTGATGCACAGCCCTCCCTTTTTTTTTAATATCCCTCCCCCCTCCTTCCACGTCCCTTCCCTTATTCTCCTTTTACTTTTCCCTTTTCTTCTCCCCCCCTTTTAATGAGGTGAGCGAGAATTCTCTGAAAAACAAATATGACAATTATTTACTCTTTGAGCCTCTTCTGATGAGAGTAAGATTTACACAATGATTCTCCCCCTCTCTAAATTCCCTCAGATATGGTGTATTTTCTATGCCTCTTCCTGGGATGTAGTTTCCCTCTTTTCATCACACCCTCCCTTTTTTCTGATACTACCCCCTTCCCTTTACTACACCCCCTCCTT
This sequence comes from Sminthopsis crassicaudata, assembly GCF_048593235.1. NCBI lineage: Eukaryota > Metazoa > Chordata > Mammalia > Dasyuromorphia > Dasyuridae > Sminthopsis > Sminthopsis crassicaudata. The sequence continues at coordinate 138,763,598 of NC_133621.1, read as the reverse complement.
TTTTTTCTTTTATATCAGTAAAATCAAATTATACATGCGTACTTTCTATATACCCACAACAGAGTTACAGTTCTCAAGGGTTCTGTGTACCTTTTTCTGTTTCTCTTCAGTCTTGTGGATGTAGATCAAATTTTTTGTTTAAGTCTGGTTTTTTTCTTAGAAACATATGGAATTCCTCTATTTCATTGAATGACCATCTTCTTTCATAGAAAAAGATGCTAAACTTAGCTGGATAGTTTATTCTTGGTTGCAATCCTTGATCTTTTGCCTTTCAGAATATCAGGTTCCAGGCCCTTCTATCTTTTAATGTGGAGGCAGCCAGATCTTGGGTGACCCTTATTGTGGCACCTTGGTCTTTAAATTGTTTTTTTTTTTTTTTTCCTAGATGCTTGCAGGATTTTCTCCCTTGTGTGGTAATTCTGCAGCTTAGCCACAATATTCCATGGTATTCTTTTTTTAGGGTTTATTTCAGAAGGAGTTCGATGAATTCTTTCAACATCTACTTTCCCCTCTGTTTCTATTATCTCTGGACAGTTCTCTTTGATAATTTCCTGTAAAATAGAATCTTGGCTCTTTTTCTGGTCATAGTTTTCTGGAAGGCCAATGATCCTCAGATTATCTCTCCTAGATCTATTTTCCAGGTCTATAGATTTTCCCAGTAAGTATTTGACGTTGTTCTCCAACTTCTCTTTTTTTTTTTTTTTTTGTTTTGTTTGATTGATTCTTGGGTTCTCTGTGAATCATTCATGTCTATTTGTTCCATCCTGACTTTTAAGGAGTTATATTCTTCTTTCGCAGTTTTTAGTTCTTTTTGTAAATGCGCAATTTCATTTTTAAATGAATTATTTTGCTCTATTGAATTTTTTTCCATTTCTGTAATTTTTTTGAGAATTATTTTCTTTTTCTAATTCAGAAATCCTATTTTCTTGGGACTTTTTTATCTTCTCCAATTCAGAAATCCTATTTTCCTGTGATTTTTTTACCTTTTCTAATTCACAAATTTTGTTTCCCTGCATCTCCTGTGAATTCTTTATTTTTTCCAACTCCAATTTCAGGACATTGTTATTCTCTATCATAGCTTCCCTTTCCTTTCCCCATTTTTCTTCAAGCTCTCTTAACTTTTTAATAGTCTCTTCATGGAGAGAGTTATGTGATGGGGGGCAGGAATCGTTCCCCTTTAGGTTGTTATCTGCTGACTCTCTGCTGTTAACTTCCTCGGGGTTGGATACCCGCTCTTTCTCTGTGTAGAAGGAATCTATTGTTTTTTTGTGCTTCTTGCTCATACTTAAAAAATCTTTTGGGGTCTATCCCTGGGGTAGGAAATTATTTATTTATTTCTTTACCAGCTTCCTCCCAGACTGGATGGATGCAGCGGCCCTGCACCTGAGCTAAGAGAGAGCTCTGGGAGAGAGTTCCCCACCCCCTCCCTGGAAGTGCCTCAGAGGTGACTAGCACTGCTGTGCCCTGAGGGCACTGTGTTTTAGCGGCTTCCCTGAGGTTGAGACTGAACAGTAAAGTCGACTCAAAGCCTAGCCTATGCACCCAGTGGGGTGTGGATGTCTGCAGCCCGTGACTTGAAAAGTCCCTGTGCTCAAACTGGGAAGTTTCTGCCAGAAATTGTGGTCCCTAGTTCAAAGGTTCCGCTTCTCTGGGACTTCTGTTCCACAGCCTCCAGCCAGCAGAGCCAGGCACTATGAGTTACTGCCCCACCCACTCTTCAATCTCTTAATTACCCAGAGGGGAAAGCCTGGGTTGCCTATGTCGGCCACACCCCCGCTGCCGAGATCTGCTGAGTCACCCCTGGGATCCGGGAAGATCCAATCTAGTTCTAAATTTTAAAGTGGCTTATATTTCTCCTCTGAACTGCTGTTTTATAAGCAGAGTAGAGTTAACAGCCTGTGCCAGATTCTTTTATGTCAGTGGATTCTCTGATCCCAGAGCCCTCTCCTGCGCGACCGGCGCAGTGTGCCACTACCCCACTGTCTGCGCTGGCCTCTCTTCTTCCTCCCCTGGGAGCTGACCTTTCCTGCTGAAACTCCAGATTCACTTCAGCTGGTAAGTCGTGCTTTCAGTCCTTGTGGATTCTATCAGTCCAACGCTATTTCTGAGGCTGATTAAATCTAGTTGGTTGTAAGGGAAGAAAGGAGCTTACACAGTGGCGTGTATCTTCTCTGCCATCTTGGCTCCGCCCCTCTTAATTTTAATTTCTAAAGAATTATTTTCTTCTGTTAACTTTTATATCTCCTCTTCCATTTCACCAATTTTAATTTTAGAGCTATTGCTTTCTTCAATTTTTTCCCCTATCTGGCCAATTCTGTTCTTTTAGAAATTTTCAATCAATTTTTGTGCTTCCTTATCCAAGTTGTTGACAATGTTTTCATAATTCTTTTGCATAACTCTCACTTTTTTCCCTTGTTTTCTTCTACCTATCTTACTTGATTTTTAAATTCCTTTTGGAACTTTTCCCAGAGGACATTTTGGGCTTGAGACTAATTCATATTGCCCTTTGAATCTCCACATGTATTTTGACATTTTGTGCTCTTCTGAGTTTGTATTTTGATCTTCCCTGTTCCCATAGCATTTTTCTATATTCAGAGATCTTATTTTTTTTTTCTCTTACTCATTCTTTAGCCTTTTTGTGGCTTTTATTGTTGAGTTCTGCTCCTGGGGAGCTCCTGATCCCAGAATTCTTATGCTGGGAACTAAGGGCTTCATCATTGGTTTTCCATGCCCAAACTTCAGGTGTTTATGGCTTAGCTTGCCCACTGCAGGAAGCTGAAGCCAAGCCTAGTATGGCCTACTTGAGGACTCATACAAACTTGTCTATTATGCCACTGACCCAGGGATAGGCCTTCTGCTGATATGTGCTCTGGCTAAGAGCCTCCCACTGGCTAATTCACTGGGCTTGTTTATTGCCCAAGTGAGACAGATCTTTCCTGATATATTTTATAACATATTCCTGATATTATTTTAAGCTAAAAATTGCTTCACCACTTTTTCTGAGTTCTAGCCCTTTAAAACCCATTTTCAATTCTTCTAGAAAGATTTAAAGAGAGGTGAATTTACTACCCTCTTTTCTTGTGCAGTGATCACAGGCACAATTTTCTGCTCTGAAATTGTGATATGGGTCCCAGGTTTTTAGTGGCCTCTTAATTCTGGGACTATCATGCAGGATGATAACTCTGATCTGAGCATGGAGAAAGCAAAAAAGTCCTGGCCCAGTGCCAGAAAAGAGATCCTTGTACATCTTCTGATTAGTTGTTTATTCCCACTTTACTATATGTAGGCTGAGAGTCACAGAAGCGTCTGCTGCTGCCTTTTCAGATTCTGTGACTGGCAAGCCTGCTTCTAGTTTCCTTGGGCTGTTAATGTGCTAGTCTAGTCTGATGGATTGTGTTCACTGTGATTCAGGTGTAACAAGCATTTGTTGCTGACTCTCTAAGTTCTCTTTTGCTAGAATATTATATGTCCTCCCCATCCTTTTGTGGACTCTACTACTTCTGTAAATTTTTTAAAAATATTAATTAATTTATTTAATATTTTACTGTAGTTATATTCAAAACAATTTTCATTTACATTTGTTTTTAAGATTTTTGATTTGTAAGTTCTCTCCATTATCCCCCACAATTATGAATACATATGTGAAGTTATGCAAAACATTTCCATAAAAATTGGTAAAGAAAACATAGTTTTCTCACCCTAATAAAAATTAAAACCCTTAAGAAAAATTAAATAGAAATAGAGAGATAGGGGGAACTAGAGAATAATTTGATCTGTATTTAAACATAATCAGTTTCTTCTCTTAGTATGGATGAGCTTTTTCATCTTATATCATTCAGAATAGTTGTGGATGATTGTATTACTGGGAATTAAACATTGTTATTACTTTGTATACAGTATTTGGGATTGTTAACTACAAAATATAAATATCTGAAATTGGTAATAATTGGATATAGAAAAAAAGAGATATGAGGTAAAATGTTATTTGGAATTTGGATCTATTTTATTTTTTAAAGGAGTTCAATGTAGTAATTGAGGATGGGATCTGAGTATCTGTGGAGGGAATTGTCCCTTGTTGTTTTCCAGTTCATAATCCCTGAGATATCATTAATTTCCTTGATATTCTTGATTTTTAGTTCTTTCAGTTAAATGTTGTTGTTATTTTTTCTAGTTCTATAAAATATTTTTGACAGTTTGATTGATATGGCAATTGATAGGCCAATTTAGGCAGAATTTTAATTTTTGTTATATTAACTCAACCTACTCCTGAACAGTTGATATTTTTCCAGTTGTTTAGATCTGATTTTATTTGCATGAGATGTGTTTTATAATTGTGTTCATATAGTTCTTGGGTTTGTCTTAGTAGGAAGATACCCAAATATGTTATTTTTCTACAATTATTTTAAATGGAATTTCTCTATCTCTTACTGATGGGCTTTGCAAGTAATATATAGAAATGGTAATGCTTTATGTGGGTCTATTTTATGTCAGACAACTTTGCTAAAGCTATGAATTGTTTCTAGTAAGTTTTTGGATGATCTTCTAGGTTTCTCTAATTATATCATCATATCATGTGCAAAGAGTGATAATTTTAATTTCTCATTGCCTATTTGAATCTCTTTAATTTCTTTTTTTTTTCTTTTTGTTAGAGCCAACATTTTTACTATAATTCTGAATAATAGTAGTGATAATGGGCATCCTTGTTTCACTCCTGATCTTCTGGGGAATGGGTCCATCTTCTCTCTATTACAAATAATGCTTGCTGTTGGTTTCAGATAAATACTGAATATAGTTGTAAGGAAAGCTCCCCTCTTCCCTATGCTCTTTAGTGTTTTTAATAGGAATGGGTGTTGAATTTTATTAAAGGCTTTTTCTGCATTTATTGTGATTATTATGTGATTTTGTATGGTTTGTTATGGATATAGTTGATTATGATAATAGTTTTCCTAATATGGAACCAACCCTATATTCCTTGTATAAATCTCACTTGGTCATAATGTATTATTCTGCCCATAAATTGCTGTAATCTTTTTGTAATATTTTATTTAAACTTTTTAATTCAATATTCATTATGAAGATTGGTCTGTAATTTTCTTTCTCTGTTTTGGTTCTTCCGGGTGTAGGTATTAACACGATATTTTTTGTCATAGAAAGAATTTGGCAGGACTTCTTTTGAAACCTATTATTTCCAAATAGATTATACAATATTGGAATTAATTATTTTTTAAATGTTTGATATAATTTACTTGTGAATCTATCTGACTCTGAAGATTTTTTTCTTAGAGAGTTCATTAGTGAATCATTCAATTTCTTTTTCTAAAATTTCTCTTCTGTTAATCTTTGCAAATTATATTTTTGCAAATAGTCATCATTCATTTCAGTTAGATTATCTGATTTGCTACCATACAGTGGGGCAAAATACCTCCTGTTTATTGCAGTGGTTTGTTTTTCATTGTTGGTAAATTGGCCCATCTCATTTTTGATGCTGATATTTTGTTTGTTTCTTTTTTTCTAATCAAATTAACCAGTTCATCTATTTTTTTCATAAAACCAGCAATATATAGTCCATAGGTTTATTCCCTAATACATAGTCAATTTTTGTGTAGGTGACATATAATGCCCCCAAGAAAGTATATTCCTTTCTGTCTCCATTCAATTTTCTCTAAATGTCTATCATAGCTGAGTTTTCTAAATTTTTATTTATCTCATTAACATCTTTGTCATTTATTTTGTGGTTCAATTTATCTAGTTCTGAGAGAGCAAGGTTGAGATTCCCCATTATTGCTAGTTTTGCTGCCTAATTTTTCTTGCAGGTATCTGAACTTCTCCTCTAGAAATTTGAATTTGGATGTTATACCACTTGGTGCATATGTGTTCAGTGTTGAGATTACGTCATTTTCTACGGTATCTTTAGCAAAATGTCATTTCCTTCCTTATCTCTTTTAATTAGATTTATTTCGCTTTGGCTTAATCTGCGTTCAGAATCAGTACTCCTACTTTATATCTATATCTATATCAATATAGATATAGATAGATATAGATATGTATTTTTTTTATTTCAGCTGAAGCATAATAGATTCTGCCCTAGCCTTTTAACTTTACTTTGTATGTATCATGCTGTTTTAAATATGGTTCTTGTAAACAGCATATTGTAGGATTCTGGCTTTTAATCTA